>NC_069684.1:25332778-25640325 GCF_023699985.2 Odocoileus virginianus
TGTCTGCCAAGGCAGGTGACATGGATTTGATCCCTGGTTGGGGAGATTCCACATGCTCCCAGGCAACTAAGCCCATGTGCCAGAACTACTGAAACCTTTGTGCCTTAGAGCCTGTGCTCTGAAACAAGAGAAGCCACTGCAATGAGAAGCCAGAGCACTCCAACAAAGAGTAGCCCCTGCCCACTGCAACTAGAGTGGTGCAGCCACGAAGACCCAGTGCAGCCAAAAATAAATTAATGAATGAATAAAAGAAAACCCCTAGCTTTCTTTGGTTGTCTTATAACTAAATTACTTGGAAATCTCAGTGAATGGAGGAAAGAAAGGCATGGAGATTTCTTCGGGGGTAGAGAGTCTTGTTTTCTCTGCATCCTGAAACTGCAAAAAATCTCTGTGAGATGCAGCCCAGGGTGGGAGTCTTCCCTATACATGGCAGATCCCTAATATACATATATGAAGAGAGAGAGCATCTGAATTTTGTAGGGAAAGGTGTTGGTATTTGTGAACAATGCATACTATGAGGAGAAGAACAGAATTTTATTTTGTGGGGAATAGTTATCACTTTGGTCAGAATTTTTGTTGAATTTCTCTAATTTTGAAGAAATAGAATTATCAAAATATACTTGGAAAAAAGCCTATAGGATCATGGTTTGGCTACCAAGACCAAAGGAAAATGGCTGGAGCAAATTGCCATCTAAGAGTAACTTCTGTGTGTGCTGACCTGCATGTGTGTGCTACATCGTTTCAGTCATGTCCAACTCTTTGCCACCCTATGGACTGTAGCCCACCAGGCTCCTCTGTCGGTGAGATTCTCCAGGCAAGAATACTGGAGTGGGTTGCCATTCCCTTCTCCAGGGATCTTCTCGACCCAGGATCGAAACCAGGTCTCTTTCATCTCCTGTATTGACAAGTGGGTTCTTTGCCACTAGTGCCACATGGGAAGAACCTAAAAGAAAATGCATATTGGTAGCAGCTGCCACCCTGTATATAATATATTGTCACCCTGATTATTTAACTTCTAAGCTGAGTACCTCATGTGAAATGCCAGATTGGAGGAAGCGCGAGCTGGAATTAAGATTCCTGGGGGAAATAGCAATAACCTCAGATGTGCAGATGACACCACCCTTATGGTAGAAAGCAAACAGGAAATAATGAGCCTCTTGATAGAGGTGAAAGAACAGAGTGAAAAAGCTTAAAACTCAACATTCAAATAATGAAGATCATGTCATCTAGTCCCATCACTTCATGGCAAATAGATGGGAAAACAATGGAGACAGTGGTGGTGGTTTAGTCAATAAGTCATGTCTGACCTTTTGTCACCCCGTTCCCTTTAGCCTGCCAGGCTCCTCTGTCCATGGGATTCTCCAGGCGAGAATACTGGACTGGGTTACCATTTTCTTTTTCAGGGGATCTTCCTGACCCAGGAATGGAATCCGAGTCTCCTGCATGGCAGGCAGGTTCTTTACTTGCCTGCAGCTATGAGGGAAGTCCAGCTATGAGGGAAGCCCAGACTTTATTTCCATGGGCTGAAAAATCATTGAGATTCTGACTGCAGCTATGAAAGTAAAAGAGCTTGCTTGCTCCTTGGAAGAAAACCTATGACCAACCTAGACAGCATATTAAAAAGCAGAGAGATTACTTTGCTGACAAAGGTCCCTATAGTCAAAGCTATAATTTTTCCAGTAGTCATGTATGGATGTGAGAGTTGGATCATAAAGAAGGCTGAGTGCCAAAGAATTGATTCTTCCAAACTGTGGTGTTGGAGAAGATGTTTGAGAGTCCCTTGGACTGCAAGGAGATCCAAGAAGTCAATCCTAAAGGAAATCAACCCTGAATATTCATTGGAAAATTGATGCTGAACCTAAAGCTCCAATATATTGGCCACCTCATGGGAAGAGCAGACTCCCTGGAAAAGACCCTAAAGCTGAGAAAGAATGAAGTCAGGAGGAGAAGGGGATAACAGAGGATAAGATGGTTGGATGGCATCACCAACTGGCTGGACATGCATTTGAGTAAGCTCCGGGACTTGGTGATGGACAAGGAAGCCTGGCATGCTGCAGTCCCTGGGGTGGCAAAGAGTCGGACATGACTGAGCAACTGAACAACAACAGCAAAAGCAAGCAGTTGCCACAAGAAGGACGTGGTTAGGAGCAAGTTAACTATTTCACTTACTTCCCCTCGGTAAGTTCTCAAACAGTCCGTAGGGCCCACCATCAGTGTCTCTCAGTCTTGGAAATGTCTGGTTTCCCAGGGCTCACAACTCTCCCTATGCTCACATTCTCAGATTTAATCTTTTTATGTCAGTTTTCTCTGCTGATCCAGTCTTTATGGAAAGAAACGCTCTCAAATGTAACAGTTTCCTTTTTATTTCTGCTGCTGCTGCTGCTGCTGCTCGGCTGCTAAGTCACTTCAGTCGTGTCCGACTCTGTGCGACCCCATAGACGGCAGCCCACCAGGCTCCCGCATCCCTGGGATTCTCCAGGCAGGAACACTGGAGTGGGTTGCCATTTCCTTCTCCAATGCATGAAAGTGAAAAGTGAAGGTGAAGCCGCTCAGTTGTGTCCGACTCTTAGCAACCCCATGGACCGCAGCCTAAACCCCACCAAAAGTCTTTTAGTCTCCCTCCTCCCCAAAACGGAAAAAAAAAAAAAAAAAAAAAACAGACAAAACGTATTTTATTCTGTTTGGGTCATTCACAGGGTCCCTTTAGAAATGACCCCTCCACACTGCCTAGTCCCCACCCTTGCTCCTTACTGTGAGTTTGAGCCAGCTATTACAGAGAAGTCCTGACTTAAGCCCAGAAGACCAAGCACATTTCCAATTGCCTTTCCCTTTAATAGGTTCACGATCTGCTGTTTCCAATGCAAAACAAAAGTCACAACTTGATGTGGTTATTGCTTAGCCGCAAAGCTGTGTCTGACTCTTTTGCGACCCCATGGACTCTAGCCCACCAGGCTCCTCTGTCCACGGGATTTTCCAAGCAAGAATACTGGGTTGCCATTTCCTTCTTCAGGGGATCTTCCCAACCCAGGGGTGGAACCTGAGTCTCCTGCTTGGATTCTTTGCCACTGAGCCACCTGGGAAGCCCCAGTCAGTGACCCAATTAGAAGAACTCAATCAGTGTTCATAGAGTGAATCCACGGTTGAGCTTTTGACTCTCCTCCCCCCATGTATCCCTCCTGAGTGAATATCTGATTCAATCAATTCATCTGATTATAGGAAAAGATCCAATTAGGATTAACTTAATGGACATTTGAAAATCTAATCAGGCATCACTTTCTGATTGGACAGTAGCATTGGACAGGGGGAACATGTGATTAAAAAGGCCTATAAAAACTTGAGGAATCAAAGAAGAGGTGCAGAAACTTCTTTCTCTGGATTCACTGCCTGTCTTCTCCAAGCTACTTGGTGGCTTCTGCACCAGATCTGACCCCTGAGCACCGTCTCAACTCCAGCAGAGCTGGTAAGTTACAGACCTCAGCAAAAGACCCCTCATCTTACCTATGGTCAGCAGGTTTCCACTGGTGGCATGCAGCAGTGGTGTCAGGGAGATTTCTTTCTTTTCAAATGTATACATGTAAGCCTTTGGTTTTACCTCTAAGTGTAATTTTGCCTCAATCCCAAATATTTTGATATGTGCTTTCCTTTATACCATTTCAAAATATCTTAACCAACAAGATTTTATTTTTTAATGAAAATGTCTAATTTTGTAATTAAATTGTTTTAATTGGAGGAAAAAAATCTATATTTTTGAAATTTTATTTATTGACATTGAAAATATTCAGCTTGTACCAATAGCATTCATTTTTTTGTTGTTGTTGTCACAGCTCTATTTATTTAGATAATAGCAGGAAATTCCATCTTTGAGGCATTGAGGGCACGTCGATCCAAAGACGCAAAGAGAATATCGCCCCATCGCGTGGGAGAGAGGGAGGGAGCAAAAAAGGGCGCGAAGAGGGCTTTGGCTCCTCTTTTTATATGTTTCTCTGTCCCTGGGCCTGCCTTATGTAAATTGAGCTTAGGCAGGAGCGTTGTTTGTTTTACCTGAGGTTCTCACTCCGGTCCTCGGACCTTCCTTTGTTCTATTTTCACAGGCTTTCCCTTCCAGGTCTTTTAGCCACCACCATTTTGGACTCTTTTTCCCTATTCTAACTACCTAACATTCCCCCCTCAAGAGATAGGAGGCCCAATTCTTTGGGAATAGGGGCGTCGAGGTCTCTCTGGCTACTTCCTGCTGAACTGGGACTGCGAGGAGCATTGGGCCTCCCCCTCTTGCTAGTCTCAGGCCTCAGAGTCCTTATAGCGGTGTCCACCTAAGGGTGACTGATTTTTTCTGTGGTTGGCTGTAGTTTTATCTTCGTTGAACTGGCGCTGCATGTCGTAGCTTGACCTGGGCAGAGACAAGACAGGTTAGACTCCACTGTGCCTGGAGGCCTCAGTCTTCAGGAAAAGTATAAAGAGCCAACCAATTCCTAAAATCAGCGATAAAAAAGATAACCCAAGAGACCTCCCTGGGATGGAAGGAGGCTTTACCAATAGCTCTCCTCCATACGCGTATTGCTCCTAAGGATCAGGGCGGTTTTAGTCCTTATGAGATGCTATATGGGAGACCTTTTGTTTATGTCAATGACCTCTTCCTAGATCCAGAGGTTCAGACTCTCCAGTCTTTGGCCATTGGGCAATTCCAACAGGATATATGCTTGTGGGGTATGAACCAGGACCCAAAAGACTCTAAAGACTCACCACTATATGCTCCAGGGACTCCAGTCCTAATTAAAGTCTAGAAAGATGGATCCCCAAAGGCTCAGCTCCAGCCCACATGGAAGGGCCCCTACCCTGTAATACTTTCTACTCCCACAGCAGTCACAGTGACAGGACATGACTCCTGGATTCACTACTCACGAGTCAAGCCATGGAAAAAAACAGAAGAGGACACTCAATACACCTGTGAACCCCTGGGAGATCTCAGATACCTATTCAGAACAACAAATGAGTGTCCTTGTAATAAACAACCCCAAAATCTGGTCTCTGGGGATAAGATTTCTCAAGACAGCTCTAAAGAGCCAACACAGCTTGACAAAAATAATACTCCAAAACAGACAAGAGATAGTTCTTCTGATCTCTGAACAAGGAGGGACTTGAGCCATCCTGACAATGTGAATTTAAAATTGTCTAATTCCCCTACTAGTCCTTGTTATGCCATACTGATGCTGCTAATGATTGTTCCATGTACAAATGGCATTCATTTGAGGAGTCTGTTTCATCTTTCTCAGCCTGTTAACTGTGGGAACTGAGGATAGAGGCTGTATTGGGCTACACAGTGCTCCTATTCCCATAGTTTTAAGGCTCTAAGAGATGATTTAAATGTTTTCCCCCAAAAATATGGATCTTAACCTTCAGGTCTTGGTACTACTCCCCACTGAAACATGATTAAGCAAAGCAGTGAATGGAAATGAATGGACCAGTTGCTGGGTTTCTTCCTTCTTGATCCTTAAGAAATGCTTGTTCTGGTGCCCCTAGGGGTAGAGCTATGCCACTGTGCCCACTAAGCCCAGAGTGAAATTTTGCAAAACTAAGGCTCTTCTCAATTGTCAGAGCAGAGACTTTAGCTATGAGTCAGTTCCTCTGAAGGGTGGGGAGACAGATGAAGTGATGTTCATGCTTACCTGAGAAAGATCCCTTCTTCTCTGCAAGTTCTTACAGGATTCCTTTAGGAGCAGATTCAGGATGAGTGTCCGGAACCCCCTGAGACTCCTGAACCTGGCAGGGAAGAGCCTACTAACCGATGAGGCCTTGGCCATTTCTGCTCTGGAGTATCTGCCCATCGAGCTCTTCCCCCCACTCTTCATGGAAGCATTCTGTGGAAGGCACAGAAAGACCTTAAAGGCCTTGGTTCAAGCCTGGCCCTTTGTCCGCCTGCCTCTGGGGGGCCTGATGCAGACGCCTCATGTGGTAACGTTACAAGCAGTGCTCGAGGGACTTGATGTCCTGCTCACACAGAAGGATCGTCCAAGGTGAGTCAGATGCAGGTAATCTGATAGGATGTGGGCAATCCCAAACAGACAGCTGAAGATGGGAAAGTAGATGGCGCATGGATGGGCCAGTGACTTCTGATGATGCCAATGAAGAAACGCAGAGACTTGGCCATTGCTGAGCTCACTTTGGGAAATGCCTTCCAGCAGTGTAGGAGTGCCTAAGATGCAAGGAAATCTGAAAGGACAAGTCCCAGCCTTCCCCCCCCCACCCCACTCCAGGGATGTCTAAGGCCATTAGAAGTAGAAAGCTAAGGAAAATGGAATGGGAAAAGATGGAGGAAGGTGAAGCAGAGAGGGGAGAGGAGGACAAGGCAGCACGTGGTGTTGGGAATTTGAAGTAAAAACTCATGTGGGAAGTCAGAGTGCTGCCTAAATTTTGTGTGGATATTATTAAAGCCATCACTGACAATCCGTTGTTTCCCCACAGGAGATGCAAACTGCGTGTGCTGGATTTAAGGAATACTGGCCAGGATTTCTGGAGAATGTGGTCTGGATCCAGTGTCCATGTGTCCTCAAGCTTTTCAATGGCACCAGGGGCCGAGGACAGGTCGAGCACTGAGAAACTCTTGGCTCCCTTTGAGGTGTTCATAGAACTTCACCTCAAGGAAAGGAGCATGGATGGATTTCTCACCTGCCTTATGAGATGGGTGGAGCAGAGGAAAGCATCCATACACCTGTGCTGTAAGAGGCTGAGGATTCTTTCATTTTCCATGGATAAAATTATGAAGGTCCTGAGCATGGTGAAGCTGGACTGTATCCAGGAGGTATACATGAATCACACCTGGCATCTGTCCACCCTGGCCATGATTGCGCCTCTCCTGGGCCAGATGAGCAATTTGCAGAGACTCCTCATCTCCCCCATCAACCTGCCTGATCCCGAGGAACAGCAGGAGCACCACATTGTCAAAATTACTTCTCAGTTCCTAAGGCTGCACCACCTTCGGGATCTCCAGCTGGAATCCCCCTTCTACCTCGAAGGCTGCCTGGACCAGATGCTCAGGTGAGTGTGCACCACTGACCAAGTAACAGTGAACCCAACACTAGAATAGCAAAGGTACTGTCCCCTTTGCTGCTCCATTGTGAACTATGGTATCACATAACCACCCAAATCTAGGTAGGGGTCCAAACTGGGAGAGAGGCTCTGGAAAGGGACACTGTGCTGGGAACTGTAGACTAGGAGTTAGAATCTAAGGGATGGTTATTTGGTTTCTTCTTAAGAAGAGATATCTTTTCTAGGTGACTTAGGAAAATAGGTAAGGGAAGAGGGCGTTGAACACGGACAACTCCACCAGTCCTAAGCATTTCTAAACTGAAGCTCTGTGTTCTCCAGCTTTCTGACCAGGATGAGCCTATCTCAAATTCCCTATCTGTAAAAGGATGTTTTTTGCTCCAGATATGGTAAATAATACATGGGAAATGCATGATTCTGGAGATTATGGTAATAGGGCAGGTGTCAAAGGCATCAAAAAAATTGGAAGATAGTTTGCAGATAAAGCAGGGATATAAGTGAACCCCATGGGCTGGCATCCTCTTTGGATGCTGTGGGATTTTGCCCAGGTTTGTCCTCTATGCAAGTCACCCAGAAGCCTCACCTGCCTGAAATGGATGTCTGGGGCCAAAGCGTGTTCAGAAGGAAGCCTGGGTAGGAAGCATTTTAAGTATATCTCTTACTGTTAACTTTCAGGGATGTCCAATCTTGATTGAGGCAAGATGTCAACCTCTCCTCTGAGTTTGTTCTAGTCCCTTCCATTATCTTAATTCCTCTTCATAAGGAAGCAGAGAACATTTTTCTCTGCTTGAGTAATGAGGAGAGAGAGGTTTTCAGACTCTATGTACTTGACCTGGTCACACAGAAAAGGTGAAATGACTGGCTGCAACGAGATTGGCCTTTCTGGGTATTAATCCTTATCAGATAATCTGTTCAAACCTGGGCTTGGGCAGATCACTTGTCTCTCAACTTGCAATCAACTTCCACCTCAGTTTCCGATACCTAATTCTTCTCTTTCTCCCCAGGTGCCTGATGACCCCATTGGACAACCTTGGGATTACTAGCTGCCTGCTTACAGATTCAGACCTGACCCATCTGTCCCAGAGCCCGAACATCAGTCAGCTAAAGGGTCTGGATCTGAGTGGGGTCACCATGACCTACTCTAGTCCTGAGCTCCTGCCAGCTCTGCTGGAGAAAGTTTCAGCCACCCTCCAGGAGTTGTACTTAGAGCAATGTGGGATCAGGGACTCCCACTTGGAATCCATTCTGCATATCTTGAGCCACTGTTTCCAGCTCATGTCCTTCAGTCTGTGTGGGAACCTCCTCTCCATGGCCATCATGGAAAAGCTGCTGCGACACACCTCTGGGCTGCCCAGATTAAGTAAAGAGCTATACCCTGCCCCTCAGGAAAGTTTCAGCTCTGATGGAATCCTCCAACCCAGGAGACTTGCCCAGAGTCAGAGTGAACTGCTTGAGATCCTGGAGGACTTGGGACATCCCAGGACCATCTGGATTAGCTTCATGCCCCTGTCCACCCTGTAGAGATAACACATTCTATCATCCTGAGCCCATCATATATGGTGGCAACACCCTTGCTTTGTCCATAGCATTGACGAAAAGCTTTCTTCTGAGCACTTGGAAACTGAAATCTAGGACAAGATACATCGTGAAAGGAAAATAGAGCCATGGTTTCAGACATCTGCTCAATGTCAATGTGAAAAGGAAAGGTGATCCTGCAGCGAAGCAGGATTGCAGAGGGAAATACTGTCTCCCTGGAGTAGGAATGCTTGTAGAGTCAGAACTAAGAACCTACATTTCCTTAGGTGGATTTGAGCTTGAGATTCACATGTTGGAGTTATCCCTGGGTAGATGGCTGTAAAGAAATGGTCAGAAATAAAGAGTCCCTCATTGTAAACAGATTGCTGCTGTTCATGATGTATTTTTCCTGATTATTCATTTCATATCAGGAAATCTCCAGACATTGATTTTTTTTTTTTTAAGCACTGGGTTGTCTATGATCCAAAACCTTACCATTCCCGCCAGGTTTTTATTCAACCTGGTGCATCTCTTACCTCCTTGCTTACTTCTGGAACTGTGAAGTGGGGTAATATACACAGAGAGAAACATACCCAGTGGCCAATGAACCACTCAAGTTAAGACCCCAGGCAGGTCTCTCACTGCTGACTCAGGCCATGACCCTGGATATGAGCAGTCCTCTTGGTTGTCCTGGTCTCTCCATAACTTTCAGTTATTGACCTTTTTGTGCAGGTGGAAAGGGTTTTACTGAAAAAGGCATGGCTCCGAATTCTGGAAGGTGCCGTCCACACTGCAGATAAGCTACACTTCTGAGCCTTGCTGACCTATTACCCATGGTGGATAATGATCCTTCTTGAATTAATCTATTGACCAGGGAAGTTACATAATTTCCTTTTGCAAAATACTAAAATCATAGAGTCATATAACATGGTTTCAGTGTTTCTATACCTCATTAAAAATTATATTCTTTCAAGGGTTACATTATATTAATGAGAAATTGTCTTTTTATTTCCATAAAATCTCCTGTCTCTCTCTATTACGGAAGACTATAATAGCATGTTTTGACATCAGATGCCAGGTTGTGTAACAAAACACAACCTGTGGGTTAATGTGACCTCCTGGCCTGTGGTAAGATACTGTATTTCTCAGGGTTCTCCTGAGTAACCACTAGGGTGCAACAGATTGTTGAGCAATGTGTCCATTAGAGACACTACTCCCCTGTTCAGTTGAATTCCCTGTATCATTTATTCTCTGCCTTCCTTTTCTTCTTTTCCACATCCTTGGATTCCACCAACTAGATCCTATAAAACAATATATACTCTTGGAAAACATCTGTGTGTAAGCGAATCTGAGCATTTCAAACCAGTGTTTTCCAGGGTCACCTGTATATATATTAGAGGAGATTTACTATGGAATAGGTTTGAGAAGTCTCTCAGTATGCTGTCTATAAACTAGAGAACCAGCAAAGACAGAGGTTTATCTCAGACTGAGGATTCAGGCTGAAAACTAGGTAAGCTGATGATGTTACTCTAAGTCTGGGGCCAATGACCTGAGAACTAGGGGAACTGCAGGGAGATCAAACCAGTCAATCCTAAAGGAAATCAGTCCTGAATATGCATAGGAAGGACTGATGCTGAAGCTGAAGCTCCAATACTTTGGCCACCTGATGAGAAGAACTGACTCATTGGAAAAGACCCTGATGTTGGGAAAGATTGAAGGCAGGAGAAGGGGGTGACAGAGGATGAGACGGTTGGATCTCCATCGGCATCGCCGACTCGATGGACATGAGTTTGAGCAAGCTCAGGGAGTTGGTGATGGACAGGGAGGCCTGGCATGCTGCAGTCCATGGGGTCGCAAAGAGTGGTACATGACTGAGCAACTAAACTGAACTGAGTGGTGGTAATGGTGACCTCCTCCAAAAGGGCTTATGCCAAAACTGTTTAATTCAGTGCCCATAACCCCTTGGCAGCAACTGTCAACCCACGCCTCCACTGGAGACTGCTGGACACTCACAAGCCGGCCTGGGTCAGTCTCTTATGGAGTCACTGCTCCTTTCTCCTGGGTCTGGGTGGGCACAAGGTTTTGTTTGTGCCCTCCAGGCTGTAGATTATCTGTTTGGGGGCTATATGGTGGGGCTCCTATACCCTGTCTCCCACGTTTGCTGCAGACAGAGCCCCTGTCCCCATGACAGGTCACTGCTGACCCGTGCTGCTGCAGGAGGCACTCAGACACTCAAAGGCAGGTGTCTCAGTCTCTAGTGGGATCCCTGGGTCCTGGTGCACACAAGGTTTTGTTTGAGCCCTCCTGGCATCTCTGGCGGGTATGGGGTTTGATTCTAAGTATGGTTTCACCCCTCTGGGCTTAAGTCAGGACTTCTCTGAAAGAGTTGGCTCCAAATCACAATAAGGAGTAAGAGTGGGGGGCTTCCCTGGTGGCTCAGTGGTAAAGAATCCACCTGCCAAAGCAGAGACCCGGGTTCAATCTCTAATCTGGGAAGTTCGAACATGCCCCAGAGTGACTAAGCCTGAACTTGTGCTCAAGAGTCTGGAGGCCTCAACTATTTAAGTCTGTGCAAACATTATTGTTGTTTTGAACCATGAATTTTAGATCATTATGTACTGTGCCGTGCTTAGTTGCTCAGTGGTGTCTGACTCTTTGCAACCCCATGGACTGTAGTTGCCAGGCTCCTCTGTCCACGGGGATTCTCCAG
This sequence comes from Odocoileus virginianus, assembly GCF_023699985.2. Lineage (NCBI taxonomy): Eukaryota > Metazoa > Chordata > Mammalia > Artiodactyla > Cervidae > Odocoileus > Odocoileus virginianus. Next base: position 25,344,045 of record NC_069684.1, read on the forward strand.
GCAAGAATACTGGAGTGGGTTGCCATTTCCTTCTCCAGAGGATCTTCCCAAACCAGGGATCACACCCAGGTCTCTCACATTGTAGGTGGATTCTTTCACTTCTGAGCCACCAGATCATTTTATGTAGGCTCAAACACATCTTTATTAATCAAGATAGAAACCATTACAATCAACACATTTTTGCCAATGAGTAATAAATTTCTTTATTCTTGTAGTGTAAAAAAATCCATGCTTCAGAATTCAATGAACTCTTAGAAAGCAGTTTCTGCCTCCTGCTGGTTGTGGAAACATTTTCCCTGAAAAATATTGTCAAGATGTTTGAAGAAGTGGTATTTGGTTGGTGAGAGGTCAGGTAAATATGGTGGATGAGGCAAAATTTTGTAGTCCAATACATTCAATTCTTGAAGCATTGGTTGTGTGGTCTGCAGTCAAATGTCATTGTGGAGAAGAATTTGACCCATTCTGTTGATGAATGCCAGCTGCAATCATTGCAGTTTTCAGTTCATTTCATTGATTTATTGAGCATACCTCTTAGATGTAATGGTTTTCCCAGGATTCAGAAAGCTGTAGTGGACCAGAAGGGAAGCAGACCACCAAACAGTGATCATGACCTTTTTGGGTGCAAGTTTGCTTTGAGGAGTGCTTTGGAACTTCTTCTTGGTCTGACCACTGACCTGGTCATTGTTGGCCTTTGTATAAAATCCACTTTCCATCACAGGTCACAATCTGATTGAGAAATAGTTCATTCTTGTGGCACAGAATAAGAGAAGAAGACACTTCAAAAAGACAATTTTTTAATTTTCTGTCAGTTCATGAGGCACCCACTTATGGAGCTTATTCACCTTTCCAATTTGCTTTAGATATCCAATGGCAATAGAATGGGGGACATTGAGTTCTTTGGCAACTTTCCCTTTAATTGAACTGAACTGAACTGAAGCCCAGAGGACCAAGCCCATCCCCACTGCATTTGCCTTCCTCCCTTTAATAGACTCATGATCTGCTCTATTTCTGATGTACAACCTAAGTAACAGTTTTATACAGATAGTTTATGTTGTTTCCTTTGGGAATGACACCATGGTGTTTTTGCAACTGCTTTAATTGTGGGACATTTTGATTACACTGATCTGTTGAAAGATTCCAAAACAATGGTGCTTTCGAATTTTGTTATAATTTTCCAATCTCAGGAAACATTAATGGCTTCCCTGTCTCACATGCATGGTTATAACTGACCCTACTTTGTGTGGAGGGAGTGTGTCTGCCATGCTTAGTCATGTCCGACTCTTTGTGACCTCATGGAGAGTAGCCCTCCAGGCTCCATTGTCCTTGGGACTTCCCAGGCAAGAATACTGGAGTGGGTTCTCATTTTCTTCTCCAGGAGAACTTCCCAACCCAGGAATGGAACCTGAGTGTCTGGGATCTCTTGCTTGACAAATTCTTTACCACTGCACCACCTGGGAAGGCTCTATAAAGACCCTATTAGTTAAACCCAGTCAATGTTCCCAGAATGAATCAATGATTGAGTCTTTGACACCCCTCCCCCCATGTATCCCTTCTGAATTAATATCTGACTCAATTGATTCATCTGATTATAGGCAAAGATCCAATCAAGATTTACCTGATGGACATTCAGAAATCTAACCAAGCCGTCATTTTCTGATTGGATGGTAGTAGTTGGGGAAGAGGTAATTAGAAAGGCCTATAAAAACCTGAAGCATCAAAGAAGAGGTGCAGAAACTTCTTCCTCTGGAGCCACTGCCTGGCTTCTCCACCAGATCTGACCTCTGAGTACCCTGCCAACTTCAGCAGAGCTGGTAAGTTACAGACCTCAGCAAAAGACGTGTGTGCTAAGTCACTTCCAACTAAGTCACTATCAGACACTTTGAGATGCTATGGACTGTAGCCCACCAGGCATCTCTGTCCATGGGATTCTCCAGGCAAGAATACTGGAGTGGCTTGCCACACCCTCCTTCAGGTGATCTTCCCAACCCAGGGATCAAACCTCAGTCTCTTATGTCTCCTCATTGACAAGTGAGTTCTTTATCGCTAGCACCATCTGGGAAGCCCTCAGCAAAGGACACCCTCATCTTAATGGTAAGGTTTCCATTGGTGACAAGCAACAATAGATGTCAGGGAGACTTTCCTCTCTCTTTCTTTTCATATGTATACAAATAAGGCTATCATTTAGTCTCTAAGTGTAATTTTTCTTTAGTCCCAAATATCTTGATCTGTGCTTTCCTTTATGTCGTTTAAAAATATCAGCCAACTAGATTTTATGTAATGAAAACATCTAATTATTTGGAATTTTATTTCTTGACATTAAAAATTGTTTGTGCAAATGGCATTCACTTTTAGGGGTATCTGTTGCCTTTTTCCAAGGCTATTAACTGTGGAAGCTGATGTTGGAGGCTGCAGTGGGTCTCGTGATGCTCTATTCCCATAGTTTTAAGGTCTAAAAGTGAAAGTCATTTAGTCATGCCCAACTCTTTGCCACCCCATGGACTATACAGTCCATGGCATTATCCAAGTGGAGCAGGTAGCCTTCCCTTCTCCAAGGGATCTTGCCAACCCAGGGATCGAACCCAGGTCTCCTGCATTGCAGGCAGATTTTTTAACAGTGAAGCCACAAGACACTAAGTGAGTGTCTAAAAGGTTTTCCCCTGAAAATATTGCAGTCAGCTTTCAGGGTCCTGGTATCCACTTCCCAGTGCAACATAAATTTAGCACAACAGTGGACAGAAATGGGTGGGCTAGTGGTTGGTTTCTTCCTCCTTGGTCCTTATGAGATGCTTGTTTTGATGCCCATAGGGGTGGGGCTATGGCTTTTTCCTCACTGAGACCAGAGTGAAGCTATGAAAAACTGAGGCTATTCCACAACTGCCAGAGCAGAGATTTTCACTCTGAGTTGGTTCCTCTGAAGAGTGGGGAGACAGATGAAGGTATGTCCATGCTTACCTGAGAAAGATCCCTCCTTCTCTGCAAGTTCTTACAGGATTCCTTTAGGAGCAGATTCAGGATGAGTGTCCGGAACTCCCTGAGACTCCTGAACCTGGCAGGGAAGAGCCTACTAACCAATGAGGCCTTGGCCATTTCTGCTCTGGAGTATCTGCCCATCGAGCTCTTCCCCCCCACTCTGCATGGAAGCATTCTGTGGAAGGCACAGAAAGACCTTAAAGGCCTTGGTTCAAGCCTGGCCCTTTGTCCGCCTGCCTCTGGGGGGCCTGATGCAGACACCTCACCTGGGAACCTTACAAGCAGTGCTGGATGGACTCGATGTCCTGCTCACACAGAAGGCTTATCCAAGGTGAGTCAGTTGCAGGTAACCTGGTAGGATGTAGGCAATCCTGAAGACACAGGTGACAGTAGGAGAGTAAATGACAAATGGATGGACCAGTGGCTTCTGATGATGGGGGAAGAAACAGAGACTTGGTCATTGCTGAGTTCACTTTGCTGGATGTCTTCCAGCAGTGCAGGTGTGCCTAAGATGCAAGGAAATGTGAAAGTACACGCCCCAGCCTCCTCTCAGGGATGCCTAGGGCACTAGAGTAAAAAGTTAGGGAAAATGACAAGGGAAAGGAGATGGAGGGATGTGAGGCAGAGAGGGAAGAAGAGGGCAAGGAAGAAGGTGATGTCAGGAATGTGAAGTAAAAGCTGAGGTGTGAAGTCAGAGTGTTGCCTAATTTTGATGGATCTAAAAACCATAGCTGCCAATCTGCTGATTCCCCACAGGAAGTGCAAATTGCGTGTGCTGGATTTAAGGAATACTGGCCAGGACTTCTGGAGAATGTGGTCTGGATCTAGTGTTCATGTGTCCTCAAGCTCATCAATGGCACCAATGGCTGAGGATGGGTCAAGGATCAGGAAGCCCTTGGTTCCCTTCGAGGTGTTCACAGAACTTCACCTCAAGGAAAGAACCATGAGTGAATTCCTCACTTACCTCCTAAAGTGGGTAGAGCAGAGAGACCCTTTCATACACCTGTGCTGTAAGAAGTTGAAAATGGTTTCATTTCCCATGGATAATATTATGAAGGTCCTGAGCATGGTGCAACTGGACTGTATCCAGGAGTTACATGTGAATTGCACCTGGCATCTGTCCACTCTGGCCATGATTGCTCTCTCCTGGACCAGATGAGCAATGTGCAGAAACTATTTGTCTCCCACACCCACCTGCCTGATTCCTGAGGAGTGGAATGAGCAGCACACTGTCAAGATTACTTCTCAGTTCCTGAGGCTGCACCACCTCCATGATCTCCATCTGGAATCCCCCTTGTACCTTGAAGGCTGCCTGGACCAGATGCTCAGGTGAGTGTGGAACACTGACCAGCAAATAGAGGGGAAAAACTGGAGGTAGTGACAGATTTCCTCTTCCTGGGCTCTAAAATAACTTCAGATGGTGACTGCAGTCATGAAATCAGAAGATGTTTGCTTCTTGGCAGGAAAGTTATGACAAACCTAGACAGTGCTTAAAAAGGAGAGGCATTCCTCTGCCCACAGACGTCCACATACTCAAGGCTATGGTCTTCCCAGTGGTCATGTACAATTGTGAGAGCTGAACCATAAAGAAAGTAGAACACCAAGCATTGATGCATTTGAACTGTGGTGCTGGATAAGACTCCTGAGAGTCCATTGGAAAGCAAGGAAATCAAGCCAGTCAATCTTAGTGAAAATCAATCCTGAATATTTGTTGGAAGGACTGATGCTGAAATTGAAACTCCAGTATTTTGGTCATCTGATGCATACAGCTGACTCATTGGAAAAGTCCCTGATGATGGGAAAGATTGAGGGCAGAAGGAGAAGAGGGTGTCAGAGGATGAAATGGCTGGATGGCATCACTGACTTAATGAACATAAACTTGGGCAAACTTCAGGAGATGGTGAGGGACAGAGAGGCCTGGCATGTTGCAGTACATGGGATCACAAAAAGTGATCAAATGAACAATAGCTTAGGTGACTTGAAAATAATTAAGGTAATGGAGCATTGAACATGGAAAATTCCATCAGTCATGAGCATTTGTTAACAGAAGCTCCATGCTCACTGGTTTTGTGACCACAGTGAGCCTAATTCCCCATCTATAAAGGTCACTTTTTTTCTCCATGTGTGTATACTAAGTCACTCAGTCGTATCCAGTTCTTTGCGATCCTGTGGACTGTAGCCCATCAGGCTTCCCTTTCCATGGGATTTTTCTGGGCAAGAATACTATAGTTGGTAGCCATGCACTCCTCCAGGAGATCTTACTGACCCAGGAATAAAACCCCTGTCTTTTAAGTCTCCTGGATTGGCAGGCCAATTCTTTACCACTAGCACCACCTGGGAAGCCTCAGATAAGCTTATTAACATATGGGAAATGCATGACTTTGGAGATGATGGTAATAGAGTAGGGATCAAAAGGGATCATTAATATTGGTAGATGGTTTACAGACAAGGCAGGGATATAAGTGAGCCCATGCAGATTGGCATCCTCAGTGGATGTTGTGTGATCTCGTCCAGGTTGGTCCTCTATGCATGTTATCCAAAAGCCTCACCTGCCTGAGATGGGTAGCTGGGGCCAAAGCATGTGTGAAGGAAGCGTGGATTGGAAGCATTTTAAGTGTATCTCTTACTATTAAATTTCAGTGATACCCACCCTCAATTGAAACAAGGTATCAGGCTCTCCTCTGAACTTGTCTTAGTGCATCCCATTATCTTCATTCATCCTCAAACAAAAGTGGAGTAAGTTTTTCTCTGCTTGTCTAATGAGGAGAATTTTCAAGACTCTATGTACTTGACCCAGTCACACAGAAGGATAAATGACTCTGGCTACAATAAGACTGGCCATTCTGGGTTTCAATCCTTATCAGATCATCATACCAAACCTGGGCTTGGGCAGATCACTTGTCTCTCACCTTACGGTCAGCTTTCACCTCAAGTTTCTGAGACCTAATTTCTCTTTTTCTCCCCAGGTGCCTGGTGAACCCCTTGGGCAACCTGTCAATAACTCACTGCCTCCTTACAGATTCAGACTTGACCCATCTGTCCCAGAGCCCAAACATCCGTCAGCTAAAGAGCCTGAATCTGAGTGGGGTAACCATGACCTACTCTAGTCCTGAGCTCCTGCCAGCTCTGCTGGAGAAAGTTTCAGCCACCCTCCAGGAGCTGTACTTAGAGTAATGTGGGATCAGGGACTCCCACCTCGAGGCCATCCTACCTGCCCTGAGCCAATGCTTCCAGCTCACATCCTTCAGCATGTGTGGGAACCTCCTCTCCATGCCCATCATGGAGAAGATGCTGCGACATACCTCTGAGCTGCCCAATTTAGGTCGAGAGCTGTACCCTGTCCCTCAGGAGAGTTTCAGCTCTAAGGGGATCCTCCAACCCAGGAGACTTGCCCAGTGTCGGACTGAACTGCTTGAGATTCTGAAGGACTTAGGATGCCCCAGGACCATCTGGATTTGCTTCACCCCCTGTCCACACTGTGGAGATAACACATTCTATCATCCTGAGCCCATCATATATGGCGGTAACATTCCAGCCTAGTTGGGTGCATCATCCCAAGCTCTCTGCTGAGCACTTGGAAACTGAAATCTTGGACAAGATGTATCGTGAAGGGAAAGCAGGCATATGATTTCAGACATCTACTCAATGTGAATGTGAAAAGGAAAGGTGATCCTACAGGGGAGCATGATTGCAGGGGGAAATGTAGTCTCCCTGGTAATGCAATGCTTGTGGACATGTGTCCTGTAGTGTCAGAAACCTAAATTTATTTAGGTGGATTTGAACTTGGGATTCACATGTTGCAATTGTCCCTAGATTGTTGTTGTTCAGTTGCCCAGTCGTGTCCAACTCTTCGACCCCATGGACTGCAGAATGCCAGGCCTCCCTGTCCCTCACCATCACCTAAAGTTTGCCCAAGTCCATGTTCATTGCATCGGTGATGCCGTCCAGCCTTCTCATCCTCTGATGCCTTTTTCTGCCCTCAATCTTTCCCAGCACCAGGGACTTTTCCAACGAGTCAGCTGTTTACATCAAATAATCAAAATAGTGGAGTTTCAGCTTCAGCATCAGTCTTTCCAGTGAATATTCAGGATTGATCCCCCATAAGCTGACTGATTTGATCTCCTTGCTATCCAAGTGACTTTCAGGAGTCTTCTCTAGCACCACAGTTCTAAGCCATCAATTCTTTGGGGTTCTGCCTTCTTTATGGTCCGACTCTCACAATCATACATGACCACTAGAAAGACCATAGCCTTGACTATGTGAATTTTGTCAGCAGAGAAGTGTCTCTGCCTTTCAACACACTGTCTAGGTTTGTCATTTTATATATATATATATATATATATATATATATATATATATATATAGAGAGAGAGAGAGAGAGAGAGAGATTTATATATATATATATACATATATATATATATATATATATATATATATATATATATACTTAAATGTATGTATATGAGCTGACTGTGGCTCAGGTCATGAACTCCCTATTGCCAAATTCAGACTTAAATTGAAGAAAGTAGTGAAAACCACTAGACGATTCAGGTATGACCTAAATCAAATATCTTATGATTATACAGTGGAAGTGAGAAATAGATTTAAGGGACTAGATCTGATAGACAGAGTGCCTGATGAACTATGGATGGAGGTTATGACATTGTACAGGAGACAGGGATCAAGACCATCCCCATGGAAAAGAAATGCAAAAAGGCAAAATGGTTGTATAAGGAGGCCTTACAAATAGCTGTGAAAGCTGAATTCTACCAAAAATTTAGAGAAGAGCTAACACCTATCTTACTCAAACTCTTCCAGAAAATTGCAGAAGAAGGTAAACATCCAAACTCATTCTATGAGGCCACCATCACCCTAATTCCAAAACCAGACAAAGATGCCACACAAAAAAGAAAACTACAAGCCAATATCACTGATGAACATAGATAGAAAAATCCTTAACAAAATTCTGGCAAACAGAATCCAACAACATATTAAAAAGATCATACATCATGACCAAGTGGGCCTTATCCCAGGAATGCAAGGATTCTTTAATATCCACAAATCAATCAATGTAATACACCACATTAACAAATTGAAAGATAAAAACCATATGATTATCTCGATAGATGCAGAAAAAGCCTTTGACAAAATTTAACATCCATTTTTGATAAAAACTCTCCGGAAAGCAGGAATAGAAGGAACATACCTCAACATAATAAAAAGCTATATATGACAAACCCACAGCAAACATTGACCTCAGTGGTGAAAAATTGAAAGCATTTCCCCTAAAATCAGGAACAAGACAAGGGTGCCCACTCTCACCACTACTACTCAAAACAGTTTTGGAAGTTTTGGCCACAGCAATCATGGCAGAAAAAGATATAAAAGGAATCCAGATGGGAAAAGAAGAAGTGAAACTCTCGCTGTTTGCAGATGACATGATCTTCGACATAGAAACCCCTAAAGACTCTACCAGAAAATTACTAGAGATAATCAATGAATATAGTAAAGTTGCTTGGATATAAAATTAACACACAGAAATCCCTTGCATTCCTATACACTAACAATGAGAAAACAGAAAGAGAAATTAAGGAAATAATAACATTCACCATTGCAACAAAAAGAATAAAATACTTAGGAGTATATCTACCTAAAGAAACAAAAGACTTATACATAGACAACTATAAAACACTGATGAAAGAAATCAAAGAAGACACAAATAGATGGAGAAATATACCATGTTCATGGATCGGAAGAATCAATATTGTCAAAATGGTTATACTACCCAAAGCAATCTATAGATTCAATGCAATCCCTATCAAGCTACCAACGGTATTTTTCACAGAACTAGAACAAATAATTTCACAATTTGTATGGAAACACAAAAAACCTCGAATAGCCAAAGTAATCTTGAGAAAGAAGAATGGAACTGGAGGAATCAACCTGCCTGACTTCAGGCTCTACTACAAAGCCACAGTCATCAAGACAGCATGGTACTGGCACAAAGATAGAAATATAGATCAATGGAACAAAATAGAAAGTCCAGAGATAAATCCACGTACCTATGGGCACCTTATCTTCAACAAAGGAGGCAAGGATATACAATGGAAAAAAGACAACCTCTTTAACAAGTGGTGCTGGGAAAACTGGTCAACCACTTGTAAAAGAATGAAACTAGAACACTTTCTAACACCATACACAAAAATAAACTCACAGTGGATTAAAGATCTAAATGTAAGACCAGAAGCTATAAAACTCCTAGAGGAGAACATAGGCAAAACATTCTCCGACATAAATCACAGCAGGATCCTCTATGATCCACCTCCCAGAATATTGGAAATAAAAGCAAAAATACACAAATGGAACCTAATTAAACTTATTAGCTTTTGCACAACAAAGAAAACTATAAGCAAGGTGAAAAGACAGCCTTCAGATTGGGAGAAAATAAAAGTGAATGAAGAAACAGACAAAGGATTAATCTCAAAATCATACAAGAAACTCCTCCAGCTCAACTCTAGAAAAATAAATGACCCAATCAAAAAATGGGCTAAAGAACTAAACGACATTTCTCCAAAGAAGACATACAGATGGCTAACAAACACATGAAAAGATGCTCAACATCACTCATTATCAGAGAAATGCAAATCAAAACCACAATGAGGTACCATTATACGCCAGTCAGGATGGCTGCTATCCAAAAGTCTACAAACAATAAATGCTGGAGAGGGTGTGGAGAAAGGGGAACCCTCTTACACTGTTGGTGGGAATGCAAACTAGTACAGCCGCTATGGAAAACAGTGTGGAGATTTCTTAAAAAACTGAAAATAGAACTGCTATATGACCCAGCAGTCCCACTTCTGGGCATACACACCGAGAAAACCAGATCTGAAAGAGACACGTGCCCCCAATGTTCATCGCAGCACTGTTTATAATAGCCAGGACATGGAAGCAACCTAGATGCCCATCAGCAGAAAAATGGATAAGAAAGCTGTGGTACATATACACAATGGAATATTACTCAGCCATTAAAAAGAATTCATTTGAATCAGTTCTAATGAGATGGATGAAACTGGAGCCCATTATACAGAGTGAAGTAAGCCAGAAAGATAAAGACCATTACAGTATACTAACACATATATATGGAATTTTTAAAAGATGGTAACAATAACCCTTTATGCAAAACAGAAAAAGAGACACAGATGTACAGAACAGACTTTTAGACTCTGTGGGAGAAGGTGAGGGTGGGATGTTCAGAGAGAATAGCATTGAAACAAGTATATTATCAAGCGTGAAACAGATCACCAGCCCAGATTGGATGCATGAGACAAGTGCTCAGGGCTGGTGCACTGGGAAGACCCAGAGGGATGGGATAGGGAGGGAGGCGGGAGGGGGGATCGGGATGGGGAAAACATGTAAATCCATGGCTGATTCATGTCAATGTATGGCAAAAACCACTACAATATTGCAAAGTAACTAGCCTCCAACGAATAAAAATAAATGAAAAAAAAAAAAAAAAAAAAACACAGCTGTGAAAAGAAGAGAAGCGAAAAGCAAAGGAGAAAAGGAAAGATTGTCCCATTTGAATGCAGAGTTTCAAAGAATAGCAAGGAGAGATAAGAAAGCCTCCCTCAGCGACAGTGCAAGAAATAGAGGAAAACAGCAGAATGGGAAAGACTAGAGATCTTTTTAAGAAAATTAGAGATATCAAGGGAACATTTCAGGTAAAGATGGGTTCGATAAAGGACAGAAATGGTATGGGCTTAACAGAGCAGAAGATATTAAGAAGAGGTGGTGAGAATACACAGAAGAACTGTACAAAAAAGATCTTCATGACCCAGATAATCACGATGGTGTGATCACTCACCTAGAGCCAGACATCCTGGGATTTGAAGTAAGTGGGCCTTAGGAAGCATCATGATGAACAAAGCTAGTGGAGGTGATGGAATTCCAGGTGAGCTACTTCAAATCCTGAAAGATGATGCTGTGAAAGTGCTGTACTCAATATGCCAGCAAATTTGGAAAACTCAGCAGTGGTCACAGGACTGGAAAAGGTCAGTTTTTGTTCCAATCCCAAAGAAAGGCAATGCCAAAGAATGTCAAACTACCTCACAATTGCACTCATCTCACACGCTAGTAAAGTAATGCTCAAAATTCTCCAAGCCAGTCTTCAGCAATATGTGAACTGTGAACTTTCAGATGTTCAAGCTGACTGTTAGAAAAGGCAGAGGAACCAGAGATCAAATTGCCAACATCCGTTGGATCATCAAAAAAGTAAGAGAGTTCCAGAAAAACATCTATTTCTGCTTTATTGACTATGCCAAAGCCTTTGACTGTGTGGATCACAATAAACTGGAAAATTCTGAAAGAGATGGGAATACCAGACCACTGGCCCCCCTCTTGAGAAACCTATATGCAGGTCAGGAAGCAAGAGTTAGAACTGAACATGGACCAACAGACTGGTTCTAAATAAGAAAAGGAGTACGTCAAGGCGATATATTGTCACCCTGCTTATTTAACTTATATGCAGAGTACATCATGAGAAACGCTGGGCTGGAGGAAGCACAAGCTGGAATCAAGATTGCTGGGAGAAATATCAGTAACCTCAGATATGCAGATGACACCACCCTTATGGCAGAAAATGAAGAGGAACTAAAAAGCCTCTTGATGAAAGTGAAAGAGGAGAGTGAAAAAATTGGCTTAAAGCTTAACATTCAGAAAACTAAGGTCACGGCATCTGGTCCCATCATTTCATGGGAAATAGATAGGGAAACAGTGTCAGACTTTAATTTCTTGAGCTCCAAAATCACTGCAGATGGTGACTGCAGCCATGAAATTAAAATACGTTTACTCCTTGGAAGGAAAGTTATGACCAACATAGATAGCATATTAAAAAGCAGAGACATTACTTTGCCAACAAAGGTCCATCTAGTCAAGGCTATGGTTTTTCCAGTGGTCGTGTATGGATGTGAAATTCGGACTGTGAAGAAAGCTGAGCACCGAAAAATTGATGCTTTAGAACTGTGGTGTTGGAGAAGATTCTTGAGAGTCCCTTGGACTGCAAAGAGATCCAACCAGTCTATCCTAAGGGAGATCAGTCCTGGGTGTTCATTGGAAGGACTGATGCTGAAGCTGAAACTCCAATACTTTGGCCACCTCATGCGAAGAGTTGACTCATTGGAAAAGACCCTGATGCTGGGAGGGATTGGGGGCAGGAGGAGAAGGGGACGACAGAGGATGAGATGGCTGGATGGCATCACCGACTTGGACATGAGTTTGAGTAAACTCCAGGAGTTGGTGATGGACAGGGAGGCCTGGCGTGCTGCGATTCACGGGGTCACAAAGAGTCGGACACGACTGAGCAACTGAACTAAACTGAACTGAGCTGAGATATATATATATATATATATATATATATATATATATATATACTTGGAAATCAGCTAATGGGATTATGGTTCCATATCTCAGGTCCCTGGAAAATGGCTGGGGCTATCTGCCTTCTGGGAAGGAGCTGGAAGATAACTTCTGATAGCAATTGCCATGATGATGACAAGCTTGTGTGTAACTGACTCATGTTTAATTCTCTCCCTGGGTCCGAGTTCTTCAGGAGCCCACAGCACCTCCATCAGTGGCTCTCAGACTTGGAAATGTCTCATATTCCAGGCCTGGTCACCTCCCCCTCTGCTCACATGCTTAGGTTTAGTCCTTTTTTTTTTTAATTTAATTTTATTTTTTTTTTTCATTTATTTTCATTAGTTGGAGGCTAATTACTTTACATCATTGCAGTGGTTTTTGTCATACATTGAAATGAATTAGCCATGGATTTACATGTATTCCCCATCCCGGTCCCCCCTCCCACCTCCCTCTCCACCCCATCCCTCTGGGTCTTCCCAGTGCACCAGGCCTGAGCACTTGTCTCATGCACCCAACCTGGGCTGGTGATCTGTTTCACCCTAGATAATATACATGTTTCGATGCTGTTCTCTTGAAACATCCCACCCTCGCCTTCTCCCAGAGTCCACAAGTCTGTTCTATACATCTGAGTCTCTTTTTCTGTTTTGCATATAGGGTTATCGTTACCATCTTTCTAAATTCCATATACATGTGTTAGTATACTGTAATGGTCTTTATCTTTCTGGCTTACTTCGCTCTGTATAATGGGCTCCAGTTTCATCCATCTCATCAGAACTGATTCAAATGAATTCTTTTTAATGGCTGAGTAATATTCCATGGTGTATATGTACCACAGCTTCCTTGTCCATTCGTCTGCTGATGGGCATCTAGGTTGCTTTCATATCCTGGCTATTATAAACAGTGCTGTGATGAACATTGGGGTGCACGTGTCTCTTTCAGATCTGGTTTCCTTGGTATGTATGCCCAGAAGTGGGATTGCTGGGTCATATGGCAGTTCTATTTCCAGCTTTTTAAGAAATCTCCACACTGTTTTCCATAGCGGCTGTACTAGTTTGCATTCCCACCAACAGTGTAAGAGGGTTCCCCTTTCTCCACACCCTCTCCAGCATTTATTGTTTGTAGACTTTTGGATAGCAGCCATCCTGACTGGCGTATAATGGTACCTCATTGTGGTTTTGATTTGCATTTCTCTGATAATGAGTGATATTGAGCATCTTTTCATGTGTTTGTTAGCCATCTGTATGTCTTCCTTGGAGAAATGTCTGTTGAGTTCTTTGGCCCATTTTTTGATTGGGTCATTTATTTTTCTGGAGTTGAGCCGGAGGAGTTTCTTGTATATTTTTGAGATTAATCCTTTGTCTGTTGCTTCATTTGCTATTATTTTCTCCCAATCTGAGGACTGTCTTTTCACCTTGCTTATATTTTCCTATGTTGTGCAAAAGCTTTTAAGTTTCATTAGGTCCCATTTATTTATTTTTGCTTTTATTTCTAAAATGACATGATCCTCTACATAGAAAACCCTGAAGACTCTACCAGAAAATTGCTAGAGCTAATCAACGAATACAGTAAAGTTGCAGGATATAAAATTAACACACAGAAATCTCTTGCATTCCTATACACTAACAATGAGAAAACAGAAAGAGAAATTAAGGAAACAATACCATTCACCTTTGCAACAAAAAGAATAAAATACTTAAGAGTATATCTACCTAAAGAAACAAAAGACCTATACATAGAAAACTATAAAACACTGATGAAAGAAATCAAAGAGGACACAAACAGATGGAGAAATATACCGTGTTCATGGATTGGAAGAATCAATATTGTCAAAATGGCTATACTACCCAAAGCAATCTATAGATTCAATGCAATCCCTATCAAACTACCAACGGTATTTTTCACAGAACTAGAACAAATAATTTCACAATTTGTATGGAAATATAAAAAACCTCGAATAGCCAAAGTAATCCTGAGAAAGAAGAATGGAACTGGAGGAATCAATCTGCCTGACTTCAGGCTCTACTACAAAGCCACAGTCATCAAGACAGTATGGTACTGGCACAAAGACAGAAATATAGATCAATGGAACAGAATAGAAAGCCCAGAGATAAATCCACGAACCTATGGTCACCTTATCTTCGACAAAGGAGGCAAGGATATTCAATGGAAAAAAAGACAACCTCTTCAGCAAGCGGCGCTGGGTGAACTGGTCAACCACTTGTAAGAGAATGAAACTACAACACTTTCTAACACCATACACAGAAATAAACTCAAAATGGATTAAAGATCTAAATGTAAGACCAGAAACTATAAAACTCCTAGAGGAGAACATAGGCAAAACACTCTCCGACATAAATCACAGCAGGATCCTCTATGACCCACATCCCAGAATTTTAGAAATAAAAGGTTTAGTCTTTCAATTGAGCTTGCTAGTCTGATTCCATCTTCATGAAAGGTAACACCAACAAAGGTGACACTGTTCCTTTTGGCCACACCCTTTAGTTTCTAAACTCTACCTAGAGAAAAGTCTTTTAATCTCTCTCCAAGTCAGTGGAAAACAATATATCCATATTTTAGGCTGTCTTCAGTCATTTACAGGGTTGCTGTAGGAATGCCAAGCTCTAGGCTGCCCTACCCCCACCCTCACTTCTCACTGTGAGTTTGACCTGATCTCCATCAGAAAAGCCATGACTTAAACCTGGAGGACTAGCCATATCCCCAGGAGACAGCCCTTGCTCCCTGAATAGGCTCCTGATCTGCTATTATTCCAACATAACACTAGCGCAATAACTTGATACATGGAGAAATTTAGTTTGTTTTCTTTGGGACAGCACCACTCCTCCTGTGAAGCTGCTTTATTTCTAGGCATTTGAATAGTTTTAATATGGACAAAGAGTCCCCCAAAGATGATGCTTCCAGGTTTTCCTTTTTCTGTGCAGTGTTAGGAACAGATTAATCCCTTCCTTGACACAGCCGGGGCCACAACTGCCAGTATTAATAAAACTCGATCAATGTTTATGGTGTGAATCCAGGAATGTGTTTTGACTTCCCCTTTGACCTAATTATTTCTCTTTCCTGAAATGAAAATCTGATTCAATCAATCTGGAGAAAGACAAATTTAGGATTAACCAGCTGGATATTCTGGAATCTAACGTGGTATCACTTTCCAATCAGAAGTTACTTGTTGGAAGGGGAAAGAAATGATTAGAAAGCCCTCTAAAAGCCTCAGGCATCAAAGAAGGAATATAGAATCATTGCCTGGGTTCTACAAGGCATCTGAGGTCTGAGCACCCTGCCAACCACATCAGAGCTGGTGTGTTACTGACACTCACATACTTTGTAGTTTTTTTATTTTACTAGTTAGACTTTCTAAACAGAAACTTAGAACCATTCCATATGCTATTTTTAAAGTCTCTCCCAGGTGTCTCAGTGGTAAAGAGACAGCCTGCCAATGCAGGAGACAAAGGTTCAATCCCTGGGTCAGGAAGATCCCCTGGAATAGGAAATGGCAACCCACTCCAGTATTCTTTCCTGGGAAATCCCATTGCCAGAGGAGCCTGATGGGCTTCAGTCGTGAGGTCACAAAAGAACCTGACACAACTTATTGACTGAAACAAAAACAACTGGGTATGAAGTGTTCCTTTCACTGAACTCCTTTCCAAAGCAGTAATGTTTCAGGAAGGAAAGTGGGGATGCAGGAGAATGATCAGATCCCAGGTCACATAAGAGTCTCTGGGAAGGAGTCAAAACATGTGGGTTTTGGTGTCATGCAGGAAAGAATTCAAGAATGAGCCTTAGTAAAGAGAAAGAAGGTTTATAAAGGCCCACACTCCATAAAGAGAGAGTGGATCATCATGGAAAGCAAGAGAGGCACCAGGTTTGTCAATTTTTATAGGGGTGGGTAATTTTATAGGCTAATGAGTGGGAGGAGTATTCCAGCTATCTTGGGGCAATAAAATATTAGTCAATCAGTTGTGTCTGACTCTTTGCAACCCCATGGACTATAGTCTTCCAGGCTCCTCTGTCCATGCAATTCTCCAGGCAAGAACACTTGAGTGGATAGCCATTCCTTTCTCCAGGGGACCTTCCTGACCCAGAGATTGAACCCAGGTCTCCTTCATTATGAGCAGATTCTTTTACCATCTGAGCCACCAAGGAAGCCCCTTTCATCTTGGGGAAGGGGTGGGGATTTCTGGGAATTGGACCACTGCCCACTTTTTGACCATTAATGTTCATTCTTGGACCCATCAAGGCAGCTGGCTTGTGCTACAATGAGCTATACTGAGGATCAAGGGCAAGTGCAACTTGAGTCCATCATCCTGGACCTGGTTCTTACTAATCAGTTTATGTCCTGTCTTTCTTTTAAAGGTTGTGCCTTGCCCCTTTCCTGTCTCAGTAATTCTTATATATGTAAAGAAAGAATGTGCAAAAATGTACATCTCAGAGCTTTCCAGGTCCCACATCTTAATAACACTCTTAGTTACATGGCTTCTGCAATGTCTCATTTTAAATTTTTAAAGTGAAAACCATCTTTTCATTCAATTTGTGGTACTGATCTCAACTTTTGGAGAGGAACCCCTTCAGAGACCATACTGCTTCCTTTTAGTCACTCCTTTTAATTTCTAAACACAACCCAGAGAAAAGTCTTCTAAATTTCCTTCTTCCCCAAGAGAAGGGAAAAAAAACCCTACATTTTACACTATTTGCGTTACTCACATTGTCCCTCTAGGGACGCTCAGCTCCAACTACCCAGCCCTCACTCTGACCTCTCAAATGTGATTTTGACCTGATGTCTTCAGAGAGGTCCTAACCTAAGACTGGAAAACCAATCACATCTCCAAAGGACTTCCCTTTACTTCCTGAGTAGATTTCTGATCTCCACTTGTCAAACATAACACCTACGGGACAAGTGACAGAGGTGGATACTTTTATTTTGTTTCCTTCAGGAACAACACTACTGTCTTCATAAAGCAATTTTAATACTGGGGCATTTTGATAATTTTTTTATGGCTGAAGATCCCCAAATAATGGTGCTTCAATGTTTTGTTTTTTCTGTCACAAAGGGATAACCCCTTTCCTGTCTCGCACCCAGGACTATTACTATTAATATTAGTAAAGCCAAATCAATATTTGTGGGTGAGTCAAGAAATCCAATACCCCTCCCTCATTCTTTATCCTTCCTAAATGAAATCTGATTCAATCAATTCCTCTGAAGGTAACAAAGATCCAATCAGGATCAACCCAATAGACAGTCTGAAATCTAATCAGGCATCACTTTCTGATTGGCAGTTAGTTGTTGAAAAGAAGGAAGATGTTATTAGAAAGGTCTACATAAGCCTTAGACACCAAAGAGATGCAGAATCTTCAGGATTCCAGAGTCACCACTGGGGTTCTCAAGTCTGAGGTGCGAGCAGCCTGCCAACCACAACAGAGCTGGTAAGTTACAGATGCAACTAAAGACACCCTCATTGTACCCATGGTCAACTGGTCTTGAATGGTGGCAGGCACCTCAGGATGAAAGGAGAGATTAATTTTAAAATCTGCTCACTGGGGACTTCCCTGGGGATCCTGAAATTGGACCACTGCAGGGAGCGCAGGTTCATTTCTGGTCTGGGAACTAAGACACCCCATGCCATGCTGCCAAAATTGAAAAATAGAAATAAATGAATAAAAATTATTTATTTTCATATATACTGATTTAAGATTTTGGTTTTACCTTGAATGTAGTTTTGACTTAATCCAAAATGTTTGATTGGTGCTTTTTATTTTTTTATTTATTTTTTTTCCATTTATTTTTATTAGTTAGAGGCTAATTACTTTACAACATTGCAGTGGTTTTTGTCATACATTGAAATGAATTAGCCATGGATTTACATGTATTCCCCATCCCAGTCCCCCCTCCCACCTCCCTCTCCACCATTTAAATGTCTTAACAAAGCAGATGGTCTTTCTAGTGAAAAACATCTTTGGAATTTCATTTCTTTTTTAAAATTTTTTCTCTTCTCTTTTTAAATTTTATTTCTTTTTTTTATTTTTTTTATTTTTTTTATTTTTTATTTTTTTAAATTTTTTTATTTATTTTTTTATTTATTTTTATTTTTATTATTTTTTTTACCACAATCTAATTTATTCTCCATTCTACAATGAGATTACATTTTTAAATTTTATTTCTTGAAATTTAAAACATTTAGCTTGAGCACAAACAGCATTCATTCCAGGGATATCTCTTACCTTTTATCAGCTCAGTGAACTGTAGGAACTGAGGATAAAGGCTATATTGGGCCACATGATGCTCCTATTCCCGTAGTCTTAAGGCTCTAAGTGATATATTAAAAAATTTCCCCCCAAAAAAGATGAAGCTCAGCCTTTAGCACATGGTACCAACTTCCCAGTGATACATGATTAAGCAAAGCAGTGGATGGAAATGGACGGATGGTGGTTGGGTTTCTCCCTTCTTGCTACTTGTGAGATCATACTCTAGTGCCCATAGGGGTAGAGCTATGGCTTTGTGCCCACTGAGTCCAGGGTGTAATTGGGACTAACAGGCACTTGCACTACTGCCAAGGCCGTGACCTTGGTCTGAGAAGATTCCTCTGAGGAGTGGGGACACAGAGGTATGTTCTTGCTTGGCCTGAGAAGGATGCCTTGTTCTCTGGAAGTTTCCACAGGATTTCTTTTGTAGCAGAGATCAGTATGAGTCTTTGGGCCCCACCCAGACTCCTGGACAGCTATGAGCCTGCTAAGGAATGAGGACTTGGCCATGAGTGCTTTGGAGTTTCTGCCCATTGAGCTCTTCCCCTCACTCTTCATGGAAGCCTTCTAGGGGAATCACAGTAAGACCCTGAAGACCATGGTGCATGCCTGGCCTCTTGTCCGCCTGCCTCTGGGAGGCCTGATGGAGCTGCCTCATCTGATAGCCTTACAAGCGGTACAGGATGGACTTGATGTCCTGCTTGCCCAGAAGGAGCGCCCCAGGTGAGTCTAATTCAGGTAGCCTGGAAGGTTACTAGACATCCAGAAGAGACAGCTGGGGTCATAGAGTGAATGGTCAAGGGATGGACCAGAGGCTTCTGATGATGTCAATGAAGAATTTCAGAGGTCTTGACCACTGCTGACCCTCTTTGAGAAATGCCTTCTGGAAGTGTAGGAGTGTCTAAGATGCAGGTAAACCTGAAAGAACATGTCCCAGCCTCTTCCCAGGGATTCTTAAGGATTGTAGAAGTAGAAAATCAGGAAGGATGATAGGGGCAAAGGAGATAGAGGAAAGTGAGGCAGTATCCCTACTGAAGAGGAAGAGGGCAAGGCAGCAGGTAATGTCAGGAATCTAAAGTAAAAACTCAGGCTAAGAAGTCTTAGGAGTATCGGCCAGAACTTCTGGAGCATGTGGTCTGGATACATAGAGCACATGTCCTCAAGCTCACTGATGGCACCAGTTCCTGAGGACAGGTCAAGGACAGAGCAGCCCTTGGCTCCCTTGGAGGTGTTTGTAGAGATGAGCCTCAAGGAATGGGCCATGGATGAGTTCCTCACCTACCTCATGATGTGGGCAGAGCAGAGAAAAGATTCCATACATCTGTGCTGTAAGAAGCTGAAAATCTTTGGGATGCCTGTGGAAAATATTATGAAGGTCCTGAGTGTGGTACAGCTGGACTGTATCCAGGATGTAGAAGTCAACCAGAACTGACATCTGTCCAGCCTGGCCACATTCGCTCCTCTCCTGGGCCAGATGAGTAATGTGCAGAGACTCATACTTTCTGTCTCTGAGGAGCAGGAACAGCATGTTGTTGTCCAGTTTACCTCTCAGTTCCTCAAGCTGCACCACCTCCAGGATCTCTGTCTGGAATCTTCCTTCTTCCTGTCAGTCCACCTGGACCAGATGCTCAGGTGAGGGAGGCACCACTGGTTGAGAAACAGCGAACACAACACCACCATGTCAAGTGCACTGTCTTATTTTATGCTCTATCCTGAAGTGTGGTAACACAGAGCTACCGAAATCAAGGCAGGGGAAAAAATGGATAGGGACTCTGGAAAGGGATACCAATCTAGGGAGCTATAGACTATGGGACTGGAATCTGCCAAAGAACAGTTTGAGGTTTCTACTTTAGGAGGAGATATCTATGTCCAGACAACATAGGAAAACAAGTGGAAAGGGTCTTGAGGAGGGACCTGAGCATTTCTAAATTTCTCTGCAAATCTGTGGCCACAGACTTTGAGCTTCCCTCAAATTCCCTGTCTCTAAAATGGTTTTTTGTGCTTCAGATAAGTTAGCTAATATATGGGAAATGCATGGTTCTGGAGATGATGATAATAGAGCAGGAGCCAAAGGGACAGTAGAAAGTGGCAGATCATCTGCAGATGACACAGGGACATATATTAGCCCCTGCAGACTGGAAACCTCAGTTGATATTATGGGAAATTACCCAGGTTGTTTTTTTTATTCATGTAACCCTGTTACCTCACCCAGCCTGAGATATGAGTGCCTGAGCCCAAGCACAGACAGAAGAAAGCCTGAGATAAAAGTATCTTTTGCCTTCTCTCCCGATACTAAAATTCAGAGATGCCTGCACTTGATTTAGATATGACATCAGGCTCTCCCTCTGAGCAGGTTCTAGATATTCCATTATGTTCACTCACCCTTATAAGAAAGTAGAGCATGTTACACCCTGCTTGACAGATTAAGAGAGATTTCAAGGTTCTATGTACTTGACTCAGTCACACAGTGAAGGTGAAAGAACTCAGGCTAAAATGAGACTAGGCATGTTGGATATTGACCTTTATTTGATAGTCAGAATGACCTTGGCCTTGGGAAAATCACTTGTCTCTCCCCTGGAGGTCACCTGCCTCCCCAGTTTCTCAGACCTAATGCCCTTTTATTACAGGTGTCTGGTGAGCCCCTTGGATAACTTCGCGATAACTCACTGCCTCCTTACAGAATCAGACTTGACCCACCTATCCCAGTGCCCAAGCATCAGTCAGCTAAAAGGCCTGGATCTGAGTGGTATCATCCTGGCTGACTTTAGTCTTGAGCTCCTTCAAGTTCTGCTGGAGCAAGTTGCAGATACCCTCCAGGAATTGGATTTAAATCAGTGTGAGATCATGGACTCCCATATCGAGGCCATCCTGCCTGCTCTGAACCACTGCTCCCAGCTCAGGTCCCTCAGCCTGTGTGGGAACCCCCTCTCCATGGCTGCCATGGAGAAGCTGCCGCATCACACCTCGGGGCTGCCCAGTTTCAGTCATGAGTTTTACCCAGCCCCTCTGGAGGCTTACAGCTCTCAGGCAGTTCTTTCAGAAGAGAGACTTGCCCAGCTTCGAGCTGAGCTTTTGGAGATTCTGAGAGACTTGGGACATCCCAGGACCATCTGGCTTAACGCATCTTCTTTGCTTCCTATGGCTACGATGACTACTCCCATTTAGAAATTTTTGAATACAACCCTGACTAGGTGGGTGCACCTATCAAAAGCTTTCTTCTGGGCACTTGAAAGCTGAAATCTGTGACACAGGTACGTCATAAATGGAAACCAGACCCATGGTTTCAGACATCTGTTCTGTGTGAATGAGAAAAGGAAAAGTGAGCCAGTGAAGGTGCAGAAGGAAATGTTGACCTGGAGAGCGGATGCGACTTTTGGGGATATGTGTCCCACAGAGTTAGAAATGTGAACTGAACCGAAATGATTTAGGGGGATTTGAGCTTTAGAAACATAAGTTAAAGTTATCTCTGGTGGATTATTGTAAAGAAATGGTCAGAAATAAAAAGACCCCTCATGTAAACCTACTGCTATACTGCATGAAGTATCCTGTTTTCTCAGTTTTATATCTTGGGAATTTCCAGATAGTGATAAAATTTTAAAAGGCATGGAGTTGTCTATGACCTGAAACCTTAGCATTCCTGCAAGTTCTTTTTTCTATCTGGGGCATCTCTTACCTCCTTGCTTGTTTCCGTGTCTGTTTATCGGGTTAATACACGCAAAGGGGAACATACTCAGTGGCCAATGAGACAGTGGAGTGAAGAGCTCTTGCCAGTTTCCTCACTGCTGACACAGGCCATGACCCTGGGCATGAGCAGTCCTCATGGTTCTCCTGGAGGGTCCATAAATCTTAGTTCCTAGCCTTTGTGTGTGCTGAGAAAGGGTTTGACTATATAAGGCAAACCCTCCAGTTCTGGGAGGGGCAGTCCAAACTATGAATAATCTGGAGACTCTGGTCCTCACCAAATCATGCCTGTCATGGCTGGGTAGTTGTCCTTCTTGAATTAATCTAGTTGTGCACATCCAAATTCATTTTAGCAAAATGCTAAAAGAGTACAGGCATTTACCATGGTTTTAGTATTTCTATGCCACATGTAAAAATTTATGTCCTTTAGAGAGTAGGTCATGTCAATGAGAGATTTACACAATTCCCATAACACCTGTTTCCCACCATCAGGAAGGACTAGCATGTTTTGTCATCGGATAATCAAGATGTATAACAAAACACCTGTGGGCATATGTGACCTCCTTGCCTGTGGTAAGACATGGTATAGCCAATAGGTTTGTTTTTGTTCTTCAGTTGCTGAGTCATATCCAACTCTTTGCAGCCCCATGAACTGCAGCATGCCAGGCTTCTCCATCCTTTATTATCTCCCAGAGTTTGCTCAAACTCACATCCATTGAGTTGGTGATGCCATCCAACCATCTCATCCTCTGTTATTCCCTTCTCCTCTTGCCCTCGATCTTCCCCAACATCAGGGTCTTTCCCAATGAGTCAGCTCTTCACATCAGGTGGCCAAATTATTGAGGCTTCAGCTTCAGCATCAATCTTTCCAGTGAATATTCATGGCTGATTTCCTTTAGGATTGACTGATGTGATCTCCCTGCAGTCCAAGGAACTCTCAAGAGTCTTCTCCAACACCACACTTCAAAATCATCAATTCTTTGGCACTCAGTTTTCTTTATGGTCCAGCTCTCACATTGGTACATGATTTCCCTTCTCCAGGGGATCTTTCTGACCCAGGGGTGGAACCTGGGTCTTCTGCATTGCAGGCAGATTCTTTTTCTGAGCCACCAGGGAAGCCAACCAATAGGGGACAATAGATCATTGAGCAACATGGCAGTTGGGGTTGCCCTGCTCAGTCAAAAATCCCCATATAACTTGCAGTCTGCCCTCCATACCCTCATTTCCACATCCTTTCATTCCACCAACTGCAGATCCTGCAGAACTATATTTATTCTTGAAAAAATCTGGGTGTAAATGAATCTGAGCGGTTCAAATTCATGGTTCCAGGGCAATGTGCATATATAGGGATATATTAGAGGAAATTTATTATGGGAACAGGCTTTCATGGTTACTGATGCTGAGAAGTCCCACAATCTGCTGTCTGTAAGCTAGAGAACAAGCAAAGCCAGTGCTATAACTCAGACTGAGGATTAAGACTGAAAACCAGTTAAGCTGATAGTGTTACTCCAAGTCTGAGGCTGAAGACCTGAGAACCAAGGGGACCACTGTTTTAAGTTTCAGAGTATGGAGGCTCAAGACAGAAGCTTCAATGTTCCTGGGTAAGAAGACCCAGGAGAGAAGTTGCCTTCTTGTTTCATTCAGACCCCAAGGACTAGATGATGCCCACCCATGTTGGTGAGAGTAAACCTCTTTACTCAGTCTACTGATTTCAATGTTCTTCTTTATCCAGAAACACTCTACCAAACACACCTAGAATTCAAGGTTTACTAGTGATCTGGGTATCCCTTTGCAAGAACCAATATCCACACACACAAAAAAATCTATCCATCTCACTGACCCTAAACAAAGGACACTCATAAGGCCTCCTGCTGAGGCTTCAGGGATTGGTGTAATTGGCTCAGAGGGGGACATGATATAGGGGTGACAGAACCTTAGGCAAGAACCTCAGTTTCTCCATGAAGTGATAATAATGTTGAACACCCACTTTATGGGATATTTGTAGAATCCAATGAGATGATTGCACTTGGGGGCTTAGCACTGGATCTGGCATAGAGTAAAAGTTCAATAAATGGGTCTTTTCTTTCTTTTTCCCTCCTAGTAGACACCCCCCAGGACTCTTCTTCCCTCTAGTCTATCCTTTATTGCTTATAAGACCAGGAGAACAAGCCCTGGACCTGAAGTGGGCCTCAGTTCTTACATGTGGCCACCCAGATGATGCCACCCAGCTGAAGATATTAAGAAGAGATGGCAAGGATACACAGAAGAACTATATAAAAAAGATCTTAATGACCTAGATAATCACAATGGTGTGATCACTCACCTAGAGCCAGAAATCCTGTACTGTGAAGTCAAGTGGAACTTAGGACACATCTCTATGAACAAAGCTAGTGGAGGTAATGGAATTCCAGCTGAGTTGTTTTAAATCCTAAAAGATAATGCTGTGAAGGTGTTGTACTCAATATGCCAGAAAATTTGGAAAACTCAACAGTGGCCACAGGACTGGAAAAGGTCAGTTTTCATTCCAATCCCAAAGAAAGCAATGCCAAAGAGTGTTCAAACTACCACACAATTGCACTCTTCACATGCTAGCAAGGTCATTCTCAAAATCCTTCAAGCTAGACTTCAACAGTACATGAACTGAGAACTTCCAGATATCCAAGCTGGATTTAGAGAAGGCAGAGGAACCCGAAATCAAATTGCCAACTTCTATTTGATCATAGAAAAAGCAAGAGAATTCCAGGAAAACACTTACTTCTGTTTCATTGACTGTGCTAAGGCCTTTTACTGTGTGGATCATAACAAACAATGGACAATTCTTAAACAGAAGGGAATACCAGACCACCTGACCTGCATCCTGAGAAATCTGTATGTAGGTCAAGAAGCAACAGTTAGAACTGGACATGGAACAACAGACTGATTCCAAGTTGGGAAAGGAGTACGTCGAGGCTGTACATTGCCACCTTGCTTATTTAACTTACATGCAGAATACATCATGAGAAATGCCAGACTGGATGAAGCACAAACTGAAATCAAGACTGCTGGGAGAAATATCAATAACCTCAGATATGCAGATGATACCACCCTTATGGAAGAAAGTAAAGAGGAATTAAAGAGCCTCTTGATAAAGATGAAAGAGGCAAGTGAGAAAACTGGCTTAACTCAACATTCAAAAAGCTAAGATCATGGTATCCCGTCCCATCACTTCATGACAAATAGATGGGGAAACAATGGAAACAGTGACAAACTTTATTTCTTGGGCTCCTAAATCACTGTGAATGGTGAAATTAAAAGTCCCTTGCCCTTTGGAAGAAAAGCTATGACTAACTTAGACAGCATATTAAAACGCAGAGACATTACTTTGCCAACAAAGGTCCATCTAGTCAAAGTTATGGTTTTTCCAGTCCTCATGTATGGATGTGAGAGTTGGACCATAAAGAAGGCTGAGCGCTGAAGAATTGATGCTTTTTGTGGTGTTGGAAGACTCTTGAGAGTCCCTTGAACTGCAAGTAGACCAAACCAGTCAGTCCTAAAGGAAGTCAACCCTGAATATTCATTGGAAGGCCTGATGCTGAAGCTGAAGTTCCAATAATTTGGCCACCTGATGCAAAGAGCCGACTCATTAGAAAAGACTCTGATGCTGGGAAAGATTGAAGGCACGAGGAGACGGGGATGACAGAGGATGAGATGGTTGGATGGCATCACCAACTCAATGCACATGAGAATGAGCAAGCTCTGGGAGCTGGTGAACAACAGTGAAACCTGGTGTGCTGCAGTCCATGGGGCTGCAAACAGTCAGACATGACTAGTGACAGAACAACAACACCCACTCAATGGACGTAAGAAAACTCTGGAAGATAGTGAAGGACAGGGAAGTCTGGCACACTGCAGTCCATGGGGTTGCAAAGAGTCAGACACAACTGAGTGACTGAACAACAATAACCCAGGTGACGCAGTGGTTAAGAATCTGCCTGCCAATGTAGGAGATGCAGGAGATGGGAATTCCATCTCAGGGTCAGGAAGATCCCCTGGAGTAGAAAATGACAACCTACTCCAGTACTCTTGCGTGAAAAATTCCATGGACAGAGGAACCTGACGGGCTACATCACATGGGATTGCAAAGAGTGAAGCCCAACTGAACATGCAAGCACAGTGCATCAATGTTTCATGAGTCACTCAAGCTTCTCTAGCAGCCAATGCAGGGAAGGAGAGCAGGGGGCATAGGAGAGACTGGAGGCATCTCTAGGGATAGACGTTCTGAGCCTCAAGTCTCCTATGCCATCTGCTGGTAGATCAGGTCAAAAGATATTAAGCAATTTGGCAGGCAGGACTGTATAGCTCAGTATTTTTTATTTAATCTGACATTATGTAAATGTTATTTGAGTATAAATATTTGCACTGTGACATATATAATATTAAAAATGTAAGTATTCTTTTAAAAGTATAAAGTATATATAGTACTTTTAAAGAATGCATGTTGATTTTTAAAAAACATTTAACTTGGTTTGGAGCCTCAAAACAAATGAGACTTCAAAACTGATGTTAAAGGTCAATGAACAAGAATTATTTTCTTAAAAATGTTTAGAATAATAAAATTCTAGAACTGGATTTCAATTATATATATTTTTCAGTAGACTACTTTTTAGAGCAGATTTACATTCACAGTAAGTCAAGCAGAAAGGACAGAGAATTTCGATTTACCTCCTGCCCCCACCAAACACACAGCCTCACCCACTATCAACAACCCCCACTGGGTTGGTAATTGTGATAACTGATGAACCTACAATGACACATCATATCACACAAAGTCCACAGTTTACATTAAAGGTCCCTCTTGGTGTTGTATATTCCTTGAGTTTGGGCAAATGTTTAACGACATGTATCCATCATTGTAACATCATACAGAGCAGTTTCATTCCCCAGAAATCCTCTTGGCTCTGGCTACTCATCCCTCCGTCCCCTGAGCCCTGGCAACCACTGACCTTTTTGCTGTCCCCAGAGTTTCACCTTTCCCAAAATATAATGTAATTGGAATCATACAGTAAGTAGCCTTTTCAGATTGACTTCTTTCACTTAGTAATAGACATTTAAGTTTCCTCCATGTCTTTTCATATTCTGTATATATTGCAGCTTATTCATTCACCTCTTGAAAGACATCTTGGTTGCTTGCAAGTTTTGGTAATTATGAATAAAGCAGCCATAAGCCTCTCTCTGCATGTTTGGTATAGACATAAGATTTCAACTCATTTGGGTGGATATAAAGGAGTGAGATTTCTGGATGAGGGCGTGGGTTACAGTTTTTTTTTTTTTTCCTTTCAATCGCACCTATTAGACAGAGATTGTCCCATAGGGCAGGGACCGTGTCTGTATCACCCTGTGGTCCCATAGCTGAACACGGACTCTGTTGTGGCAGTAAATGATTACAACTTCATGATTCATGGAAATCTTTATCATCACTTTATAGCCAAATGTTATCATTCACTAAAATGTAAATTTTGGGAAGCTCATTGTTAGTTGGCTACCAATAGTTTAAGTAAGTTGGATTTGGAAGAAATAGCACTTGTGCTTCTGTGGTCATTACATTTGTATGTGTAAACTGTACATGGAGAAAAACTTCCATTTGTTTTCCTCGCTAGTGCTGGCTTCAGCCAAGTAATACAGGAAAATATTCTCAACACAAAACATCCCAATAATATAGACAGAACAAGCTTCTTCCTGAACTTCCTCCTCAACCCAGGCCCCTCTCCAGAGGGTTCTATTTAGTGTATCTCCTGAGACTTTTCCCTGACTTTCTGTACATTTATTTGTGCATGTGGAAATGTCTGGTTTAATCTTCTCTTATAGAAAAAGTGTTTTCATGTGGCTTTGATCATCTTCCTTTAAAAAAATTTTTAAAGCCAGGTTTTTAAACCTCTGTCCTCATTTGTATTAGCAGGGCTACAGTATTTCAGAATAATAATGGTCCACAATTTGACCCTTTGCCTGTTTATGTAAATTTAGGTTGTTCCAATTTTTTGGTTCCTATCAATCACAGAGTAAAAAAATCCTTGTACTCACCAAAGCTTCTCTTTGGTTTTGCAATGTTTTCTCCCTGTATTTAGCCCCATCTCTCCTAATCATTCATTTCATCCTCAAGCTAGATCATTTTCATCAACTTATGACAGGCTCTCCACTATCTTCAGTTTAAAAAAGAAGCAAAAAGAAAGAAAAGAAAAACCTCACTTGACTTCATCCTCCATCTCTTGTTTCATTTCTTTTCCTTCACAGCAAATCTTCTCTAAAGAGGTCTCAAAATTCCCTGTCTCCATGTCTTAATATTTCACATATTCACATTGTTCTTTCTATTTCTCAAATACATGGAGAAGAATGCTAAGTAATATAAAATAAAGATACACAGGTACTCACACCCAGTTTTACACTTCTGAATCAACATTTTGCTATATTCATTTAAAATTTTTAAGCCTATTACAATATGTTTATAAATATATATTCTTTTTCATATTTTTTCCATTATGGTTTATTACAGGATAATTAATATAGTTCCCTGTGCTATACAACAGAACCTTGTTGTTGATCCATTCCATTTATAATAGTTTGCATCTGCTAATCCCAAACTCCCAATCTATCCCTCCTTCTCCCCACTCCACCTTGGAAAGTACAAGTCTAGGCTTTATGTTTGTGAATCTGTTTCTGTTTCACAGAGAATTTCGTTTATGTGGTATTTTAGATCCCACATATAAATGATAGCATATGAAATACGTCTTACTCTTTCTGACTTACTTCACTTAGTGTGATAATATCTAGGTCCATCCAAGTTGCTGCAAATGGCATTATTTCATTCTTTTTTATACTTGAGTAGTATTCCATCACATAAATACACTACATCTTCTATATCCATTTATTTGTCAATGGACATTTAGGTTGTTTTTGTGTCTTGACTATTGTGAATAGTGATGCTATGAACATAGGGGTACATGCATCTTTTTGAATTAGAGTATTGTCTAGATATATGCCCAGGAGTGAGACTGCTGGATCATATGACAACTCTATTTTTAGTTTTCTTAGGAAACTCTATACTGTTTTTCATAGTGACTTTACAAATTTACACTCTCATAAACAGTGTAGGGCAATTACCTTTCCCCCACACCTTCTCCAGCATTTGCTATTTGTAAGTCTATTATAATATTATAGATACAGGTGACTCTTTCTGGGGAATTCTCCCCTATCCTTGAACCTCTGTCTCTCCCTCCCTTTCTAAGATAACCATTATTTTAAACTTGTCATATACTATTACTATGCACGTTTTAATTATGAGATGTTAGGGGGGGAAAACCAAACTTTTTGGCCAACTCAGTGTTTTCAAATTAATTTTTCCATGAATAGCATTTAATTTCAGATGCTGATAAAATTTACATAAATGTGACACTTTGTGTTGGGCTTCCCAGGTGGCGCTAGTGGTAAAGAACCTGTCTGCCAATGCAGGAGACATAAGAGATGTGGGTTTGATCCCTGGGTCAGGAATCCCTGCCCCACTGGAGGAGAGAACAGCCACCCACTCCAATATTCTTGCCTGGAGAATCCAATGGACAGAGAAGAGTGGTGAGCTTATAGTCCATAGGATCACACAGAGTTGGACTTAACTGAAGTGACATAGTACACACGATATTCTATATATCCTTTTCCATGTGCATTTTTTGGGCAAGATTTTGTCTTTGAGATTTATTCATATTGACTCATGTAGATTTAAAAATCATTCTTATTATGTTATAATTTATTGATAGGGAACTACACACATTTAAAGTCTACAGTTTGATAAGTTTTGACAAATGTATTCACCTGTGAAACCAGCAACACAATCAAGCACAGTGTATTTCCACACTCCCAAATGTTCCTTTGTGCCCTGGGGGGTTGGTGATGTTCAGACTTAGTGACTGAACAACAATCAATGGTGTATATGTCCATCGCAATTTCCCAATTCATCCCACTAAAGACACTAATTTTATATTTTGTTTCTTTTCTTCTCTCTTCTTTCTCTTTTATTTCTTCTTTTCCCTCCCTTTCCTCCTTCTTCATCTTCCAGAACTGGACTATTCTAGATTCTTCATTCATGGATCACTGTCATAATTGGTCCACAAGAGGCTCTCATTTGCAGGTATATGTATATACAACTGTATAAATTCCCTTTTATTCCTCTTATTCACTTCCACTCCCTTCCCCACCATAGATAACTATTCTATCATGTGACCTAGCCTCAAATTTGCATGTATCCTTATAAAATATGTAGTGTAATTTTTTTGTGTGTCTGGAAAGTTATGGCCAACCTAGACAGCATATTAAAAAGCAGAGACATTACTTTGCCAACAAATGTCCATCTAGTCAAGGCTATGGTTTTTCCAGTAGTCATGTGTGGATGTGAGAATTGGACTGTAAAGAACACTGAGGGCTGAAGAATTCATGCTTTTGAATGGTGGTGTTAGAGAAGACTCTTGAGAGTCCCTTGAACTGCAAAGAGATCCAACCAGTCCATCCTAAAGGAAATCAGTCCTGAATGTTCATTGGAAGGACTGATGTTGAAGCTGAAATTCAATACTTCAGCCACCTGATGCGAAGAGCTAACTCATTGGAAAAGACCCTGATGCTGGGAAAGATTGAGGGCAGAAGGAGAAGGAGACAATAGAGGATGAGATGGTTGGATGGCATCACCAACTCAATGGACATGAGTTTGAGTAAACTCTGGGAGTTGGTGATGGACAGGGAGGCCTGGCCTACTGCAGTCCATGGGGTTGCAAAGACTTGGACACAACTGAGCGACTGAACTGAACTGAACTGAATTCATATACATGGCATAGCACATAGTGCTACAGACAGCTTGATACTACAATTAACTGCCCAACCCAGAAACTCTGGAGAGTGAACAAAGGTGCTGTTATTATTAATACTTCCAGAACAACAGGGAAATCCTGGTGAACTTATAATTATCTAAACTATAGACCTTCTTTACTTACTTTTTCAATTAGTAACATTTTTAAAATTTAATAATGACAATAACAATAACATTAGTTGTTATGGCAAACACCATTGTAATTCTCTAAGGCAGACATTGTTATTATCCCCATTGAACAAGTGAGTGAACTGAAGCGCAGAGAGATTAAGCAAGTGTGTCCGAGGTCACAAAGGGCTTCCCAGGTGGCGCAGTGGTAAAGAATCCTCCTGTCAGTGTGGGAGACGTGGGCTCACACCCTAGGTCAGGAAGATCTCTTGGATGAGGATATGGCAACCCACTCCAATCAATACTCTTGCCTGGAAAATCCCATGGACAGAGGAGCCTGGAGGGCTACAGCCCATGGGGTGGCAAAGAGTAGGCCGTGACTGAGCACACACACACACAAGGTCACATAGGCAAAGAGGACTG
The DNA here is from genome assembly GCF_023699985.2 of Odocoileus virginianus. NCBI lineage: Eukaryota > Metazoa > Chordata > Mammalia > Artiodactyla > Cervidae > Odocoileus > Odocoileus virginianus. The sequence goes on from NC_069684.1 coordinate 25,375,774, forward strand.
AGCTGGTCTTGAACCTAAATTAGTCAGTCTGGCTCTGGAGTCTGCTACTGACCATAATGCCATAGCTGCCTTTGAATCCAAAGATTCTGAGGGTTTGGGCAGCACTGGTCACATAGTGGTGAGCACAGCTGCCCACAAAGTTTCTTATCTTATTTCAAACCTTGTAGGAAATAGCTAAAGTTTCTACACTGTATCTGATGTTTAATGTGATTTTTTAGTTTATGGCATTTCATTTTCCAAGAATTTTTTAATTAAAAAATAAGATTTGATTTCTAAAACACTTCTGAATTTTTGAGGGAATCATACTTTTCCTTCTTTAGTCTGTCATTGTGAATTATAATGATAGATTTCTCAGAGGTTGTCTTGAATTCCTAGAATGAACTTTACTTGATCATGATATACTGCTTTTTAATACACTATTGGATTCAGTTAGCTAAGAATGTTTGCCAAATGGGCCTATAATTTACTTCCCTTCTAACGTTCTTATTCAGCTTTGAAACATAGGTTACAGGCAGCCTCATAAACTAATTGCACAGTTTTCTCTACTGTCTGTTTTCTGGAACAACTTGTGTAAGACACGAGCAACCCAAAAGTGTGGAAAAATCACATCAGACAGCTGAGCCTGGAGGTTTGGGTGAGGGGAGTCTTACTAATTCAGTTCAATTAAGTTCAGTCACTCAGTCATGTCCAACTCTTTGCGATCCCATGGACTGCAGGACACCAGGTTCCTCTGTCCTCCACTATCTCCCGGAGTTTGCTCAAACTCATGTCCATTGAGTCCACTGAGGGATGCTGTCTCACCATCTCAGCCTCTGCCGCCCCTTCTGCTTTCATGCTTTCCCAGCATCAGGATCTTTTCTAATGAGTCACAGTCTTCACATCAGGTGGCCAAAGTATCGGAGCTTCAGCTTCAGCCTCAGTCCTTCCAACAAATATTCAGGGTTGATTTCCTTTAGGATGGACTGGTTGGATCTCCTTGCAGTCCAAGGGACTCTCAAGAGTCTTCTCCAGCACCACAGTTCTAAAGCATCATTTCTTTGGTGCTCAGCCTTCTTCATGGTTGGATATATTGTATACATATAGCTGGGCTTCCCTAGTAGCTCAGATGGTGAAGTACATGCTTGCAATGCAGGAGACCCAGATTCCATCCCTGGGTTGGTAAGACACCCTGGAGAAGGAAATGGCAACCCACTCCAGTATTCCTGCCTGGAAAATTCTACGGACAGAGGAGCCTGGCAGGCTACAGGCCATGGGGTTGCAGAGAGTCAGACATGACTGAGTGATTAACACACACAGACACATACATATGACTGTTTCACTTTGCTATGCAGTAGAAACTAACACAACACTGTAAAGCAACTATACTCCAATAAAAATTAATTTAAAAAATAAAAATAAAAATAGTGTCTCTATCTTCCTTTCAAACAATAGAAAAAAAATTTAATGACAATTACTCCTCTCTTTTCTTACATTACATTGTTGGCTAGGAGTTTAGGGTTTTATTTACCCCTTGCTTTTGTACTCCAAACTTGTCATTATTTCTGTTTTGTACAGTTGGGGTTTGTTTAGATTAACAGCCTGTTTTTCAATTTCTTTACTTACCATTTCTTTTTGAATCTCAGACCTTTTTCATAGATGTGATTTTCTTTTTCAACAGCTAAAAGTGGGAAACTCAGTTGTCATCTTAAAAGGCTTTTATTCCGCCTCACCCTTGAATGAATTTTGCTGAATTTAGAAGACAGTTACATTCTTAATGATATGGAGATACTGTTCCTGTTTGAAGGGCATTTGATTTCCATTGATAGAGCTGAGGAGCCAGCTGTAAAGCAAATTGTCATTCCCTTGTAGGTAATTGGTTTTTTCTCTCTGGCACTCTTAAGGTAACCTCTTTGCCTTTGACATTCTGAATTTCATATAGTTTATCTAGATGGATTCATTTTCCTTTATTCAGCTCAGGTTTATTGGGCTTCCTGAATCTGAGAGATGGTGTCTTCTACCAATCCTGAGAAATTTTTAATTTTTATCTCTTGGATAAAGAGTTTCAAAGAGTTCTGTTTGATTTTATTTTTTAAATATGTTTTTTAAAACTAATATCTTTTAAGACTTCAATTCCTTTATGTTTTCATTCATTTCTAATATCTTATTTTAAAGCCTCTTCCAGATTGTTCTATGTGTATTATTTCCAGAGTTCAAATCCTCCTGATTATTATGGTTTGCTGATCCTGACTCTTGGAGGAATGTTTTAGAATGAGTGCTATAATTTGGGTTTGTGGGTTCATCTTTACCAGGCTTTATATGTGGGAATTCTTTCTAACTTCTGCTACTGGGTTATTCTCCAACAGCATCCATCCTAAGGTCATTTTGCTACTGTGATTCTCAAGTGTCCCAGTGATGTCAGTGACATGGGACAAATTGTGACTTCATTTCTCATCTTAGAGTTTCCTGGACCACATCGTGCATATAAAATAGGCTACACCAGGAAAGGAGGGGAGTTTGGGGGAGAATGGATGCATGTATATGTATGGCTGAGTCTCTGCTGTTTACCTGAAACTATCACAACATTGTTAATCGGCTACGTGCATGCATGCTAAGTCACTTCAGTCGTATCTGACTCTTTGCAACCCCATGGACTGTAGCCCGCCAGGCTCCTCTGTCCATAGGATTCTCCAGGTAAAAATACTGAAGTGGGTTGCCATGCCCTCCTCCAGGGGATCTTTCTGACACACGGATCAAACCCTCATCTCTTACATCTCCTGCATTGGCAGGTGGATTCTTGACCAACACTAGCACCACCTAGGAAGCCCCCAATCAAAATAAAAAGGAAAAAGTTTTTTAAAAACTAAAATAGGCTGCAAACCTACCTAAGGAATGGGCTGAATAATTGAATTTATAAGGAGGGATAATTTTTTCCCTACCCACCCAGAACCTCCCTGCACTGGCAGGTGGACTTCTAGAATTCCTCCTTTCAGTTAAAGGAAGATCTTGATGGCACAGTTTTATGTCGTGATATGAATTCCAGTTGCCTGTCTTTTCCAGGCTAGTTTTGTACTCGTCCCCCATGTGGGTCTTAAAACCCAGGCCCCTAGGTTCCTGGGCCCGTAATGACTCCCTGCACTTACATCTCTTTTTCCCCATCAGTCAATATGCTTGTTCACTTTCTCACCACTCTAGTGTCAAGCTCTGTTTTGTTCTAGAATGTAAATGAATACTTCTTTTTCCCCTTGTGGGCTTAGCTATGCATTAAAAGCAGTTTGGATTATATTTTATCTATGCACTCAGTCACTCAGTCGTGTCTGACTCTTGTGACCCCATGGACTGTAGCCTGCCAGGCTTTTCTGTCCATGGGGATTATCCCAGCAAGAAAACTGGAGTGGGTTGCCATTTCCTTCTCCAGGGGATCTTCCCAACCCAGGGATCAAACCCACGTCTCCTGCGTCTTCTGCATTGGCAGGCTGATTCTTTACCACTGAGTTACTTGTACATTCCTAAATTTGTGGTTAGTTTTTGTGCAAGAATTGGTTAATCTAAGAGGTCCTGACTTGTGCATGTTAATTTTGTGCCTGTCCACCAGGTGGTGCAGCGGTAAAGAATCCAGCTGCCAATGCAGAAAAGGAAGACAGAAGTTTGATTCTTTTCCCCTAGGAAATGGCAACCCACTCCAGTATTCTTTCCAGGAAAATTCCATGGACAGACAAACCTGGCAGGCTACAGTCCATGAAGTTGCAAAGAGGTGGACACAGTTGAGTGACTGAGCATGCACACACACACACATCTTGCTAAACTAACAGATGAGTTCAATAAAGTTTACCAGTAGATACTCTTGGATTTTCTATGTAGGCAATCATGTCATTTATTAACACACAATTCATTTCAAGTATTTATACCTCTTATTTCCTTTTCTTGAAAAATTGGCCAAGACCCTTAGTACAATATTGAATAATTAACAAAGGCATATTATTTGTTGCTGTTGTTGTTCAGTCACTGAGTCATGCCCAACTCTTTGTGGCCTCATGGACTGCAGCACACCAGGTTCCTCTGTTCTCCACTGACTCCCAATGTTTGCCCAAATTCATGTCCGTTGAGTCAGTGATGCTATCTAACCATCTCAATCTCTTTCACCCGCCTTCTCCTCTGCCTTCAATCCTTCCCAGCATCAGGGTCTTTTTCAAAGAGTTAGCTCTTCACATCAGGTGGCCAAAGTACTGGAGCGTCAGCTTCAGCAATAGTCCTTCCAATGAATATTCAGGTTCATTTCTTTTAGGATTGACTGGTTTGATCTCATAGTCCAAGGGACTCTCAAGAGTTTTCTCCAACACCACACTGCTTATAATGCTTCTGTTGATTCACCATTAATTGTATTTTCTGTAGGTTCTTGGAAGATGCTCTTTACTAAAGAAAAAAAAAAAAACTTTTCTGAGCCTATTATAAGATTTAACACTCTGGGCTTCCGTGATGGCTCAAACAGTGAAGAATCTGCCTGCAATGCAGAAGACCTGGGTTAGATCCCTAGGTCAGGAAGATCCCCTGGAGAAAGGAATGGTTATCCACTCCAGTATTCTTGCCTGGAGAATCCCATGGACAGAGGAGCCTGGTAGGCTACAGTCCATGGGGTTGCAAAGTGTTGGACATGACTAAACAACTAACACTTTCACTTTTCAAATAACTCAAGTAATGTTAAATGATTCTCCTCATTCCCTGATAGCTCAGTTGGTAAAGAATCCACCTGCAATGCAGGAGACCCCAGTTGGATTCCTGGGTGGGGAAGATCCGCTGGAGAAGGGATAGACTACCCACTCCACTATTCTTGGGCTTCCCTTGTGGCTCAGCTGGTCAAGAATTTACCTGCAATGCAGGAGACCTGGGTTTAATCCCTGGGTTGGGAAGATCCCCTGGAAAAGGGAAAGGCTATCCACTCCAGTATTCTGGCATGGAGAATTCCATGAACTGTATAGTCCATGGGGTCACAAAGAACTGGACACGACTGAGTGACTTTCACTTTCACTTTTAATGTTGTTATAGTCCAGAACTTTTACTTTAGGTATAAATATATATCATACTAATAGAAGCAATGGCATTATGGAGACTTCCATAAAGATGTCAGGTTCTGCATGCATTCTGAGGGTCTCAGATCACTACTGAACCTACTCCCCACAATAATGCAAGCACTGTCAGAGGTGCCCTCTTTTACGTCCTTGGCTCTTTTTCACCCTTGCACTATCCTCCAGGCACGTCCAATCCTGACCCAATCAGTCTCATATTACTGTGTAGCCATTACTAGTATAAGAGCTTTATGAGGAAGTTACTTATTCCCCGGGTGAACAGAGTTGCAACTGGAATCTGCAACACCGCACCCCAATGTGATGAGAAAATGTCCTAGATGTGCATTGTTGGGCTCTCAAATGCAAAAGCCTTTCTGCACAAATACTGAAGATGAGTTTTCTCCCAGTTGATCAGTGTGCTATATTGGTGACTTTTGTGCACCTGCACATCTAAGTGCATTAGGTACCAGTACCTAGAAGCAGAGATTGATACAAGGATGCAGGCACACAGGTTAACTGGGAAAGGAGAAGAGCATGAAGGACATGGAGAAGGCAGGGGAAGAAGCCCAGCAAGGACACGGTCCCAGCTGGAGACTGATTCCCCCTGATCCTCCCCCTCCTCCAGGGTATTGCATTGGAGTTGGGAGTGTATCACACTGTGGATCCAGGGAGTTGCCTTCTGTTCTCCCTTGTCAGTGAGTCATGGCTGTGGGATGCCTGAGTCAGGGCTGCCAAAAAGGCTCTACTTCCGCAGTTCCTCAGGCACTCTGTCTATCATATCTAATCCCTTGAATCTATTTGTCACTTCCAATGTATAATCTTAAGGGATTTTATTTAGGTCAAATCTGAATGGTATTCAGTATTCTTGCCTTGAGAACCACAGAACAGCATGAAAAGGCAAAAAGATAGGACACTGAAAGATGAACTCCCCAAGTCGGTAGGTGTCCAATATGCTACTGAAGATCAGTGGAGAAATAACTCCAGAAAGAATGAAGAGACAGAGCCAAACCAAAAACAACACTCAGTTGTGGGTGTGAATGGTGGTGGAAGTAAAGTCTGATGCTGTAAAGAGTAATATTGCATAGGAACCTGGAATGTTAGGTCCATGAATCAAGGCAAATTGGAAGTGGTCAACCAGGAGATGACAAGAGTGAACATCAACATTTTTTTTCCCATTTATTTTTATTAGTTGGAGGCTAATTACTTTACAGCATTGCAGTGGTTTTTGTCATACATTGAATTAGCCATGGATTTACATGCATTCCCCATCCCGGTCCCCCCTCCCACCTCCCTCTCCACCCCATCCCTCTGGGTCCTCCCAGTGCACCAGGCCTGAACACTTGTCTCATGCATCAACATTTTAAAAATGGACTGGAATGGGTAAATTAACTCAGATGACCATTATATCTGCAACTGTGGGCAAGAATCTCTTAGAAGAAATGGAGTAGCCATCATAGCAAACAAAAGAGTCTGAAATACAGAACTTGGATGCAATCTCAAAATGACAGGATGATCTCTGTTCATTTCCAAGGCAAACCATTCAATATCACAGTAATCCTAGTATATGCCCTGACCAGTAATGCCAAAGAAGATGAAGTTGAATGGTTCTATGAAGACCTACAAGACCTTCTAGAACTAACACCCAAAAAAGATGTCCTTCTCATTATAGGGGACTGGGATGCAAGAGATGCCTGGAGTAACAGGCAAATTTGCCTTGGACTACAAAACAAAGCAGGTCAAAGGCTAACAGAGTTCTGCCAAGCAAACACACTGGTCATAGCAAACACCCTCCTCCAACAACACAGAGAAAACTCGACATACGGACAGCACCAGATGGTCAATACTGAAATGAGACCGACTATATTCTTTGCAGCCAAAGATGGAGAAGTGCTATACAGTCAGCAGAAACAAGACTGGGAGCTGACTGTGGCTCAGATCATGAACTCCTTATTGCCAAATTCAGACTTAAATTGAAGAAAGTAAGGAAAACCACTAAGACATTAAGGTATGACCTAAATCAAATCCCTTATGTTATACAGTGGAAGTGACAAAAGATTCAAGGGATTAGATCTGATAGACAGAGTGCCTGAAGTATGGATGGAGGTTCGTGACATTGTACAGGAGGCAGTGATCAAGACCATCCCCAAGAAAAAGAAATGCAAAAAGGCAAAATGACTGTCTCAGGAGCCTTAAAAATAGCTGTGAAAAGAAGAAATGTGAAAGGCAAAGGAAAAAAGGAAAGATATATCCATTTGAATGCAGAGTTCCAAAGAATAGCACCGAGAGAAAAGAAAGCCTTCCTCAGTGATCACTGCAAAGAAATAGAGGAAAACAATAGAATTGGAAAGACTAGAGATCTCTTCAAGAAAATTAGAGATACTAAGGGAACACTTCATGCAAAGATTGGCACAATAAAGGACAAAAATGGTATGGACCTAACAGAAGCAGAAGATACTGAGAATAGGTGGGAAGAATACACAGAAGAACTGTACAAAAATGACCTTAATGACCCACATAAGCATGATGGTGTGATCACTCACCTAGAGCCAGAAATCCTGGAATGCAAAGTCAAGTGGGCCTTAGGAAGTCATCACTATGAACAAAGCTAGTGGAGGTGATGGAATTCGTTATGCTATTTCAAATCCTAAAAGATGATGCTGTGGAAATGCTGCACTCAATATGCCAGCAAGTTTGGAAAACTCAGCAGTGGTCACAGAACTGGAAAAAGTCTGTTTTCATTCCAATCCCAAAGAAAGGCAATGCCAAAGAATGTCAAACTATGGCACAATTGCACTCATCTCACACACAAGCAAAGTAATTCTCAAAATTCTCCAAGCCAGGCTTCAACAGTATGTGAACCAAAACTTCCAGATGTTCAAACTGGATTTAGAAAAGGCAGAGGAACCAGAGACCAAATTGCCAACATCCGTTGGATCATCAAAAAAGTAAGAGAGCCCCAGAAAAACATCTATTTCTGCTTTATTGACTACCTCAAAGCCTTTGACTGTGTGGATCACAATAAACTATGGAAAATTCTTAAAGAGATGAGAATACCAGACCAGCTTACCTGCTTCCTGAGAAATGTGCAGGTCAAGAAGCAACAGTTAGAACTGGACATGGACCAAAAGACTGGTTCCAAACAGGGAAAGAAATACGTCAAGGCTGTATATTGTCACCCTGCTTATTTAACTTATATGCAGTGTACCTCATGCAAAATGCCAGACTGGATGAAACACAAGCTGGAGTCAAGATTGCTGGGAGGAATATCAATAACCTCAATATGCAGATGACACCACCCTTATGACATAAAGCAAAGAATTAAAGAGCCTCTTGATGAAAGTGAAAGAGGAGAGTGAAAAACTTGGCATAAAACTCAGCATTCAGAAAACTAACATCATGGCATCCAGTCCCATCACTTCATGGCATATAGATGGGGAAACAACGGCAACAGTGAGAGACTTTATTTTCTTGGGTTCTAAAATCACTGCAGATGGTGACTGCAGCCATGAAATTAAAAGACGCTTGCTCCTTGGAAGAAAAGTTATGATCAACCTAGACAACATATTAAAAAGCAGAGATATCACTTTGCCAAAAAGGTCCATCTAGTCAAAGCTATGGTTTTTCCAGTAGTCAAATATGGATGTGAGAGTTGGACTATAAAGAAAGCTGAACACCGAAGAATTGATGCTTTTTTTTTAAATTGATGCTTTTGAACTGTGGTGTTGGAGAAGACTCTTGAGAGTCCTTTGGACTACAAGGAGATCCAACCGGTCCATCCTAAAGGAAATCAGTCCTGACTTTTCATTGCAAGGACTGATGCTGAAGCTGAAACTCCAATACTTTGGCTACCCGATCTGAAGAACTGACTCATTTGAAAAGACCCTGATGCTGGGAATGATTGAAGGCAGGAGGAGAAGAGGATGACAGAGGTTGAGATGGTTGAATGTTATCATTGACTCAATGGACATGAGTTTGAGTAAGCTCCAGGAGTTGGTGATGGACAGGGAGGACTGGCGTGCTGCAGTCCATGGGGTCACAAATACTCCGACATGACTGAGCTACTGAACTGAACTCTGTTGGGGGAGGTGGGGGAAATGGTTCTCTAGGTGAAGCAAGAGCTGAGAGCCATTGGTCATCAATTCTCACAGCAGTGGGGGATGGGTGTGGCGAACTTTCTAGGTGGCTGCTAGTGGTGAAGAATCTGCCTGCAATGCAGGAGACATAAGAGGCATAGTTCAGTCCCTGGGTTGGGAAGATTCCCTAGAAGAAGGCATGGCAACACACTCCAGTATTCTTGCCTGGAGAATCCCACGGACAGACAGGCCTGGTGGGCTACAGTCCATAGGATCACAAAGAGTAGGACATGACTGAAGAGACTTACTATGCATGCACACATGCCCAGCACAGGGGTCTGGATGGGACTCTAACAATCCACTACACCTAGCCTAACCTGCTTCTAGCTGAGGGCACTGCTGAGTGACCAAGATGTAGCCATCAGCCTCACAGGACAAAATACTATGACAGCTATCCCAATCGTCGATATTGCTCCAGGAATTTAGGATCTGGGCACTCAGCCCGTTGGAAAAAATCTGTGAAGTGCAAAAGAGAGAAGGCATTTCAAGAAGACACTTGAAGAAAACCGAGGAATATACTGGAGGTAATTGCTTCTCACTCAACTGCTCTTGAAAGATATACATATTCATGAGTGGGCAGTGGGAGAGGGTGTCTGAAAGTTAACTCGCTGCCAAAACATGAAATTTTTTCTTCCACTTAACACTGTGGCCTGGTTTCACTTCCCTAACATCTCCATGCAATCCAAGCGCTCCAGGATGAGAACTAGGCTATTAACTTTCCATCATGGGCTGGGCCTGGTGCCAGCTTCCAATCTGACAGTGAAATCTGTTGGAGCAGATCTATGACCCACTTTGATGTGGTTACACACGGAGGGCTCAATCTCCTTGAACATTAAAATCCCTCTTTGCTCCCAGGAGGGGAAAAGTTAGTGTAGAATCTGAGTTGGTTTTAATGACACGTCTCTGAAAAATCTTCAACCTTGTAAGATCCCTTTTCCCTGAGGAAAAACAAATGATTACAAAAGCAGAGGTCAACTTTAAGATTTACTACATTTTCCCCTTTGTTCTTTTCTCAAGGGAGGCAAACATACATTGTTTTTAATTCTTTGCTTAGCACAGAGTACAACCTACATATTCAACTAGTCTGATTTGAATTTTTGAGTTTTTCTTGTGATTGCCTCTATTTAGGACAAAGAAGCAAATCCAAGACAGTGAACAAAACTAAGAAGGAATAAAGGGGTTTTATCTGCCAGGGCCATGCAAGGAAATCAAAGGGAAAAGTTAACTTTAAGGAAGCAAATGCCATTTCCAAGGTCAGGGGGAAAGATAAAAATTGAAGTCAGTTTAGGTTACTCTAGTGCTCCATACAAACAGACTTGAAAAAAGTAAAAGACTTCATTTTGTCTAATTCAGGTACCACTGGGGATTGAAGTTTATATTCTGGAATAATCAAGGAGCTTTATAAAATATTATAGTAATTAACAGTGGTGGGGGAGGGATTCTCGTTTTGCTTTGCAGAGTAGCTGAAATTGATTTTCCATGCTGTGTTTCACTGAAGCTGTCTTGAAGAGAAGCTGGTCACTGTGATAAATAAGTAATCACGCTGGCAGCTTGTCCAGCATCCACCGTCTGTACACAGGTTTGGCCAAACCCTTTCAGTTTTTCAACAATTCATTTTGCTATCACAGTTTCTCCTTTGTCCGGGCACCTTCTGCTTCCTGAGTAAAATGCATATGCAGGTGGGCTTCTCCGAATGCACTTCAGGTCTATTTTGGTGCTGCCTCTTCCCTGACTGGGAGGAATGTCAGCAAGAGATAAATCAAAGAGCTGTCACCTTCTTCTGCAGCACATTGCAGGGGACATTAACTCACCTCCAAACAAGACAGACGTGGCCTTTCTCCCCCTGGGTAAAATCTCCCACTGGCACAGGCTGGGCTGGAGGGTGGTGCAGGAGCTTCAATGGGCTGTGTAACCTTGGCTCTGGCAGGTGGGGTTAGTGGAAGGAGACAGGCAGGGGACATCTCCTCTGTCTGGAATCCTCTCCTACCCTTCTCCCAGCCTCTTCCCTTTTTACTAGACCTGCTTGTTCTCATCCTCCAGGTCTCAGCTTCTATATCACCTCCTCCGAGAAGCCCTCCCTGATCACCTCTGATGTTCCCCCTCAATCACTCTATTGGTTTCCTCCACAGAACAAACATCACAATTTGAAATGATGTGCATTATTATTTCTTCTGGGGTGGCCAGCTCCAGGGGGCTTATAAGACTTCATGCATCTTATTTATCACTGTTGACCCAGCAGTGATCCTGTGTCTGACCCATGTAGATGCTCAATACATATTCTTGGTACTCTTATTGTTAAGACTTGAGGGGAAATAACCTGAGAGATCACACCTCTTCTCCCGACCTGCATATCAGAACTGAGTGAGAAGATGCAGGAGCTAGGCAGGTGCATGTCCAAATGCTGGTTTTGTTCTGAAAACACTAGGAGGAGACTGTGGCTTGGATCTATGGCCAGATGGGCACTCCAGGGTCCCCTCTTTCTCTTGGACTAGCCCATCCAGTCTGAGTTGCAGGCTTTGAGGATGAGGGTGGAGGTGACAGAAGGGACGAGAAGGAAAGGGGAAAAGAGGGAGGAAGTGTGGGCCGAGTGTGTGGAGAGACAGCATCTTCTAGGATACTGAGGATCTGGGAAATGGTGGTCTCCCCACCTCTGGCTCTCTCCTATCAATCTTGATCAAAGGGCAAACACATGATTATGATTCAGGAACTTTCAATTCAGAAATTTTTTTTTTCTTTTCCATTTTGTTTTATTATAGGATATTGAATATAGTTCCATGTGCTATACAGTAGGACCTTGTTGTTATATTATCCATCCTATAATATAATAGTTTGCATCTACTAAACCCAGACTCCCAGCCTGTGTATAAGGGCATCACCACATTTGTTCAGCAAACATCTGCTGACAGTCAGGTACCAGCTAAGCTCTGTGAGATTCCAAAGATGCTTTAGGCCTGAGTCAGGCCTTTAGGATCACCTTTCATTCATTTCATTCATTCCACAAACTGAGCATCTCCTCTTTGCCCAGGACTGTGCCCAGAACTGGAGTTGTCAAGACAAATGCTCTTCCTGTACTCATAACATATTTTCTAGCAAGTGAGACAGGGTGGTGGTGGTGGTTTACTCGCTAAGTTACGTCGGACTCTTGTGACATCACGGACTGTAGCCCACCAGGCTCCTCTGTCCATGGGATTTACCAAGCAATAATATTGGAGTGGGTTGCCATTTCTTCTCCAGACAATCTTCCTGACCCAGGGATTGAATCCAGGTCTCCTACAATAGCAGGCAGTCTCCTGTGTTGCAGGCAGTTTCTTTACTGAGTGAGCCACCAGGGGAGCCTTAAGTGAGACAGACTATCAAACAAATCAGAAGTAAAGCGGTTGCAAGATGCAAGAGAGAATCCAAGTGGGGAGGAGATGAAGAACTTATAAGGCAGAGGGCATGATGGGAGGGGACAGGAGGCTCTACTTGGATCCACCTCTCTGAGTAAGTGCTCCTCAAGCTGACTGATGAGAAACCAGCCCTTTCAACACCTGGGAAGAGCAGTCCAGGCTGGGGGAAGAGCTTGTATAGAAACCCTGGGGCAGGAAAGAGCCAGCATATTCCAGGACCTGGTAGAAAGTGGTGGGGGCAGCTCCTGGCAAGAGAGAGGTGAGCTGGAGATACAGCAGACTCACCAGCCTTCAGAGGCCATGGGACAGTGTTCAAATTTGCTGTAAGACTAATGGGAAAGCTTTGAAAGATTTTGAGATTTCTAAGTAGAAAGCAGTGTGATCCGATTATTAAAATGACTCTGGCACCTGGGTGGAAGATGGATTCAGAGGGAGTACAGTTAGTCTGTTCTAGAAGGCCAAGAGATGATGTTGGCACAGTTTAGGATGGGGGATATTCCGGCTGTGGTTGCGTAGCGCACTGAAACTCAGTTGCAAAATCAACTGCAATTTTCTTGGTGCTCATGGTTCAGGAATTCAGGTGAGTGGTCAGGAAACACTGTCTCTGCTTCCCCAGGTGTCATCTGGGGAGCTTTGACCAGCTTAGCTGGGCCCATGTGGTGGCCTGGTATCTCCGTGAGCTGTCCATGGTGCTGGAATGTCTAGGTGGCTCCTGTTCTCCCTGTCTGGATCCTTGGTTCTCCTGACCTCTTCTCTCTTTCCATGTGACACCCCCTTCATGACTGGGCTTCCCACCAGTTGGTGGTCTCAGGGGAGTTGAACTTCTGTATGATGCTAGCTTCAAAGTGGCAAGAAGCAGAGCCTGCCAAACCAGTTAAGTTCCTCTCTGGGAACTAGCCCAGCAGGACCTCCTTACAGTCTATTCCTCACAGTTCTCCCAAGATCCCTCATGTTCAGAACAGACCCCACCCTTTGATAGAGGCTTGACAAAGTCACATTGCAGAAGGTCATATAGGATGAGGGATGTCACTGCAGCCATTATCAGAAACTCCATTCAGCCACACAGAAAATGGACAAGAGAGATGTGGATACATCCCAAGTACTTTTATTATAGGAGGTAATCTCACCAGGTTTCCCTGGTGGCTCAGATGGTAAAGAATCTGCCAGCAATACAGGAGACCTGGGTTCGATCCCTAGGTCAGGAAGATCTCCTGAAGAAGAGAATGGCAATCCACTCCAGTATTCTTGCCTGGAGAATTCCAAAGACAGAGGAGCCTGGTAGGCTACATACAGTCCATGAGGTCACAAAGAGTTGGATACAACTGAGCAGCTAGCACTTTCACTAAACTCAATATATTACTGTAGTGAAAGACAGAAGAGCTAGAGATCTCAACTCCACTGTTTGGAAAACAATGAACCTAGATAGAGACAAGGCTCCATAAAATACAGATATATATATATTTTTTTAAGTTCAGAGAAGGGAGAAGTAATTTGCATCTGGGGGTAAGACAATCACATTTGATTGCACAGGCCATGCACTGTACAACTATGGGGGATGACATTCAGAGTCACAGGCAACACACCCTGTGGAGAAGGATCCAGAAAGCTTCATGGAGGAGATAGCATTTGAGAGATAGGATTCTGACAGGTGGAAGAGGTTGGTAGATGGCTTTCCAAGTAGAAGGAAGGATGTAAGGGAACACTTTGGAAGTGGGAGTGCTTGGGTGGATCAGTGTGAGCACTCCAGTTTGTCTGAAGTGTAGTAAAGGGAAGGACAATAATATGGAATAAGGCTAAAAAAAAAAAAGGGCTTGGAGAAGATCTCAGGAGGCCTTGAATACCAAGCTCCAACTGTACTTTATTCTCTAAGCCAGGGATCAACAAACTGAGATTACATTTCTAAAGAGTTGTAAAGCAATGAAAAGAAGAAAGTTGGGACTCCCCTGGTGGTCCAGCGGTTAAGAATCCACCTGCCAATGCAGGGGACCTGGGTTCAGTTGATCACTGGTCTGGGAAGAGTCCCCATGCAGCGGAGCAACTAAGCCCAGGTGCCACTACAACTGAAGCCTGCACACCTAGAGCCCATGCTCTGCAACAAGAGAAGCCATTGCAACGAGAAGCCAGCACACCGCAATGAGGAGTAGCCCCCACTTGCTGCACTAGAGAAAGCCCATGTGCAGCAAAGACCCAGCACAGCCAAAAACAAAAATAAATCAATAAAATTTTTAAAAATTTAAAAGAAGAAACTTGTATAACAGAGGCAGCATGTAAGTGTCTCAAAAAGCCTAAAGTGTTGACTGCCTGACTCTTTACAGAAAGAGTCTTGGGAGGTTCTTGTGAGTTTCTCTCTGCTTAACAAAGGGTGGCTTGGGGACAGGAAGTTGGGAGATGGAACACGGGAGGGAGAGGAGCCAGGAGAGCAGGTAAGAGGTGGCCCTGGTCAGCCAGGTGCAGAGAGGGGGAGCTTGTGCTAGGGAGGTAGTCAGTTCATGATTGAACCCCACCAGGACTGTTCATGGCTGATACTGCTGATTTCTTCACTATCAGGGAGCAGAGGATGACGAAAAAATCTTCCAGGAGACAAGGGATGTGCTGGGTGCCCATTCTAGAGCACCCCACAAAGTTGGACTTCTTCATGGCCCACTTGCCTCAGGTTCTATTTGGAGACTTTTTCTATTTTTTTTATTTTTTGCTAAAACTAGATATAGTTGAAAATCATAGGTAGAGATGAATGGTCCTCCCTTTCATCCCCAAAAGCCCAAGGAATTGTTTTAAACCAAGAACTCACTGTTACAGATGAATTATGTCTTCCTGTCCATCCCACCCAGAGTTTTAGCTTCTGAATGGTTGTAGTTGTTGATGGTAGGGCAGCGTGATATAATATAATGGGAAACACATGGCCATGGACATGTGTGTCTCCCTAGATACATGGCTTCCCATCTGAGGATCAATGTCCCCATGGGGGAAATACAGTAATATCTATGTCACAGATAATATGACCCATCTGTCACAGAGCTTTGAAAAATGTATGGAAAGTACCCAGGGACTTCCCTGGTTGTCCAGTGGCTAAGACTCTGTGCTCCCAATACAAGGGGCCTAGGTTTGACCCCTGGGTCAGGGAACTGGATCCCACATGCCTCAGCTAAGAGCCCACATATGCTAAAATCCAGTGCAGTCAAGTAAATAAAAACAAAAAAGAAAGTGTCTTGCACATGGTAGAAACTCAAAAGGTAATTATTATCATTATTCTTTTCATTCTCTTGACCTAGGGTCAGGACATGTTTTGTAGCCATTTTACTTGAAGCATCCTAGGGTCAGAAGGGATCTAAGTGATGTGAACTCCTAGTCCTTGACCTCCCCTTCTTCTCTCCTTGATAAGAGTGGTTTCTAACAACTGGAATGGGGCCCAGATGGAATGGATGTAACCTTGCAAAGTGTCACCAGTGATGCTCCTGCAGGAACCCTGCCTCATCACCAGCCATCACTGGTCAAACCCCATAGGGAATACAATGGGCAAGGCCACATGTAGAGCAAAATACCAGTGATTGGAAACGCTTATTAGGTTGGTCCAAATTAACTGTGGTTTTGCATTGCTGAACTTTGCTGTTTGATATTGCAATATATTCTAAAATAAATGTGGTTGCTATACATCATTTTAATGCACATTTCTCATTTTTTTTTTTGCTACTTACCTATTTCTTGCAGTTTATTTTATATTAAGGAAATGATATTAGACAAGAAGTAAACTTGAGTGATTTTCTTATTTGGGTTCAAAATGGGTTGCAAAGCAGCTGAGACAACTCACAACATCAACACCAAATTTGGCCCAAGAACTTCTAATGAACATACAGTGCAATGGTGGTTCAAGAAGTTTTGCAAAGGAGAGGAGAGCCTTGAGAGATGAGAAGCACAGTGACTGGCCATCCGAAGTTGACAATGACCAATTGACCAACTACAGAAGAAGTTATCAAAGAACTCAACATCAACCATTCTATGGTCATTCAGCAATTGAAGCAAAATGGAAAGGTGAAAAAGCTTGATAAGTGGGTGCTTCATGAGCCTATAGAAAAAAAAAAATAGTCATTGTGAAGTGTTATCTTCTCTTATTCTACACCACGACAATGAACCATTTCTTGATCAGATTGTGTTGTTCAATGAAAACTGAATTTTATGTGACAACCAGGGATGACCAGCTCAGTGGATGGTCCAAGAGGAAGCTCCAAAGCATTTCTGAAAGCCAAAATTGCACCAAAAAAAAAAAAAAAAGATCATGGTCACTGTTTGCTGATCTGCTGCCCATCTGATCCACTACAGCTTTCTGAATCCCGATGAAACCATTACATCTGAGAAGTATGCTCAAGCACATCAATGAGATGCACTGAAAACTGCAATGCCTGTAGGCTGCATTGCTCAACAGAAAGAGTCCAGTTCTCCATTATATTGGCAGACCACACTTTGCACAACCAATGCTTAAAAAATTGAAGGAATTGGGTTACAATGTTTTGCCTCATCCACCATATTCACCTGACCTCACACCAACCAACTACCATTTCTTCAAGCATCTTGACAACTTTTTGCAGAGAAAATGCTTCCACAACCAGCAGGAGACAGAAAATGCTTTCCAAGAGTTCATCGAATCCCAAGGCATGGATTTTATTCTACAGGAATAAACAAACTGATTTTTCATTGGCAAAAATGTGTTGATAGCAATGGTTCCTATTTTGATTAATAAAGATGTGTTTGAACCTAATTATAATGATTTAAAATTCACAGTCTGAAACCACAAACACTTTTTCTAGAATCATTCAGTCATCATTTTCTACCTGCTGGCTTTGAGCATCCCACAGTTATGTTCATTTTGCTTCTAACTCAATGTTTCCTCCCAGGGTTCTTTTCTCCACGAAACAACAGAAGCTCTTTCTGCCTCCACTGTCTGCTCTTTTTATGTTTTTACAAAGGTAAATGTCTTCCTCTTCTTTCTACAGTGCCCAACTTGCGAAGGTACAGGCTGACCAGCATCTGGGGCTGAGGGCAGTTGGGGGTGGGGGTGGGGGGCTTCCAGATGTTGGGTTTGTGTAAAGATGAAGTATGGCAGTCTTCAGTGAGGCAGATGGAGGGCAAGGAGACAGAAGCAATCAATCCTTAGTTCAGTTCAGTTGCTCAGTTGTGTCCAACTCTTTGTGACGCTATGGACTGCAGCGTGCCAGGCTTCCCTGTCCATCACCAACTTCTGGAGCCTACTCAGACTCATGCCCATCGAGTTGGTGATGCCATTCAACCATCTCACCCTCTGTCATCCATTTCTACTCCCACCTTCAATCTTTCCTAGCAGCAGGGTCTTTTCCAATGAGTCAGTTCTTCACATCAGGGGGCCGAAGTATTGGAGTTTCAGCTTCAGTATCAGTCCTTGCAATGAACATTCAGGGTTGATTTCTTTTAGGATTGACTGGTTGAATATCCTTGCAGTCCAAGGGACTCTTAAGAGTCTTATCCAACACCACAGCTCAAAAGCATCAACTCTTCAGCACTCAGCTTTCTTTATGTACAACTCTCACTTGAATACATTACTACTGGAAAACCATAGCTTTGATTAGACGGATCTTTGTTGGCAAAGTAATGTCTCTACTTTTTAAAGTGATGTCTAGGTTGGTCATAGCTTTTCTCCCAAGGAGCAAGCGTCTTTTAATTTCATGGCTGCAATCACCATCTGCAGTGAGTTTGGAGCCCAAGAAAATAAAGTCTCTCACTTTTGCGATTGTTTCCCTATCTATTTGCCATGAAGTGATGGACTGGACGCCATGATGTTAGTTTTCTGAATGCTGAGTTTTGTTTTTTTTTTAAGCACATCTTTTTTTTTTTTCATTTATTTTTATTAGTTGGAGGCTAATTACTTTACAATATTGTAGTTGTTTTTGTCATACATTGACACGAATCAGCCATGGAGTTACATGTATTCCCCATCCCGATCCCCCCTCCCACCTCCATCTCTACCCGATCCCTCTGGGTCTTCCCAGTGCACCAGGCCTGAGCACTTGTCTCATGCATCCAACCTGGGCTGGTAATCTGTTTCACCGTAGATAATATACATGTTTCAATGCTGTTCTCTCGAAACATCCCACCCTCGCCTTCTTCCACAGAGTCCAAAGTCTATTCTTTCCCTTTCATCTAGACACTCTTTAGTTCTTCTTCACTTTCTGCCATAAAGGTAGCGTCATCTGCATATTGAGGTTATTGATATTCCTCCCAGCAGTCTTGACTCCAGCTTGTGTTTCATCCAATCTGGCATTTTGCATGATGTACTCTGCATATAAGTTAAATAAGCAGGGTGACAATATACAGCCTTGATGTACTCCTTTCTCGATTTGAAACCACTCTGTTATTCCATGACTGGTTCTAACTGTTGCTTCTTGACCTGCATACAGATTTCTCAGGAGGCAAGTAAGGTGGTCTGCTCTTCCCATCTCTTTAAGAATTTTCCATAGTTTGTTGTGATCCATACAGTCAAAGATTTTGGCATAGTCAATAAAGCAGAAATAGATGTTTTTCTGGAACTTTCTTGCTTTTTTGATGATCAAACGGATATTGGCAATTTGGTCTCTGGTTCCTCTGTCTTATCCAAATCCAGCTTGAACATCTGGAAGTTCATGGTTCACATACTGTTGAGGCCTGGCTTGGAGAATTTTGAGCGTTACTTTGCTAGTGTGTGAGATGAGTGCAATTGTGCAGTAGTTTGAGAATTCTTTGGCATTCCCTTTCTTAGGGACTGGAATGAAAGCTGACCTTTTCCAGTCCTGTGGCCACTGCTGAGTTTTCCAAATTTGCTGGCATATTGAGTGCAGCACTTCCACAGCATCATCTTTTAGGATTTGAAATTCACCTCAACTGGAGGTGAATTCCATCACCTGGAATTCCATCACCTCCACTAGCTTTGTTCATCGTAATGCTTCCTAAGGCCCACTTGACTTCACATTCAAGGATGTCTGGCTCTAGGTGAGTCATCACATCATCATGATTATCTAGGTCCTGAAGATCATTTTTGTATAGTTCTTCTGTGTATTCTTCCCACCTATTCTTAACATCTTCTGCTTCTGTTAGGTCCATACCATTTCTGTCCTTTATTGTGTCTATCTTTGTATGAAATGTTCTCTTGATATCTCTAATTTTCTTGAGGAGATCTCTAGTCTTTCCCATTCTATTGTTTTCCTCTATTTCTTTGCAGTGATCACTGAGGAAGGCTTTCTTATCTCTCTGTGCTATTCTTTGGAACTCTGCATTTAAATGGATATATATCTCCTTTTTTCCTTTGCTTTTCACTTCTCTTCTTTTCTCAGCTATTTGTAAGGCTTTGTCAGACAACCATTTTGCCTTTTTGCATTTCTTTTTCTTGGGGATGGTCTTGATCCCTGCCTCCTGTACAATGTCAGGCACCTCTGTCCATAGTTTTTCAGGCACTCTGTATATCAGATCTAATCCCTTGAATCTATTTGTCACTTCCACTGTATAATTGTAAGGGATTTGATTTAGATCATACCTGAATAGTTTAGTGGTTTTCCCTACTTTCTTCAATTTAAGTCTGAATTTGGCAATAAGGAGTTCATGATCTAAGCCACAGTCACTCTCCCGGTCTTGTTTTTCTGGCTCCATAGAGCTTCTCCATCTTCGGCCACAAAGAATGTAATCAATCTGATTTCAGTTTTGATCATCTGGTGATGTTCATATGTAGAGTCTTCTCTTGTGTTGTTGGAAGGGGGTGTTTGCTATGACCAGTGCATCCTCTTGGCAAAACTGTTAGCCTTTGACCTGCTTCATTTTGTACTCCAAGGCCAAAGTTGCCTGTTACTCCAGGTTATCTCTTGACTTCCTACTTTTGCATTCCAGTCCCCTACAATGAAAAGGAAAGCTTTTGGGGGTATTAGTTCTAGAAGGTCTTGTAGGTCTTCATAGAACTGTTCAACTTCATCTTCTTTAGCATTATTGGTCAGGGCATATACTTGGATTACTGTGATATTGAATGGTTTGCCTTGGAAATGAACAGATCATTCTGTCATTTTTGAGACTGCATACAAGAACTGCATTTTCGACTCTTTTGTTGACTGTGAAGGCTACTCCATTTCTTTTAAGGGATTCTTGCCCACAGTAGTAGATATAGTGGTCATCTGAGTTAAATTCACCCATTCTAATTATATATCATTATATATAACTGTCCAATGGCAGAGCCAGCCCCATGCCAACTGTCCACCCCGCAGATCAGCCCTGGAAGCCCCAGGTAGCAGATCTGCTCACTTTTTCTGAGGCAGTGTCCACAGACTCAGTGGCCAGAGAGGGTAAGAGGGGGGTCTCTGGGCTCCCCTGCTCACTGGAGCTGGGTGTGTGACGTCTCTGAGCATAATTGTCTACCCTGCCACCTCCATCCTGGCTTTTGCCTTTACTCCAATCCTATCAATTTGCCTAGACAGGGCAAGAAGGAGACATAGGGTTGAACAGAGGTGAATTCAAGCCCACTGCCGGCTGTGCAGCTTTGGAGGAGCGCTTTAACCTCCCTGAGCTGATCTTTACATGTCAAATGAGCTTAATGATCCCTCCTTCATTGGAATGTTGTGAGGATTGAATGAGGTATGTGCAGTTATTTTTTGAAATTAATGTTCCATACAGTCACCCAAACCATTAACTGTCCAGTACTGAACCACTGGTCATTCCAGGGGAAAGGCAGGGTTGGGATTCTTGAGCCTCAGGTCACATTTTTGTTGATCAACCACTATATAACCTTGTTTTATGTATGTTTCTGCCTAAAGACACTGTATTGGTTATGTATTGTTGATTCATCAACATTGGACTCATGGCCTCCAGAACTATATTTCTCATGTTGGAGCAAATCTAGTCAGGCACTTGTATTTTTCCTGTCAGGCACTTCACAGTCTTTTCATGCTCATGAAAACCAGACAGACTTTCAGAACCACACTATTTGAACGACAAAATCACCATTTTTAAACGGCCACTTTAAACAGCAAAATCACAAACACAATGTACAAAAAGCCAAAAATAATAAAAAGTGGCACTAAGAGGCCATGCAAACTTCGTGTGCAGCATGGAAGCACAGGGTGTCACCTTGTTTGGCCACAGCTGGGAACACAAACATCTGACAACTCGAAGTGTGCTCCACTCCATGCAAGGCATGTCTGTGAATGACAGCAAAAACATGGATGTTAGGGTTACAAATGCATTTTAGCATGTAGGTGGATTAGAAAACACAGAAGCTTTCTGAACACTTGCATCCCCTGGTGAGTCCCAGTCCCAAGTCACATCTGAGACTGAGGCTCATGGGAGAGGTGGGGGGATTTTCCAGGTATATAGATACGTAAACCTATATAGATGTCATATATAGACTTCCAGGTACCTCTCAATATCCATTCTCCCTTTTCCTTTACTAAGAATAAAGCATTAAAAAAAAAAAAAGAATAAAGCATTTTACCTGGAATGACCAAATGATTTTGTCTTCCTTTAAAGTAGTATGGCCTAGTGACCATTTTCAAACCACTAAGAAACTAGCAAAAGTGTTGTGTGGAACTTCTGGAAAACCTTCTTAAGAAGAAGTGGGGTGACATCCCCTCTGTTCTTCCCTTCTTGTTGGCTAGGATGCTGAAGTGATGGCTGGACCTCAAGCAGACATCTTGAACCATGAGGTGGAAGCCAAGTGCTGTGGATCACAGGCTGTAATAAGAAGGACCCTGGTTTCCTGGAATTGTGGAGTAGCCAGAAAGTTCTCAACAGACCACCTGATCTCTAGTTCAAGCCATTGTTATCTGGCTGTTGTTGTTTGCTTGTCTATATATATAGCCAAACCCAATCCTAAGTGATACAGGAGGGTTTTATTCTGCTTTGCCATTAACCAGTTCTATATCTTTACTGTGGTCATTTCACCTCCTCTTTGTTCCTCAATATTCACATCAGCAAATTGGCAGGAGAATATATTTGTAGAAATTAAGCTACATTCACATTCTAAAATTATCTGATTCTACTTAGTCTGAAATATAAGCCTTCCATACCCACTCCAGTGTTCTTGCCTGGAGAATCCCAGGGACAGGGGAGCCTGGTGGGCTGCCGTCTACGGGGTCACACAGAGTCAGACATGATTGAAGTGACTTAGCAGCAGTAGCAGTAGCATAAGCCTTCCATAGAATGCATTCGTAGGGTCATTTTCCTAAAGTAGGCAGAAGGCGAGATGTGGTTGTCTTAGAGATGCCTCTTCAATGCTACCCTGTCAATGTGCCACAGAGAAGGCACTCAATGCATTTGTCTTGAGCAATTGACCAAACGAACCCATGACAAGAGGGAGTGCCAGCTTGCAGTCAGTAAGTCCAATCCATCAGAATGATGGCAGGCTCATCCTGGCTAAAGGAAGTCAGTCTCAGAAACCAGAGATAGAAAAGGGCAAGTGTTGAAGCAAAGGTTTCTTAAGCAAGAAAACCAGAAACAGTTCCAACTGGACCACAGATAGAGATGTCCAGGTAGTCTGGGGTACCTGGAAAAATGGACCTTAAAAGCATAACCCAGTGAATTCCCCTACTTCTACAACAGATAAGATTTCCAGTCAGAAGAGGTATGTGGTCCTCACAAAATAGAATTTCAGGTCAAGATAAGGGCTTCTTTGCCCAGACCTAGGTCTGGGAACTGCCATCACCAGTGGATGCCCTCTCTGCTTTGGAAATTCCAGCTACATCTTTTTTTTTTTTTTTTGGATCTATTTCTTTCACTTTCACTTTTTTTTTTCCATTTATTTTTATTAGTTGGAGGCTAATTACTTTACAATATTGTAGTGATTTTTGTCATGCTACATCTTTTTATAAACAATTTTCATCCAACACTTGGTGAACTCTTTTCAGAGAGGTAAGCTATCTACAGTCTATTATTTCCATATAGATCTGTGAAAACTTCAGAAATCTGAAAACAAGATTTGAGATCTGCCAAGGAGATACAAAAGTGTTCCCTGTTTTTGTTTGTTTCCCTCTTTTTCTTTTCTTGCTTCCCCCCCCCCCCCCCAGCCATATTTTATTTCTTTTCTAGGGCAAGGGGTACATCCTGCTGCTTCTCTGCTCCCAGTCCTAACCACCCACTGCACTCTTTATATTCTTCATCCAGGATCTCAACAGAAAGGAGAAGAGTATGTGTGTGTGTTGTCTGTGTGTGTGCCCGCGTCTGCGTGTGGGCTCAGTTGCTCAGTAATACCTGACTTTTTGCGGCCCCATGGACTATAGCCCACCAGGCTCCTCTGTCTGTGGAATTTTCCAGGCAAGAATACTATAGTGGATTGCCATTTTCCTACTCCAAGAGATCTTCCTGACCCAGGGATCGAAACTGTCTCTTGCATCTCCTGCATTGGCAGGCATATCTTTACCACTAGCATCACCTGGGGTGGGGAAGGGGCTGGTGACAAATTGACCCTTGGATTTCTATTGATCCTCTGTATTCTGCAGCAATGATGCTGAATTCTCTTTTCGGAGCCCATGTTCTCAGGGTGATCAGAATGCCAGCCAGTCCTCCAGCAGGGCCTGCCTTCTTGGAGATCACTCAACATCGCAGAGGCTCCCCAGAATCTCGGCGTCCCAAAAGTTCTTTCACCCCACAGTTTAAGAACTAAGAGAGACATATTTCTCAGACTCAGAGGCAGTAGCCACACAGGAAGAAACCCCAGGCAGCTAGAACACAGGGGAGAAGTTACTGGAAAAAGATGTGTCATGTCCTGAACACCAGAAGGCAAGAATGGAGTTAGCCATATAGTAGCTCCCAGGGGACCTGGTGTTTGTTTGCATGCTGAAGACGCTGAGGTCCTGAGGCACTGAGCAACCTGCTTAAGATCAAAGGACATTCAGGACAACTCAGCAATAAATGAAAAGAATGATCTGCTGATACCTGCAACAACATGGATGAATCTCAAAATTGTGCAGAGTGAAAAAAGCCAGACCAAGGAGAACTCCTACTCTATAGCTCCATTGATAAAACCTTTAGAAAATGAAAATTAATCTCTAGTGACAAGATGATCAGTCATTGCCTAGGGAGAGGGAAGGGAGGGGAGAGGGATGGTGGAGGGGAGAGGAATGGCAAAGGGGAGGAGGAAACCTTTAGGTCGAAGGTCATGTTCATGATCATGATTTCATGGGGATACATTGATAGATAGCTGATAGATAGATACATAAATACATAGATAATGATAGACATATAGATGACCAGGGGGATAAAAAGGTAGAAAGATAAATAGATAAAAACTTATGAAATAACATCCTTTAAATATATACAATTTATTGTATGTCAATTATATCTCACTTCAGTTCAGTTGCTCAGTCGTGTCCCACTCTTTGCAACCCCATGAACTGCAGCATGCCAAGCTTCCCTGTTCACCAACTTCCGGAGCTTGCTCAAACTCATGTCCATCAAGTTGGTGATGCCAGTCAAACCATCTCATCCTCTGTCATCCCCTTCTCCTCCTGCCTTCAATCCTTCCCAGCATCAGGGTCTTTTCAAAGGAGCAGTTCTTCACATCAGGTGGCCAAAGTATTGGAGTTGCAGCTTCAGCATCAGTCCTTCCAATGAATATTCAGGATTGATTTCATTTAGGATTGACTGGTTGAATATCCTTCCAGTCCAAGGGATTCTCGAGAGTCTTCTCCAACACCACAGTTCAAAAGCACCGATTCTTAAAGCATCAATTCTTCAGCACTCAGCTTTCTTAATAGTCCAACTCTGACATCCATACATGACTACTGGAAAAACCATAGCCTTGACTAGATGGGCATTTGTTGGCAAAGTAATGTCTCTGCTTTTCAATATGCTAGCTAGGTTGGTCATAGCTTTTCTTCCAAGGAGCAAGCACCTTTTAATTTCATGGCTGCAGTCACCATCTGCAGTGATTTTGGAGCCCAAGAAAATAAAGTCTGTCACTGTTTCCACTATTTCCCCATCTATTTGCCATGAAGTATTCCTGCCTGAAGAATACCAAGGGCAGAGGAGCCTGGTGGACTATGGCCCATAGGGTCACAAAGAGTTGAGCACTAAAGCAATTTAGCGCACACACACATAAAAAGCCATACGCACATGACTGTTCATAGCAGCATTACTCACAGTAGCTAAAAAGCAGAAATAACCCAGATGTCCATCAACAGATGAATAGATAAATGAAATTTGGTATGCTCACACAATGGAATGTTAGCCATTAAAAGGAAGTGCTGATACTGATCCATGATACCACATGAATCAGGGGTCCCCAACCCCCAGGCCATGGACAAGTATGGGTCCATGGCCTGTTAGGAATCAAACTGCACAGCAGGAGATGAGCAGTGGATGAAACCAAACCCACCCCCCAATTCCAGTCCATGGAAAAATTGTCTTCCATTAAACTGGCCCCTGGTGCCAAAAAATGTTGGAGACCAACAATATGGATGAAACTTAAAAGCATTTTGCTAAGTGAAAGAAGCCAGACACCAAAGGCCACATGCTGTATGATTCTACATATATGAAATGTCAGACGAGGCAATTCCTCAGACACAGAAAGCAGATTAAAGGTTGCAGGGGCCAGAGGAAGGGGAAATGGGAAGTGACTGCTAACAGGTATGGGGTTTCTCTCCCTGATAATGAAATGTTCTGCCACTAGACAGTAGTGATGGCTGTGTGTCCACACTCAGTCGCTTCACTGATGTCTGACTCTTTGCGACCCTGCGGACTGTAGCCCACCAGCCTCCTCAGCCCATGGGGATTCTCCAGACAAGAATACTGGAGTAGGTTGCCATGCCCTCCTCAAGGGGATCCTCCCAACCCAGGAATTGAACCTGAGTCTCTTGAATCTCCTGCATTGCAGGTGGATTCTTTACTGCTGAACCGCCAGGAAAATCCCAGCTATGGTTGTACCACCTTGTAAATATACTAAAACCACTGTGCACTTTATAAAGCTAGACTTCATGGTATGTGAATTATATCATGATTTTTTTCAAAGTTTTTTTAAAAAATATTTATTTACTCATTTGGCTGCACTGGGTCTTAGTTGCAGCACTCGAGATCTTCTATCTTTCTGTGCCATGCAGGATCTTTTACCACAGTTGGGGCATGCGAACTCTTAGTTGCAGCGTGTGGGATTAAGTTCCCTGACCAGGAATCAAACGCGAGCCCCTGCTTTGGGAGCGGGAGTCTTAGCCACTGGACCACCAGAGAAGTCCCTCTTGATCTTTTTAATGGTGGGAAAAAAGAAGCCAAGAGGCAGCAGCATCCTCTTGGTCCCCAGAGAGGGCTGGGCAGCCCCAAACCAGCCCATCAGGGATTTGACAGGGCAGGCTGAGTGCCAGATGGGAAGAGCTGGCTGGGAAGAGGGAAGAAAGCTGGATGGATGTAGAAGAAACTTCAGCCAGTATCTGAGTCTCTCACCATGGATGGATGGCTAGGCTGTGCCCACAAAGGGCTTGGGTGGCTGTGTGCTGGCAGGAACCCAAGACCTCATGTCTCTTTCCACCTCCAGTCTCTCAATGTTCTTTTGGTTTCTCCCTTGTTCTCTGCTTTATTCCTCCCCCACCCCCTACCTACCTCCTGGTCCCAGGCCTACACACTTAGCCTGGCTAACTACTGCTCAACTTTCCAGCTTGAGATAAAATGTCCCTCCAACAGTGTCAATGATTAACGCATTGGCACTGGAAGTGGAAGTGAGTGAAAGTGGTGAAAACAAATGTTATTCAGTCACTACCGACAGTGAGCAAAGGGCAGAGCTCCATTTCCATTGTGCAGAGGTGGTGGGGCATGTTACAGGTGGATTGAAGGAGCAGCTGGGGGTGGGGTGGGTGGTGCAGGGGCTCAATACAGTCAGAGAAGCCAAGAGTCGCAATGGGTCAGTGGGTTGGTCAGTACCCATGCAGTTAGGGCAGCTGTGTCTACTAGCTGGCATGTGGAGGTCAGGGTTTCATCCTCCCACAGAGCCTGGGAGAGACGAGAAGGGAGAGGAGCCCTATTTGCCTGATGATGACTTCTCAAGGGGATGGTCCTCAGGCCCAAAGAAGCCACCCCTGAAATGTAGGAGATATGTATATATCTCAAGGGGACAGAGGAAGGATTCACACTGGTAAGTACTTTTTAATAGATCACTAAGAAAAAGAAGTTTGGATCAATGTCAGGTGTTGGCTAGAACAGCAATGAATTCTCTTGGCAGCCTGGAGGTGTCCAGGCAGGCATTTGATGGGGATTGAGATCTTCCTAAGGACAAGATCTTAAGCTCCTAGAAACCTGCTAGGGTTTGGTCCTCTCCCAGTTGCAGGGGTTTGGACAGAGTCTTTAGTTCTCACCAGGGGCCTGTTGACTTAAAAAAAAAAAAGTACAATGTGAAAGTTGCAAGATCAGTTTATTTGGGGCAAAATGAGGACTGCTGCCTGGGAGACAGCACCTCAGATAGCTCTGAGAAACTGCCCCAAAGGCGGTGGCGGGGAGGTCAGTATATATGTGATTTTGATGAAAGGGGAATACATTAACTTGAGCACATACATATTTTTTGCAAAAGGTTTTTGCTAGTCACGAGAAGGAGTCATCACCATGAAGGATTTTAGTGCTTTTCTAGATACGAGGAGATACAAGAATTGGGCTCATAAAGTCAGCTCCTGAAAATATCTAACTATCTTGAAGACCCAGTCAGACCCAACCAGCACAGAATTTCTGCTCTCCACTCTGAACTCCTTTCAGAGAGGTTGAGAGTCAGAAGCTGCAGCAGCTCATGATTTGATCTTTGTGAAAGTAGATAAAAAGTGAAAATCACTCAGTCATGTCTGACTCTTTGTGGACCCAGTCCCTGGAATTCTCCAGGCCAGAACACTGGAGTGGGTAGCCATTCCCTTCTCCAGGGGATCTTCCCAACTCAGGGATTGAACCCAGGTCTCCCACACTGCGGGCGAATTCTTTACCAGCTGAGCCACCAGGGAAGTCCATGGCAAGTGCCAATTTGTAGCTGACAGGACCTTCTCCTGACAGCTCACCCTGAACTGGCCCTGCTCTGAGGCTCCCAGGCACCAGCATTCCCCAGCATAAGTCATCACATTATTGTGCATCACTTCTTTGACTTGTTTTCTCTGACGGAAAACTGCTGGTGTTGAGAACCTGTTTGTCCTGTGTTATTATATGTCCAGTGCCTGGCCCAGGGGATACATTTAACAAATGTTGAATAAATGAATGAGTGAGTGAATCTTAAGTAAGAAGCATCTAAGACAAGGATTTGAGCAGAACAAATGGATGGAAATGAGGGGAAAGTACAAAGCCAGGCAACCTGGGAGCTTGTTACACTCTCCCTAGAACTAGAGAGGAGTGGGGATTGACAATGAGTCAGATGGTGGCTTGAGGGGCTTGGGAACTGCAGGTTTTTAATGCCCCACTTGGACTCCTGTCCCAACCTGGCCTTTCCCTGGTTGTGGGAGTAAGAATGGGGACCAGAAATCACTGAGCCAGTTAATTGCACATTGCATCAGCTCTCCCCTCCCTTCACACTTGTTTCCCTCCAACAAGCAATCAAGCACTTTAGAAGATGCAGGATTAGTGAGAGAAAAAGCTCTTAGAGGGAACTCTGATCAGAGTGACAGACTGACCTCCATTGACAGCAAATCTCCAGAAAATTAAATATCCTGAATGCCACATAGCCTCCTCCCTCTAGAGGCAGGTGGTGGACAAGGACAGAAGAGCATCCCCTTCTCCCTCCACCCCTGGGTTTAAGGCTTTTTTGCAGGGGAATCTGTCCAAGTAATTAATGGAAGTAATTAGGGTCAGATGGTCATGAAAGGAAATCTTTCGATACCAAGCTACCAATGTCAAGGCTAGTTATGCCAAGGAGAGGAGAACACAAGGGAGGGGGACCCAAAGTGAAAAACAGTCAGTCACTGCCCCCACCCACAGCACATGGTGATCCAAAGAGGGCTTGTTCTCCTGGCTCTCAGACGAAAGGCAGGGTGCAACGTCTGGGGGTTTGCGTCCATAATCAGCAGCCCACAAAGAGCAGAGGGGAAGACTTCAAGCTGTGACAAAGAAGGGCAACTGCTAAAGAAGGAAACACCACAAGTGGCTCCAGAGAGTACTGCAGCCCAAGGCTCAGAACTGTGCCCTCTGCAAGGTGAAAAAACACTTTTTTTTAATGTACTCAGTATATCTTACAAATCCTTCCTTGATTATATTCCTCACATGTTATGTGTGGCTTTCAAGTCTTTGAAAGGGCAGAAAATTTTCCATCCACTCATCTATCCATTCATCCATTCATCAATCCACCCACTCATCCATCCATCTGCTCACTTACTCACCCGTCCATTCACCCACCCATTTATCTATCCATCCACCCACCCAACTTATCCATCTACTTCGCAGATATTCATCAGATTTCTGCCAAGCCCTGGGCCTACAAGGCAAGCAAGGACCTTGCTCTTGCCACTAACAATTCAGGGAGGAGGAAATGGTACACAAGCAAGCAAACAAAACCCGGGAAGCCCACACATGAGTGCTGTGAAGAGAATGAAACAGGGTGTAGCCTTAAAAAATATTCACAACTTCAAAACTGAGAATTGTGTTTTATTTGCGGAGATCGTTAGGACTTCCAGCCTGGGAAGCAGTCCATGTCCTATATGTAAAAAGCACTAAATTCCTTAATTTGAGATATCTGGTTTTCATTTACTTAGTAATCTTTTGATACTCAGACTACAGTTGTTGCAAAGCTTCTATAGAGCCTGGCTGCTCCCCTTGCCTCTTTGGAGCAATTCTCTCAGGGTTACTTGAGATGCAGCTTCCCAGGCTGGAAGTCCTAAAAATGCCCACCAAATAAAATGTAATTTTCAACTCTGAGGTTGTGAATATTTTTTAAGGCTACACCCTGTTTCACTCTCTTCACGGCAATCATGTGTGGACTTATCGGCTTTGTTTGCTTGCTTGTGGACCCTTTCCTCCTCTCTGAATTGTTAATGGCAAGAGAAAGGTCCTTGCTTGCCTTGTAGGCCCAGGGCTTGGCAGAATCTGATAAATATCTGTAAAGGACATGGATAAGGTGGGTGGGTGCAAAGAACTGACTCATTGGAAAAGACCCTGATGCTGGGAAAGATTGAAGGCAGGAGGAGAAGGGGATGACAGAGAATGAGATAGTTGGCATCACTGACTCGATGGACATGAGTTTGAGTAAACTCTGGGTGTTGGTGATGGACAGGGAAGCCTGGCTTGCTGCAGTCCATGGGGTCGCAAAGAGTTAGACATGACTGAGTGACTGACTGCACTATGTATAGGAAGATGCAGAGTCTAAACTCACTGAAACTGTTCCTTTGATATGCCCCACAGATATCTGGGACCAGTATCCTGCATTTCCACATCCTGAGTTTCCTCAGGGCTCACCTTAGGCTGCAGGGAATGGCTGCAAGATGGCAAGTATTCTTTTCCTCCTTGAGTGTCCTCAGGGTTCACCAATTCAACTGCTGATGATTTTGACATCCTTTATTTACTGATACAGCAGGAAATATTGCTTTTCTCAAGGGTGACAAGGCATCAGAGGGTGACAGGTGAGGTTTTCTTCAGCTGGGATAGGCAAAAAGACTTTTTTTGAGATAGTGACCTTTGAGCTGAGGCTTAAATGCCAAGGAGAAGCAGAGGTCTAGAGGAAGAGCATTCTGGGCTGAGGGGAGAGCCCTTGATTGAAGGAGTGCCCAGAGGCTGAAAGGAGTGAGTGATGAGGACGGTGGTGGGGGAGGGGAGCAGTCAGCAAAGTCCAGGACCACTCACTGCAGCATCATACAACCTGAGGGCCTGCTGGTTACCCTCCCAGTACTCAGGTGGAGTGTGAACACCCTGGTACTCATACACCAGTAAGTTTTATTACTCTGCTATTTCAGTGCTCCAACAATACTTCTTCCAAATACTCTGTTAGGACTATTTCAGTGGTTGTAGGTCAAGTGCAATAAGCTGGCATGAACCCCAGCCTGCTCCTGCCTACTCCCTTTCTCGGACTCCCTTAAGGTAGACCACATGGTGTGACCCTCTTCAGATGGGCGAGTGTGCATTTTCTGCTGTTCATGTGACAACTGAGGTCACCTGTCTGCCAAACTGGTCAAAGACTGGTGCTTAGTGAAGGTGACCCACTGGCTCTGACTCTGTATGGAGTATCTCTGGGGACGGAGAATTCCATAGTGCCAACTCAGAGCCCCCTGGTAGGGATATCTTGTCCCTGCATTTCTTGCCTTCCCAAGCAGCTCTCAGGGTGTAGAGAGTCCAGGACTTCCCCCCACCCAGTCCCAGCAGAACCTGCAGCCTCCCTCATCAATTAGGAAGGATGTCTGTATGCATGTGCCAGCTTAGCTACCTCTGGCTCAGAAGCTGGCTGATTGCCATGGCTGCAGGTAGGGGCAGCCCTGCCCAGGGAATCTATTTGCTCTTGTTGATAAACTGGAGTGGAAACCTGAGGGAGGAAGCCAGAGAGATAGGGAAATTGGGAAGTTCTTAGGGGGTCTGGTTCTAAGCCTGGCCTAGGGTCTAATCTAACCTAACCCTATGGAGGGGGGTTGTCCCATCTGTGGGGAACAGCCCATGGATGTGAGTGAGGGGATGGTAGTCTGAGATCATACACCTGGACAGGGCAGGGATGGTGTGGGGAGATGAAAAGTGAAATATTTCCTGCCATATCAGTAAACAAATGCCATATCAATAAATGACTATGACATCATCAGCTTTCTCAGCCCTTCAGTGTGAGCCAGTGAGCCCTAGGGGCACTCAGAAAGGAGACGAATGCCTGCAACCTAGCAAACATCAGATTACAGCCATTCCCTACTCTGAGCCCTAAGGGAGCTAAGGATGTGAAAAACACAGGATACTGTCCCCTTAGCTGAGATGCATATGAAGGGAATGATTTCAGTGAGCCCAGACTCTTGCATCTTCCCATGCATAGAAAAGCCCTAAATTCCTTGAGATACTTGGTTTTTTTTAATTAGTAATCACCTTTTGACGTTCAATGGGCTTCCCTGATAGCTCAGTTGGTAAAGAATCTGCTTGCAATACAGAAGACCCTGGTTCGATTCCTAGGTTGGGAAGATCCTCTGGAGAAGGAATAGGCTACCCACTCCAGTATTCTTGGGCTTCCTTTGTGGCTCAGTTGGTAAAGAATCCTCCTGCAATGTGGGAGGTTTTATCCCTAGGTTGGGAAGATCCCCTGGAGAAGGAAAAGGCTACCCACTCCAGCATCCTAGCCTGGAGAATTTCATAGACTGTATAGTCCATGGGATCACAAAGAATCAGACATGACTGAGTGACTTTCCCTTCGATGTTCAGACTACCTCCCCTTTGTTGCAAAATTTCTATATAACCCGACTCCTCCCCTTGCCTCTTTGGAGCAGTTCTCTCAGAGGTACTTGAGATGCTGCCTCCCAGACAAGAAGTCCTAAAAACTCCCACCAAATAAAGCATAACTCTCAAACTTTTAAGTTGTGACTATTTTTCAAGTCGACAGAGGGGTCCCCCAAGGAGCCACAGTACGGCTGGTGGAGGCCATGCTGCCCAGGGCATGCATGAACCCTCAGCAGAAATGATGGATGCTTGCTGGAAGCCAGTTCATGCTAGATTTCAAGCCTGAGAGAGACTCCCCATTCCCATAAATATGTAGTGTCTGTAGGGCAGGGGTGGGGTATTCTTGCTGACTTGCCATCAGGCAGGCAGGATCCACAAGGACAACATAGTCTGAGTACTGATGTGGCCTCATTTGTATTCCTGATGAGTGGACCCCAGGGACATGTATGCAAAAGTGGCCTCTTACATTTATGCAGACTCGAGCCCCAGATGCAGCTGGGTTTGATAGGCCACTGGCAGCAGGGCTGGGCACTGATTACAACATGTAGAGATGAGAACTGAGCTCCTATGATTACCCGCTGGGGCTGTCAGACTGCTGGTTCTTGGGGCCTGTTATCTGATGCTGGGATTCAAGCTCTGGTCTTGATCTCTTGAAATGGCACCCTTTTCTATGGATGCCCAAGGACTCTGGAGAAGGAGGGAAGGGACCACCTTTGGTTGGGGGGGCATCCCTCCCATTGTCTCATTGTGTTCTTTCTCATCAATTCTGCCAACAAGTCAGTGTTTCTCTGTTCACAGGGGAGGACTTGAGGTTCCCAGAGGGTCCCCGGCACAGCCCAAGGCATGAGCTGTGGGCACAGGCCTTCGCTCCGCTGGAGGCTGACCCTCCACCCCTGAGGGCTCCTTTTGAGGCCGATTGACATACGATTGCTTCATTCCGATTATGAATACATAATCAAAGGCTTGGATAGGGATGGTGGGTCTGTACTGGAAAGAAACACTCCCAACTTAGGCACCAAAGGCTCTCCAGAGAGCAACTGAGCTCATGACTAACCGCCCTGTGCATGGGTGTGAGGCTTCAACAGAAAAGCACATTGTATTTTTCCCAAGGCCAAAATATAATAACTCATGTACTCCCTGGAAAAGTATGTTTCCAGAAAATGGATCACGTTTGCAAACAGCAGAGAACCCTGTTTATTTATATTTCTAAAAATTATTCAGTATGGAAAACAATGTAAAGTTTGGATGTCTGTTTATTAGCCTGGAGTCTTAAAGAATAAAGCTACCTTGTTGGTTGCCGAAAGATAAAATCCACAGATGTCTGCTTTGAGGCAATTTCAGTGAGAACAGACCACTTGCAAATAATAAATCACTAATCTTCAAGGCCACTAGAGATCAATTAAAAAAATTTAATGGCAGAGGCCCAAGGCTCAAGGTCTGAGGTTGGCTCAGTTGGTGGTGGTGGGATGTTAAGGAAACAGAGTCTTGATGTGTTCCGGGGTCCAGTTAAATGTAATAAAGGTGGAAAAACCACCTACCTCCAGCCACTGACATACTTAGAGTTTAGGTCTGTAACACTGGTGTGGGGAGGAGAAAGAAGAGGAGGAGGGGAAGTCAGAGGGGGAGGTTCAGGATGAAGAGGAAGAGGGGAAGCAATGGAGAAGGGAAGGGAAAACATGAATATTCAACGCAAACCTCTCCATCACTGTGATAGCAATCGGAGTGTGTGCCTTTTTTAGCCTTTCTGTATAAAGGCTCCTGTGGACCAGCCACATAAGGAAGCTGTGTGTGCTCACACATGTGTGCTGTGTGTGCTCAGTCACTCAGTTGTGTCCAACTCTTTGTGACCCCATGGACTCTAGCCTGCCAGGCTCCACTGTCCATGGAATTTTCCAGGCAAGTATACTGGACTGGATTGCCATTTCCTACTCCAGGGGATCTTTCCAACTCAGGGACATAACCCACATCTCTTGCGTCTCCTGCATTGGCAGGCAGATTCTTTACCATTAATGCCACCTTGGAAGCCTTGGGAAGAAGTGGTGTCCAGTCTTAGGGCCATGGCCAGGGTACGTGTCTGTCATTTTGTCTCTGCTGTGGTACTCAGGCTTACCTGTAACATTTGTGAAGCCTGGACAAGAATACAAATATGCTCCACACACCCATACCTACACATTCATTCATAAGGAAAGAAACTGCTAAGGCAACATTCCACCTAACTATCTTGACAAAAATACCTTCTTAATGACTTGGAAGATGTTTAAATGATGATTCTTGAATTCTTGGAAATTTGGTCAGAGCACCTGTTGTCAAATCCTACTCCATCAGAATATGGGAATGTGGGGAGGGCTGAGCCATCTAAGACCTCTCCCTTTCTCTTTCCAGCCCCTGCTCCATCCTGACCTCCTAGGGTCTTGTATACCTACACTGGATACCCCAGCCTGCACATCCAGCCTCTGTTCACATGCCCTGCCAACATCCACTGCCTGGCCTTCAGTCCACCCTGTAGGAGGAATGCTTGGAAGCATCCATCGCCCCCCTTCCCCCCACCCCTGCCCCTAAGCTTGGAGTTATTTGTCCAGGGAATTTTGGTGTCTTGAGAATGTGCTAGAAGAGGGCACTGATTCTGGGTGGATGTATTTATGCCCTTGGTCCTTCAGATTCTTTACCCTGGCTCCTCTGTCCATGGGATTTACCAGGCAAGAATATTGGAATGGTTTTCATTTCTTTCTCCAGGGAATCTTCCCGATACAGGGATTGAAACTGCCTCTCCCGTATTGGCAGGTGGATTCATTACTGCTGAGTCACCAGGGAAGTCTTGTACTTGTGGTATCCACTATCTTTACAATAAGATGAAACCATTTGTGATGTTGCTGGAATCCTCTGGGCAACAGATCTTAAGGAGAGCAAGGTGGTAAGACAAGATATTTTG
Organism: Odocoileus virginianus; assembly: GCF_023699985.2. Taxonomy (NCBI): domain Eukaryota; kingdom Metazoa; phylum Chordata; class Mammalia; order Artiodactyla; family Cervidae; genus Odocoileus; species Odocoileus virginianus. The sequence continues at coordinate 25,411,571 of NC_069684.1, forward strand.
GTGGTTTTGACTCTCACAAATGGGTCTGCGATGTTGAATTTGAGGCTCAAAATAAACTCATCCAGGGTGCACCCAGCAAATGCAGGCTGCTTTTCCTGAAGTAGAGCACACAGCCTCTAGAAATGTGCCACTCTGTGCAGTCCCTGCCAGGCCAGCTCCTGCTAACCTGAGACAGGAATGCAGTTGGGTACAGGGAGTGTATGCAGTGGTCACAGCATCCTTTGCCAAATCCTACTCCATCACTCATCAGCTATGTTCAACCAGGTAATTTATTCACAGGACCAAATCCGATCTCTCAATGACCACATGGAGGCAATGAATCCACAAAGGAGAGATGACAATGGTACCTAACTATGATGATTTATTTTATGTGTCAAGTTGGTTGGGCCCTGGTTTCCAGATGTGAGGCCAAACATTATTCTGGATGTTTCTATGAGAGTGTTTTTAGATGAAATTAGCATTTCAATCAGTAGACTTTGAGGAAAGCAGATTGCCCACCATAATATGGGTGGGCCTCATCATATAAGTTGAAGGCCTTAATAGAACAAAAGACTGACCACCCCCAAGTAAGAGGGGATGTGCAACAGATGACACCATACTTGGACTGATATACTAGCTCTTCCCTGGATCTTCGGCCTTCTGCAGATGTGGACTTCTTAGCCTCCACAATCACACAAGCCAATTCCTTAAAATAAATATGTTCATATATATATATGTGTGTGTGTGTGTATATATATATATATATGTATATATATAATGTGTGTGTGTGTGTGTGTATATATATATATATATATGCATTCTATTGGTTCTGTTTCTCTGGAGAACCCTGGTGAATATACTGCCTTATGGGGGTAAGTTGCACAAAGATCTTGGTCTAACACCTAGCCCAGTGAATGCTCTCAATACACATAAACTTTTAACCAAGAGCATAGCTTTGGACTCCAACAGCCACAAATCTGTCCTGGCTCTGTTGTGTCCTATAATCTAGCATCTTCTCTGAACCTCGGTTCCCTCATCTATGAAATTGAGAAACGGAATATTTCCTGCCATATCAGTAAACAAAGGACGTCACAGTCATCACTGGTTGCAGCCACAGCCAATGGTGAGCTGGCGAGCCCCAAGAGAACTCATATCAAAGGAATTATTTCAGTGAGCCCAGACTCTTGTATCTTCCCATACACAGAAAAGTGCTAAACTCCTTAACTTGAGATACCTGGCTTTCTTTAATTAAAATAATCATTTAATATTCAGACTACTTGCTCTATGTTACAAAACTCATATAATCTGGCTCACCCCCTTACTTCCTTGGAGCAGTTCTCAGGGTTACTTGAGATGCTGCCTCCCAAGCTTGAAGTCCTAAAAATCCCCACTGAACAAAACATAACTCTCAACTTTTATAAGGCACATCTTTTTTCAATTAGCCTTGTACAGATGTGAGAGTTGGACCATAAAGAAAGCTGAGTGCCGAAGAATTGATGCTTTTGGATTCTGATGCTAGAGAAGACTTTTGAGAATCACTAGACTACAAGGAGGTCAAAACAGTCAATCTTAAAGGAAATCAATCCTGAATATTCATTGGAAGGACTGATGCTATAGCTGAAGCTCCAATACTTTGGCCACCTGATGTGAAGAGCCAACTCATTGGAAAAGACCCTGATGCTGGGAAAGATTGAAGGGAGGAGGAGAAGCGGGCAGCAGAGGATGAGATGGCTAGATTGTATCACCAACTCAGTGGACATGAATTTGAGCAAACTGTGGAAGCAGTGGAGGACAGAGGAGCCTGGCATGCTGCAGTCCATGAGATTGCAAAGAGTCAGACAAGACTTAGCAACTGAACAACAAGAAGCAACTCACTCCTGGAGTTGCAAGGTGTTTTAGTAGCACTGAAGTCTGTAAAGTTTATAGTTCATGGTGCCTGGAATTCATTTTTTGCACTTTCACCCCATATGCATATTGGTTGTGCCACTACTGTTCAAATGCTGGAGACACAAAGGGCCTGAGTTCCTGCCCTTGGGGAGTTCATGCTTTAGTCCAGAAAGGTAGACAATAAACATGTAAATAAATATGTAGGATAATTTCAGACCATAGTATGTGCTGTGCAAAAAATAATACAGGGTAATGTTGTCAACTTAAAAAAATGTACAACATGAGAATTGTGAGTCAAGTTTTACTTGGGAGCAAAATGAGGACTATACAATAGCCCTGAGAAACTGCTCCTAAAAGGTAGGGGGGAAGGTCAGTATATACATGATTTTGGTGAAGAGGGAGTTCATACAATGAAGCACATATTTTTTTTGCAGAAGTTTTCTTCTAGTCATGAGGAGCAGTCATCACCATGAGGAATTTTAGCGCTTTTCTACACATGAGGAGATACAATAACTGAGCTCATAAAATCAGCTCCTGAAAATACCTATCCAAAGAACTGTTCTGCCAGTTTTTCCCAGAGCACAGAGTGCCTCATTTCTGCTCTCCATCCTGAGCTCCTTTCAGGAGGTATTGAAAATCAGCAGCTGTGGTAGCACATGATTTAATCCTTATAGAGGGAGATGGCAAAGGCCACTTTGCAGGTGACAGTGTGTTGAAAGTGACTCTGAGGAGTAGCATTTGAGACCCAAATGACACCTGTGGAGACTTGGAAGAGGGACAGTCCTGGTGCAGAGGAGGCCCTCAACTGGTATGCAGAATTATCACTATTGCTAATATATCTTGAGGCACAACAGCAAGTCAGGGAGCACTAAATCATCACCTACTGTTTGTGCAATGTCACTTCTCAAAAGGTGTTTCCCTAATTGAGCTAAGCTCCTGGTCAGTGTATTTCCCTGGGTTTGACCACAGATGTCTCTAGGTCCCCCATGGTGTCCCCAGTGCTTCAGGGGAACTTTATATCCAGGAGATGACTGTTTCAACAGGCAATGCTGTAAAACTATTCCTCTTCCCTAGAATCATGTTCTTTCCAAAACTCTGGGTTGCAGCTGGCAGAAATGATGGTTGATGGGTAACCAGCAAGCCAGGGAGCCTCTCCCCCACTCACCTGTTCATTCAGTATATGACCCCCGGCTTCCGTACTCTGCAGGGCTTTTGTATTTGAGCAAACAACTGAGTCTGCTGACCACAATGAACTACTGGAGGTGGAATGAAGGACTAAAGTAGACTCATTAAGAGGGAATTCCTCTACCAATACCTACTAAAATGAGGGTGTAATGCTGTTTACACAGCTTACAGCTTGGGGGCACTCCCTCCCTAGGATTCTGGGAGAAACACACTGACTTTGGTAGAGGTCCAGTTGGATTGGGCTACTGAGATGGCACAGTGGTAAAGAATCTGACTGCCAATGCAGGAGATGCAGGTTCAATCCCGGGGTCAGGAAGATTCCCTGGAGAACGAAATGGCAATCCACTCCAGTATTCTCGCCTGAGGAAAAAATCCCATAAACCAAGAAGTCTGGTGGGCTACCCCTCATGGGGCTGTGAAGAGTTGGACACAACTAAACAAAAATAACAGTTGGATCCAGGGCCTTCAGTTATGTCCCTGGTAGGATACTCCTGGGAGTGGGGATTGGAGACTGTGATGACAGAAGTCCAATACCACCTAAGTCTCATCTGAGTCTGTGGCCAGGCTGGGGTGGTGCTGGTATTAGACTGTTTTGTTTCTCAAACTCCCATCCTCTGAGCCCTCAGCCCCCTCCTCCATGATCTTTTCTATCTCCCCTACAATAGCCAAACATCAGTGGAGTTCTCTCCCTTAATCAAAAACCATCTCCAGATACCTTCGTTCACAGTAAGGTACAAATGATGGCAGAGTCTTTCAACAGGAATTCAAGCAGCATCTTGTGTGTTCAGGATGACCAGTGTGTTTGCCTATATTGTTTCCCCAATGGAAGCATTACCTGCTCTGAGGGTGGAGCCCACAGGTGTTGCTATGAACTCTGGGAAGATGCTGGAACACTGCTCCACCTGTGCAGAGACTGAGAAGACAGCCCCTCTGAGCCCCCCGGCTGGCGTCAACAATGCTGGTGGCTGAAAGGGTGACCAGGGGTCTCCTCAAGGGTGAAGGAGAGAAAGAAGAGTAAGGACAGAGAGTGAAAGAGAAGGAAAGTGGGGATGAAGCGAGAGAGGCAAGGAGGTGGGAAGAGGAGGCAGGATTTAGGCTCAAAGCAACCCAATCAGAGGTCCCCAGGTGATGGCTGATTTTATGCATCAATTTGTCTAGGTCATAAGGGACCCAGATATTTGGTTAACCATTATTTCTGGATGTGTCTGTGAGGGTATTTCTGGATGCAATTAGTACTTTAATCTGCAGACTGAGTAAACAGATCACCCTCTCCAAAGTGGGTGGGTAGCATCCAACCCATCAAGGGCCTGAATAGAACAAAAAGGTGGAGGAAAGAGGAATTTCTGTCCCTCTCTTTCTGTCCCTCTCTCTCTCTCTGCCTCTCTCCTTCTCCCTCGCCCTCTGCCTGACCACTTGATCTGAGTTTTTTCCTGCACTCAAACTAGAACTTAACCTTTGGCTCTCCTGGTTCTCAGGCCTTTGAATTCAGACTAGAATCAAATCACTAGCATTTTTCATGTCTCCAGCTGGCTGGCTGCAGACCATGGGCCTTCTTGGTTTCCATAACTGCCTGAGCCAATTCCTTATAATCCAGATAGATCGACAGACAGATGGATAGATGATTTCCTATTGGTGCTATTCCCCTGGAGAATCTTGGTTAATTCACCCAATCACCCACTCTGGACTGTCTCCAAGCAGTTACTCTGTCACAAGACCTCATTTATTTCCTTCACAGCACTTATCACTACCTGAAATTACTGTTTTGTTTACTTGTTTGTTTTCTGTTTCACCCATAAGAATATGAGGCCCAAGCCAGCAAGAGCTCTGTCTTCATCATGAAAGGCATGCCCACAGAGCCTAAGCTAGAACACTTAGCAAGCACTCAGTAATTCTCTGTGGAGGCAAAGACTTAAGGCAGCTTCCATATACATGCGTTAATATGTGGTATTTGTTTTTCTCTTTCTGACTTACTTCACTCTGTATGACATCACTACAAATGACCCAATGTTGTTCCTTTTTATGGCTGAGTAATATTCCATCATAGGTCCTGATGAGCCTATTTGCAGGGCAGGAATAGAGATGCAGAAGTAGAGCATGGACTTGTGGACACAGAGGGGGAAGGAGAGGGTGGGATGAACTGAGAGAGTAGCATCGACACATATACACACCATGTGTGACATATATACACTATCATCATCAGGGCTCTGTGATGACCTAGAGGGGTGGGATGGGGGTGCGGGTGGGAGGAAAGCTCAATAGGGCAAGGAGATATGTATCAGTTAGTCAGTTCAGTCGTTCAGTTGTGTCCGATTCTTTGCGACCCCATAGACTACAGCACGCCAGGTGTCCCTGTCCATCACCAACTCCTAGAGCTTGCTCAAACTCATGTCCATCGAGTTGGTGATATGTATACACATAGCTGATTCATGTTGCTGTACAGCAGAAAACTACACAACATTGTAAAGCAATTATACTCCAATTTAAAAAAAAAATAAATGTCATTAAAAACCAAAAGTGAAAAAAAATTCAAGGGGAGCAACAGAGAAAGAAACATAAGGAATATATTATAGGAAACAATGGAGAGATGATTCCCAGAAATATCCCAGGAGCTTCTCACCAGTCCCCTGTCTAAGCGCCAGTTCCCAGCAAGGTCTGATGATGCTAACACCCATCACCTTGCATCAACCTGCCGGGCATATGACATTGTTTCATACCATCTCTGAATCACAGCACTGCATTCCACATCCTGGAAAACACTGCCTGTCACAGCCTATGCTCCAAAGAAATGTCACACACACCCTAAGGCCACTGATGTAGGTTTTTCAGAAGCCAAGTCTCAGGGCTTTTTTTTTTTTTTTGGTGTTTTTTTTTTAACATTTTGTTGGTCCAAGGTAACCTGCTTTTTGGAATCCTGGCCTCCAGGAAAGTTTATTTCAAGTTCTGGAGATGACAAGTCTGGAATGGTGCCAGCACAGAATGAACAGGTGATATTCAGCAGAGGTGGGACTCATGGTCGGGGGAGGTGTCAGGGCAAGTGGGAACCACCTGGCTGCACTTTAGAGGGAAGACTCTCAGCAGAGGCCATCACAAAGGTATGAATCGGCTGTCCTTCCTTTATGAATCAGAGGAGGATATGACAACCCACTCCAGTATTCTTCCCTAAGAAATCCCATAGACAGTGGAGGCTGGTGGGCTACAGTCCACAGGGACACAAAGAGTTGACACCACCAAGTGTCTAAACAACAACAGCAATCTCAGGATAACCATGAGGGTTTGAGTTCTGTCGACAAAGTTTTCCTGACCCACTCAAAAACACAGAATGACAAACACCCTTTGTCCAGGTCTTAGCTTTTTCCTCAGTGCCACTTTAGCCAGACACAGGTTGTTCTCTGCATAACATCTCAAGGTGGCTGAAACCTATTTCAGGAACAGAAATCCTGCTCCCAGGACTTGAATTCCAGTCTCCACCATCTGGGCTGCTGCCTCTGGGGATGAAGGAGAGGCTGCCTGGCCTCCCAGTTCAAGTAGGAAAACTGGATAGGACAAAGTCATCTTTGCAGGTCAGGCCTTCCAGTCTTCACATCCCCTACGTGATTCTCAGCTGTCAGCTCCAAAGCCTGACTCAGCCGTCTTCGCCCGGCACACACATCTCAAGCCATGAGGCAGGCTCTTCTCTGGGAATCCTTCCTCGGCTCCTCCACTCTACGGATTCTAAACTCCGAGATCGGAGGTCTCACCAGATGCACCCAGGGGCCAGGCTCGGAGCATGCGCTCCTCTGGTCACTGATGGTCAGTTCTCCTCCCTTTCAGCATTTTCCTCTCTTCTCGGAGGGGAGCCACTGGCTGGGGATCAGGAGAGTGAGGAAGGGTTGGGGGTGGCTCAGTCATCCTCATCCTCGTCTTCGTCCTCGGTGTCCTTGTTAGGGGCACACCTCTGGAAGCACTGCACCACGGTGGCCAGAAAGAAGCTGGAGATGATGGCAGCGATGGACACGGCCACGCCGGAGAAGATGATGACAAACAGGTCTGTGAGCGAGAGGCTGAACTTGCACTCGCTGAAGCTGGCCTCCGACAGCTCGTGCAGGAATATCCTCCTGTTCTCCATGGGCAGGGAGCACTGGATTTCGTCCAGGCCTGTGAAAAAGGCAGGCAGAATGAGAGAGGTTTAGGCTGTGTCTCAGCATGGCCCAAAAGTCAGCAAGGTGAGTGCGGACCAAGTGCAATGGGCGCATCATCCAAACACAAAAGGGGGACAAAGTGGACTTGAATGCAATTTAGACTGTTTCAAAAGGCCTCACAGTAATCACATGGTAGAATCCAGAATGTGCTGGTATTCCCTGACCCGCTTCAAGACAGGGGTCCCCAACATCCAGGTCACGGACATGTACCTCCTATCAGATCAGCAGCAACATCAGATTAGAAGTGAAGTGCACAATGAATATAATGCACTTGAATCATCCCCAAACCATCCATCCATCCCTCTGCCCACCCCGCTCATCAGCCCGTGGAAAACTTAGTCTTCCATGAAATCAGGCCCTAGCGCCAAAAGGTTGGGAACCACCGCTTTAAGGCATGGCACTCTTGATTTTGAATCACTAAGAGTGGTTGATGGAAGGGAATATCACCTTTTTAGGGTTTAGAAGCTCAGTAAACCCTAATCCAGACCTGATAATACCCAGCCTTGCGGGTGGGCAGAGGATGGGGCAGAGGCAGTGGGATGTATAGGGTCAGTACCAACCAATGATGGCACACTTCAGTTTGTAGGGTAGCTTTCCAAGGGCAATGCCAGCCTCCTTTTCACTGCTACCCAGGTGAAACTGAACAAAGAATCAGTGTAGCATCATAGAGACTCCAATCACTACCCTAGAAGAGCAGTGGGGAAAATAAGCCTACATCCAAAGGTGACCTTCAGTATATAGTTAGGAAGCTGGCATGAAGTTCCTGTGTGCTTCAGAAGCACCTGAAGACTATACTGAAATTCAGATTCTCAGGCTCCACCTCTTGGAGAATCCAATTCAGCAGGTTTGGAGTGGGACCCTAGGCTCTGCATTTTTAATAACCATGAGATTCTGATGCTGCTGGTCCCCAAGGCACACTTGAGAAACAGTATCTTCTAGTTGATCAGGAAGAGTGTGAGGGGTTTTGAGAGACAGTTCCTGGGACACCCACCCCACTATAACCAGAGAAGTCCTTGCAATCTCTGTTTCATATATTGGGGTTCCCTTTAAGATCTCACTTGAAAAGTGTCTTGCTAATTTAAAAAGAAGTTTCAAACCCACAGGCCCCCCAAAATATTACACCTGGATATGTGCTAAGAAAATGCTTCATCAGTTCAGTCTCTCAGTCATGTCTGACTCTTTGAGACCCCATGAACCGCAGCACACCAGGCCTCCCTGTCCATCACCAACTCCCAGAGTTTACTCAAAGTGGTGGCCAAAGTATTGGAGTTTCAGCTTCAACATCAGTCCTCCCAATGAATATTCAGGACTGATTTCCTTTAGGATGGACTGCATAGCAGCAACAATAAACGCAGTCTAGAGCTTACCATGGGCTTCCCTGATGGCTTAGACAGTAGAGAATCCGCCTGCAATGCGGGAGACCCAGGTTCTATCCCTGGGTTGGGAAGGTTCCCTGGAGAAGGAAATGGCAACCCATTCCAGTATTCTTGCCAAGAGAATTCCATGGACAGAGAAGCCTGGTGAGTTACAGTCCATGGGGTCACAAACAGCTGGACATGACTGAGTGACTAACACACACACACACACACACACACACACACACACACACACACACAGCTTACCATAGGCCAGGCACTGTTCTAAGCACTTCACACATAACAAATCATTTAATACTCACAACTCAATGAGAAAGGTCCTGCTATCATCCCCATTTTAAAGATGAGGAAACAAGTTCAGAAAGGTAAAGTAACTTGTCCAAAGCAGCACAGCTAGTAAGCGGCCTAACTTTAACTCTAACTCAAATAATCTGCCTCCAGTAGACCTGGCCTATAGCCACTGTGCCTCCAAAAGGAACAGAAAAGGGATGTGGGGCTGGAAAGGATAGGCAAGAAGACAGGGGCCGGGGGCACAGGAAACCGAGGCTGTCTTCCCATGATGGCCACCAAGAGGAATGGTGGTGACAGAAGTTGTCGGTCACCTGGGGTGAGGGACACGTTCCTAGCATAATGGGTTTATGACATTTTAGATACTTCTGGAGGACTGCTCCCTCATCAGTAAACTGTTCCTTCTGGGGTACCCCATCTGCCATCAAGCAAAGTGGAAGGAGAGCTAGAGAACTACAGGTTGGTGAATTTTATCCTTTCTACTTACTTGTAGGAGCCTAAAGCTGAGACTTGTCTGGGACAAAGGACCATCTTTAGAAGGGGTTGTCAGTTAAGGTCTAAAGGATGAGAAGGAACCAGCCATGGAAGAAGAGTTCAGACAGAGAAGAAGAAAGCTGGTAAAGAACTCAGGATATGGGAAAAAGTTCACCTGGGGCTGCAGAGTGAGCCAAGGGGAATTTAGCAAGAACTGGGGTAGGAGAGATGGACATGGGCTGAGCCCCTGAGAACCCGGGTCTCCAAATAAATACTAAGAACAGAGGCCCACCTTCACCAGCAATCCTGTTATGGACTGGACTAAACCTCCCCACATCCCAGATTTATGTGTTGAAGCCCTAACATGACTGTATTGGGACACCAGGTCCTTTAAGGTCTTTATGAAGGTAATTAAGGCTAAATGGGGTCATAAGGGTGGGGCTCTGATCAGTAGGACTGGTGTCCTTAAGAAGAAGAGACAGCAGAGAGCTCTCTCTTTCTGCGCGTGCAAAGTCCATGTGAAGATACAGTGAGAAGGTAGCCACCTGCAAGTCAGGGAAGACCTCAGCAGAAACCAACTCTACCCACACCTTGATCTGGACTCCTAGTCTCTGGAACTGTGATAAAATAAATTTCTATTGTTTAAGCCCCCCAGTCTGTGGTATTTTGTTATGGCAACCCTAGTAGACTAATAACAATCCTCACCACACACAAATAAAAGATATAGAATTGTGTTAGTATTAAACAATAAAAATTGTTCATTACCAAGCATAATCTACACATCCTGATGGATATACAATATAAACTATATATTAATATTAAGTCAAATTATTGCCATAAATTCACAAACTTCAAATATAAGAAAATGCATAATAGTAAAATGCATGATATTAAATTAATAAAAAGGTCAGCTGTGTCGCTGATCTGGAAGAGGAGAGAAAAATAAAGTAGTAGTAACTAACATTCATAGTGCACTTACTATACACAAACACTATTTTAAGTACTACATGCATATTAACTCTTAATTCTCACAACAATTATTACTACACCCATTTTACAGATGAGAAAACCGAAGCACAGAGAATCCATATAGCTTGCCTTCAGCAACACAGTTTCACAGAGATGTGAAGACACTGTTTTCACATTAAGCTCACCTGCCTGCAATTTCTGTTTACCTTTGACTTCCTCTCTGTTCTCAGGAAGCCTTCCATTGTTCTCCTTTTCAGTGCTTCCTGGTTTCAGAAAGCTGCCTTCCGTCCATCTCCATGGGGTACTTCCTCACACCTCACTAATTAGCTGGTCTTTATTGTGTATCTTTCCTTCTCCCTCAGAAATGGAAGATGGAGGCAGGCTGGCTGAGCTTCCGCCTTCCTTCTATCCTCACCCACCTTTTATGTAGTCTATAGCCAACCCACTGATGTTCTCCTTCCCACGGGAACCATTGCCTCGAGACCAGATTCACGTTCCCTCCTCTCCCTGAATCTGTGCCTACCTTAGATATCCAAGGAATTACCTGAACCAGAGTTCTGCAGGTTTCTCCAATTTACACTTGACAATGTTTCTGCCTATTTCTTTTCTTAAGCCAAGCTTTTGCTTACCTCTAAGCCTTTAAAATGCAGTTAAACAGAACCAGAGAGTTTTAAAAGAGAGTTTTAGTGAGGTTCCCTTGCAGACACTGTTTTCTTCAACAGAAAATTGAGAAAATCAATCGATCTGCCTCTTCTTAGCATCCACCCCACTCTTCCAAAGATATTACAAAGGAAACAAGCTGGACACCGATGGACTGCATGAAGCCCAGGCAGTTTCTAAAACCGAGGTAATGTTTGCAATTTTCAAAGTCATAATAGGTCATTATGACCCAGAGAAAAGGTCCAGAAGTCCTTTTTTCAATGAGCTGTATTAGCTGGCAAACAACCACCCCCAAAAAACAACACAAGTCCACAAAGCCTGCCATTTAAATCTACCTTTGCCGGTCACGACTCCTCAAGTCGATTCTGATTTCTATAAGTTCTTTGTGCCTTGAGATTAGGCTTGGCATTTTTACAAAGAGACACTTTTAGAAAATGTCATCTCCGATTTCTCTGTGGCTACAGAAAACAGGCTTGCTTGAAAAACACCACACACAAGCCCACCAGGAGTGGGAGACTCTGGACGCACGCTTGATGGAGCCATCACAATAAGACATACTGACTTAATGGGTTTTTGTATTTCACAAAGGGCAGAGAAATGAGAGTCAGCAGGGCCCAGAGGAGGGGGGCAGGGCACTGCTGTCAGGCCGTCTAAGGACACATTCAAGGTTGGCTGCAGAACTCAGGAATTGGAGTCATATTTCTCTGGGGTCACCTCTTCTCTCCTGCAGGAGTTACTCAACCAGAGTTTCTCAACCTTGGTACTACTGACATTTGGGCCTGGATAACTCTTTGGTGTAGGGGGGCTGTCTTACACACTGCAGGATGTTTATCATTGTCCCTGCCCTCTGCCCGCTAGATGCCAGCATCCTTACCCAGTGTGACAATCAATAATGTCTCCAGACAGTGCTACATGTCCCCAAGAGGAGGGCAGGGAAGGAAACAGAATTTCCTGGTTGAGAACTGCTGCTTTCAACTGAAATGCTCAGCTAAATAGCTAACTTTCTAAGGCAGGCCTACTGTTAGCTACTAGGCACACATTTAGTTGTTAAATGGCTTTTTAATTCATGCATCAAACAAAACTGGTAAGGCTTTATGCTAGATACAAAAAAAAAAAAAAAAAGAAAGGAGAAAAAGGCAGGAAGGAAGGAAAAGGAAGGAGTGCCATATTGCAAATGGCTGGTCCAAACTGAGTCAAAACTGGGTGGAAAGGAGAACTAAGAAATCCCAGGGGAGACCCAGAGGCACCCTGGGTAGATTTCTGAAAACAAAGACATACATATCTCCCAATCCAGTGAGCCCTCATTCATTTCCCAGACTGGGAAGAATGTGTGTGCAGGGGGTAGGTAGTATTTATTGAGCACCTACTATGTTCTGAGGCAGTGCACACCCCTTAACACATGACACTTATAACTGACCTCCCTTGGGGAGGTGAGTGGCATTATCATCAATTCACAGGCGAGGAAGCGGGCCTCAGAAATCTTGACAATTCACATACTATTAAATAAGGAAAGCCTGAATTCAACTTATCCTCTCAGCTCTGTTTTACTCTAAAGCCTGTGTTTTTCCTGCAACCCTATGTTGCCTGTAATGCTGAAGAAAGGGACACATTCAGCCTCAGGAAGCTTATAATCTGGCGTGCCTGTGTGTTCAGTTGTTCAGTTGTATCCTACTCTTTGTGACCCTATGGACTGTAGCCCGCCAGGCTCCTCTGTTCATGAGATTCCCCAGGCAAGAATACTGGAGTAGGTTGCCATTTCCTCCTCCAGGGGATCTTCCCTACCCAGGGATCAAACCCATGCCTCCTTCGTCTCCTCATTGACAGGTGGATTCTTTACCACTAGGCCACCTGGAAAGCTATGGTCTGACAGAGGAGCCTAAACTTAAAAACAGCAAGCAGTGGAGAAGATGATGCATGATTGAGAATCGAGTATGGGCTTTACAAATTCAGAGAATAAAGAGCTGAATGTCTGGAAGATATGGTTAGTATTCATCCATATTCATGGAATGAATGAGTTCTCTTTGAGTTGGGGGAATCATTGGAGAGGAACGAGAAATGTACTGCAGGTAAGAGGCCTGAGTAGAATCTGGACATGTGGGTGGGAAACTACATGAGATATGTCCTCCTGGGCTACTGTGGGCATTCTTAGTCTCTCAGTAGTGTCTGACTCTAAAACCCTGTGGACTGTATCCCTCCAGGCTCCTCTGTCCATGGGGATTCTCCAGGCAAGAATACTGAAGTGGGTTGCCATGCCCTCCTCCAGGAGATCTTCCCAACCCAGGGATGGAACCCAGGTCTCTCACATTGCAGGCAGATTCTTTACTGTCTGAGCCAGGAGGAAGCCCAGTACTGGAGTGGGTTGCTGTGCCCTCCTTCAGGGAATCTTCCTGAGCCAGGGATCGAACCTGTGTCTCTTAGGTTTCCTGCATTGGCAGGCAGGTTCTTTACCACTAGCACCACCTGGGACTAGCACCATCTGGCCTAGAATAGCACCCCCTAAATACAACATTTTCCCAAATGACTGTTACTGGTTGGTGTCCAGTGGCTGCATGTGGAGTCATAGAAGCATCACTGCAAGGAATTGAGAAGCTGGATTAAGAGATTAAAGGAAGACAGCCCTGAGCCAGGATCAGGCTGCAATAGCTTTTTAAGCATTTTTTAAAAATCAACTTAACAATTGTTGTTTTTTCGTTTAGTCGCTAAGTCATGTTGGACTCTTTTACAACCCCATGGACTGTAGCCCTCCAGGTTCCTCTGTCCATGGGATTTCCCAGGCAAGTGTATTAGGATGGGTTGCCATTCTCTTCTCCAGGGGATCGTTTCAAGCTGGGGATCAAACCTGTGTCTCCTACATTGGCAGGCAGATCCTTTACCACTGAGCCATGTGGGAAACTCCAATTCAACAACAGTGATCTTTAAGCATCTTAAGAAAACATTCAAATCAGGAGATAAGGCAATGCTGTCACACAGAGAAAATTGTCAGGCTTCCCTAATGAGACAGGACACCTGGAGTGAGCCTGCTCACTCATTCATGTCACCTGATGGCCCCTGGGCAAGCGTGCAAGCTTGTAACCCCCTGGGCAGTGGGTTTCTGCATGTCCCGCATCCCAGAGGCAGCCAGAAAAGTACAAGGCATGGGCAGAAGTTAAGGGTAAAACCATCAGCCCATGACTAAGACTGCTTGGAAGCCTAGAGTCCAGAGCTATGGTCCTCAGGCTTCTGAATTTTACATAGTGGTAAAAAAAATTAAAGTAATATAGATGAGACTGACAGAGGACTGCAGCTGATAATTCTGCTCAGTTAGGACACCGAGCACACACACACAATCATCATTTTATAAAAGATAAAATTTGTACATCTGTACACCGTTAAAGTAGAGACATCATTTTGCTGACAGAGGTCCAGATAGTCAAAGCTATGGTTTTTCCAGTAGTCAGGTATGGATGTGAGAGCTGGACCATAAGCAAGGCTGGGCGCTGAAGAATTGATGCTTTTGAATTGCAGTACTGAAGAGAAGACTCTTGAGGGTCCCTTGGACTGCAAGGAGATCAAACCAGTCAACCCTAAAGGATATCAACCCTGAATATTCATCAGAATGACTGATTCTAAAGCTGAAGTTCCAATACTTTGGTCACGTGATGCGGAGAGCCAACTCATTGGAAAAGACCCTGACGCTGGGAAAGACTGAAGGCAGGAGGAGAAGGGGGTGACAGGTTGAGATAATTGGATGGTATCACCAACTCGATGGACATGAATTTGAGCAAACTCTGGGAGACAGTGAAGGACATGGAAGTCTGGCGTGCTGCAATCCATGGGGTTGCCAAGACAGGGAAGTCTGGTGTGCTGCAATCCATGGGGTTGCCAAGACAGGGAAGTCTGGCGTGCTGCAATCCATGGGGTTGCCAAGAATCGAGCATGACTTAGCAACTAAAAAACAACAACATGAATAAAGACGGGATTGGAGAGCATGGCTTACCTGTGTGGCCACAGGAGTTCCTAAACCATCTCCCCAAAGGGACCAACTGTCCCACCTAATGGCCAGTGGTGCTGGACAAGCACAGGCCCCTCCTTTGCAGGACAGAAGTCCTTTTCCCTAAACTCATCATCAGATACTTCGCAGCTGCCTGGAAAGAGGAAGAAGTTTCTCGCATGCTTTTCCCTCTTGGAAGGTGGAAACATTCACTGCTCTTTGGAAACAGGTGGAACAGAACAGAGAACCCACAGACAGTGAGGCCAATCAGCTCACCCCTGCAGCCTTACAGGGTAGTCTGCCAAGCGCTGCATTGTCTGTGGGGGTACGTGTGCGCTCGCTCACTCAGTCGTGTTCAACTCTCTGTGGCCCCATGGACGGCAGCCCTCCAGGTTCCTCTGTCCATGGGATTCTCCAGGCAAGAATACTGGAGTAAGTTGTCATTTCCTTCTCCAGGGGACCTTCCCAACCCAGGGATCGAACCTGCGTCTCCTTCCTCTCCTGCACTGGTAGGCGGATTCTTTACCACTGAGCCACCTGGGCAGCCCCTACTGCATTATCTATGCTCCTGTAATCTATAAAACAACCTCCATGGCTAGTATTGCAGTGACTCTGGTTTGCAGACAAATAAACAGAATACTATTTATGTTACCTGCTTCCGATTCCCCAGAAGAGAAATGATAGAGCCTGGATTTGGAGTCATTACCCTCCCCTATTGCCTTACAAATGCTTGAACAGGTTTTTGTGGGGATACTGAGACTCAGTAGGTCACAGGCTTTAGCTAAAGCTGCACAGGAAACTTATACACTCAGTCTAGAATCCTCACTACCTCCAATGGAGGCCCAAGCCTGGAGTCCTCAGTGGGGAGAGGTCATTTCTTAAGGGTTTGGGTGTTGTCTTAATTTCCTAAGGCTGCCATAAAAATCATCACAAACTGGGTGGCTTAAAACAAAGTCATCTTCTCATAGCTGAGGCCAGAAGTCCAAAATTAAAGTGCCAGTAGGGCCAGGTTACTGCTGAGGGTTCTAGAGGAAAATTCTTTCTGGCCTTTTCCAGCTTCTGGTGACCCGTGGCATTCCGTGGCTTGTGGCAGCATCACTCCAGTCGCCACCTCTGTCTTCACAAGACTTTCTGCTCTGTATCTCTTTCTGCCTTTCTGCTCTGTATTTGACTGACCAAACCAGTCAATCCCAAAAGAAATTAGCCCTGAATATTCATTGGAAGGACTGATGCTGAATCTGAAGCTCCAATACTTTGGCCACCTGATTTGAAGAACTGACTTATTGGATAAGACACTGATGCTGGGAAAGATTGAGGGCAGGAGAAGTAGGCAACAGAGGATGTGATGGTTGGATGGCATCACTGACTCAATGGACATGAGTGTGAGCATAATTTATGAAGGACAGGGAAGCCTGGCTTGCTGCAGTCCACGGGGTTGCAAAGAGTCGGACACAACTTAGGGACTGAATAACAACAGTCTCTTTCACATCACTCTCTTTCTCTTACGAGGATGCTTGTCATTGGATTTAGGGCCCATCCTAAATCCAGGATGATCTCATCTTGAGATCCTTAACTTAACTGCAAAGATTTTTTCCAAATAAGGTCACCTTCACAGGCTCTGGGTATTTGGGCTTAGACATATCCCTCTAGGGGATAAAATTCACCCAGTAGAGATGTCTAGCATGTAACAGTCATCCTTCAGCTTTTTACACTCCATCTCTACTCATATGGAGTCTGCTTTCAGATTTCATTTTGGGCAATCACCTCTCAACCCCTGGGTATGTCTTGTCCAACTTTCTTTTTTTATTCATTTATTTTTTGGCCATACTGCACAGCATGTGGGATCTTAGTACCCTGAACAGGGATTGAACATGCAACCCCTGCAGAGGTCGTGTGGAGTCTTATCAACCAGATTACCAGGACAGTCCTTTGATGTGACTTTTTTAAAATGCATGACCCCTCGCCCAAGTCTCTCTGTTCCAGCACACTGATTCTTGTGTGGACTAACCAAAAGCATGGCCGGAGCCCACTCAATCCGGCAGCCCCACCCTGCAGAACTCATCAACTGGTCTCTGCTTTCCAGACTCCCAGGGCGGCCCCATTCTCTCCTGAGTCTGCTTCCCAAGCCTTCTCTTCAGGTCTGTGAATTACCTGACATCCTTGCACTTTCCTTGCATATATTAAACAGGATTGGCTTTTGTTGTTTACACTTCAGAGGCCAAATTAACCAACAGATTATAGGAAAACTGAGTTCAAGGATGAGCCGGACACCTGTTATACTGTCACAAATCATCTCACTCTGCCCAGCTGTCCCACCAAACCACATGCTGTGGCTCCAGGCTCTTGGGGGAGCAGGGATAACTCTGTGCAGCTCATCTCCTGGCCTAGGGAGACAACTCAGGGAACAGGCACAATTGATGGGAATCTGAGTTTCTACCTTCTGTCTCCTTCCTCCAACCCAGATCCACCTTCCACTGAAACAAGGTGGGTGCCGGCTAATCCAGGCCCAGGCAGAATGCAGCCCACTTCTCCTTCACTTCAGAACCACCTCCTCCTGCTCTGCCAGGCACGCTCCGAAGAGATGGGCCAGTCCTCATGCAGGGCGGTTTGGCTCCCTGCCTGCTGCCACCCCTCAAGGCCCTCTCCTCTGACTGATGACTTCTCCCCAGCAGCTGACACCTGAGCCGGAGAGGGTGAAGAGCTGCCACACTCCTGAAATAGATGGTGACACAGCGGAAGGCAGATTGAGATTAATCTCTCGTCCCTTTGCCAACAAACAGGCCTGCAGCCAGCCAGAGGCTCACATGGGGCCCTTCCCCTGATCTGGCCTCTCTCGGGACCTGCCTAATGCCAGGCTCTGCTAAGTGCCTTTTGTCATTAAAAATATATTTTTGTCTTCCTAATTCCACTTATGATGCAAAGCCTGTGTATCCACCAAAACAACAGAACTAAAAAGAAGGTGGATAAAAGAACCCTTAAATACATGTTTAATACATTGGCTTACACCTGTCAAGAATTTTTTTCTTCTCTGTGTTCAGTTCAGTTCAATCATTCAGTCATGTCTGACTCTTTGCAACCCCATGGAATGCAGCACGCCAGGCTTCCTTGTCTATCACCAACTCCCGGAGCTTGCTCAAACTCATGTCCATCGAGTTGGTGATGCCATTCAACCATCTCATCCTCTGTCATCCCCTTCTCCTCCTGCCTTCAATCTTTCCCAGCATCAGGGTCTTTTCCAATTAGTTGGCTCTTTGCATTAGGTGCCCAAAGTACTGGAGCTTCAGCTTCAGCATCACTCCTTCCAATGAATATTCAGGATTGATTTCCTTTAGGATGGACTGGTTGAATCTCCTTGCAGTTCAAGGGACTCTCAAGAGTCTTCTCCAACACCACAGTTCAAAAGCATCAATTCTTTAGCACTCAGCTTTCTTTATGGTCCAATTCTCACATCCAAACAAGATTACTGAAAAAACCATAGCTTTAGCTAGATGGACATTTGTCGACAAAGTAATGTCTCTGCTTTTTAATATGCTGTCTAGGTTTGTCACAGCTTTTCTTCCATGGAGCTAGCATCTTTTAATTCCATGGCTGCAGTCACCATATGCAGTGATTTCAGAGCCTAAGAAAATAAAATCTGTCACTATTTCAATTGTTTCCCCATCTATTTGCCATGAAGTAATAGGACCGGATGCCATGATCTTCGTTTTTTGAATATTTTAAGCCAGCTTTTTCACTCTCCTCTTTCACCTTCATCAAGAAGCTCTTTAGTTCCTCTTTGCTTTCTGCAATAAGGGTAGTATCATCTGCATATCTGAGGTTATTGATATTTCTCCCGGCAATCTTGTTCCAGTTTGTGCTTCATCCAGCCCAGCATTTCTCATGATGTACTCTCCTTTGTGCTTGGACGCTTTTTTTTGGTGAGATCCAACATTCTCCTGTCAATGGTTGTTCAGCAGCAAGTTGCAATTTTGGAGTTCTTGCAAGAGAAGAAGAGCACACGTTCTTCTCTGTGTGCATGCACACAAATCCCCAGAGCAGATCCACATTCCACCACTCTGGTTGATAAACATTCTGGGGACATCCTTCACTCCACCAACATAATCATCAAATATCACTTGAAATGGTTACATCCTTGGAATAAAAGCTATGACCAATCTAGACAGCATATTAAAAAGCAGAGACATCACCTTGTCGACAAAGGTCCATATAGTCAAAGCTATGGCTTTTTCAGTAGTCAGGTGTGGATGTGAGAGTTGGACCAGAAAGAGGGCTGAATGCTAAAGAATTGATCCTTTTGAACTGCGGTGCTGGAGAAGACTCATAGAGTCCCTTGGACAGCAAGGAGATCAAACCAATAAATCCTCAAGGAAGTCAGTCCTGAATATTCATTGGAAGGACTGATGCTGAAGCTGAAGCTTTAATACTTTAGCCGCCTGACGTGAAGAATCAACTGATTGCAAAAGACCCTGATGTTGGGAAAGACTGAAGGCAGGAGGAGAAGGCGAGGACAGAGGATGAGATGGTTAGATAGCACCACTGATTCAATGGACTGAGCAAACTCTGGGAGATAGTGCAGGACAGGGAAGCCTGGCATGCTGTAGTCCATAGGGTCACAAAGAGGCAGATGCAACTTAGCAACTGAACAACATGACTTACTTGCCCAATCGCAGAATGCTTCCAGTTTTGTTTTGTTTTGTTTTAGTTCCCAAAGCAAAGCTACTATGAGCACCATGTTGTTGCTGTTGTTTAGTCGCTCAATCATGTCTGACTCTTTGTGACCCCATGGACTATAGCCTGCCAAGCTCCTCTGTCCATGGGATTTCCCAGGCAAGAACACTTGGAGTGGGTTGCCATTTCCTTTTCCAATGAGCAACATGTATCAGTTCAGTTCAGTTGCTCAGTCATGTCTGATTATTTGTGACCCTATGGACTGCAGCACACCAGGCTTCCCTGTCCATCACCATCTCCCGGAATTTACTCAAACTCGTGTCCATTGAGTCGGCGATGCCATCCAACCATCTCATCCTCTGCCATCCCCTTCTCCTCCCACCTTCAATCTTTCCCAGCACCATGTGTATACATCCTTAATTATTTCCACAAGACACATCCCCCCCAAGTTGAAGATTGTGTGAGAGTCCCTGAATTAACGACAACAATGGATTTTGTCACCTTTTCATCTTTGCCAACCTGACAGGCCATAAAAGTGAACACTGGTAATTGAATTTGCATTTCTCTGATGACCAATAGAGCTAAATAAACAATGTATGGTATGCACACTGGTCACTGGGAGTTGTTTTTCTGTAAAGTGCCTGCCCAAGACCTATATGCTAAGACATTCACAGATCCTACCCAGGATGAGAAGGACCTGTGATGAGGAGCAGTGGGGAGGATGTCAGGCTGAACTCCTCCACCCAACCCACTCTGGAGCAACAACTCCCAAGGAAGGAGGTTCCCTGCCCCATACCCAGGAGGAAGGACATTCTCCAGGACCACCGGGTGTTGGTCCCACTGCTCTTGGCCAGGGGTCATCACTGCTGTCACTCTCCTCTCCTGCTCATTGGAGTAAGAGGGCTTAGCCCGGGCCACTCTAACACCCTCCCTATCAGTCTCCTGGCACCCCAACCCAAAAGGCCAGGGAGCAGAGCAGCTGTGGTTCTTTCACACACATGGCCAGACTTTTGGCCTTCTGATTTCACAGCATCACAGAAGGTTAAACCCAAAGGCATCTTTGACATCTAGTACCCCTCCCCATCCTCTCCCCTTTATTTTACAGCTGAGAGACCCAGAGAAGTTAGGCAACTTGCCTGAGGTCACACAGAGTCTGGATGGAACCCAGGTCTTCTGACTCCTCATTTAGTGCTCTTTTGGGGCATCAGGTTCTTAGTTCACTACAAACACCTGGAGTTGCATGTACATGGCCCCTCCTGCAGCTACTTTGTGCTACAAAGGAAGACTACAGGAGAGGGCATCACAGATGGCAGGCAGGGCCTACTCCTGCTTCTGGGGAGCAGGCACTGGGGAACACCAGCTCTTTTTAATAGTGCTGACCTTTCCTCCCCATCACCACTTTCATTGAATATCACCACATGGGGGAAGTTCCCAGTTGTCTTCACCATCTCAGCCAGGAGACACTCCATCTGATTAAGTAATCAGCTGATCTCTCCCCAAGGAAGATGCATCGGCAGCAGCAGGTCAAGGGCTCCTGCTTGGTCCTGGCTCCGCAGAGCACATCCTATGGAAAGGGTGGATCCTGCACCAGGGCTGTGACTTGTGTCTGCTGCCCTCCACTCCAGCCTGACTCCCACCCCGAACCGCTGGATACCGACCTCAGTCACACACATAAACATGGAAAACTGACTGCCTCCCAATGTGGTTTTCCTGGCCTGTCTTCCCCCTGGTAAGAAATGACAGAGATGATCACTGATGGCTGGCACTTTTATTCTCTGGGAAGCATGCAAGCATTTCCGCTACCACCACCACTGCCGTCATCTTGACCCATAACCACCATTACTACACCCACCATCTCCACCCTGATGGCCATCTCCCCCATGTCCACCATCTCCACCCTCACATCCACCTCTCCCCTGTCCACCTCTCCCATGTCCACCTCCCCATGACCACCTCTCCCATGTCCACCTGCCCTATGACCACCATCTCCACCTTGATGCCCACCTCCACTGTTTCTACCACCACCACTGCTGCTGCCACCTCCACTATCAATAACAGGCATTTGCTACAAGTTGGACCCTGGGCTGAGTTCTGAGGTCAACAACCTGTGTCTACTTATGATAATTGATGAACTAGTTAGATCTTTCTGGCAAGACCAGCATGAAGAAAACTGGCCCCAAGAGGCTGGTACCTCCCACCACCCATGGTGACAATGCTCCATGCTCCTCAGAGACACTAGCTGCAGCTCCCTTCCTGGACCTGCCCCTCTGAGCACCCAGTGTCCCTAGTTAACATCTGCTGTTGGGCTCACTGGCCAGTTGGAAGAAGCGATGCATTGAGTGTTCTGAGGGTGATGAGAAGTGTGTGCATTAAATGGGTACCTCAGATTACTTCTATGGGGAAGTAACATTTATTGAAACTCTTATCATTTACCAGAAATTATGATAAGTACTGCATCACTACCATGTCCTTTAATCCTCTTCTCAACAGCCCTTTAGAAAAGTGATTCTCATCTGGGGATGATTTTGCCCCTCAGCAGGCATCTGACAATGGCTGGAGATTTTTTTGGTCCTCGAAACTGGGTGGGGTGCTATTGACATCTAGTGGGTAGACGGTAGGGCTCCTGCTAAACACTCAGTGCCCATGACAACCTCCATGATGTCAGCATTGCGTGCATGTGTGCTAAGTCGCTTCAGTCACGTCCAACTCTTTGCAGCCCCAAGGGCTGCAGCTGGCCAGGCTCCTCTGTCCATGAGATTCTCCAGGCAAAAATAATGGAGTCTGTTGCCATGCCTTCCTCCAGGGGATCTTCTGGACCCAGAGATTGAACCTCGTCTGTTACGTCTTCTGCATCAACAGGTGGGTTCTTTCCCATAATGCCAACAGGAGGGGCTTTCCTGATGGCTAAAGAATCCTGATGGTAAAGAATCCACATGCAATGTAGGAGACACAGAAGACACAGGCTCAATCCCTGGATCAGAAAGACCCCCTGGAGGAGGAGATGGCAACACACTTCAGTATTTTTGCCTGAGAAATCCCACGGACAGAGGAGCCTGGCCGGCTACAGTCCAAGGGGTCGCAAAGAGCCGGACATGACTGAGCACATATGGATGCTGTGCCAGGAGGATCAAGGCTGCAATGCCTGCTTTGGGGCACTTCTTTCCCGTCCCATTTTTTAATTTAAATTTTGTGGTAAAACATACATAATATGAAATGCACCACCTTAGCCATGTTTAAGTGTACAGTTCAGTGGCATACAGTACATTCACAGTGTTGTACAACCCTCCCCACCATTCACCTCCAGAGTGCTTTCATCTTGCAAAACCAAATCCCTCTTAATATCAAGCACAAGCCCTCCATCCCTCCCTCCTCTCAGCCCTTGGCAACCACCCTTCTGTGTCTATGAAATTGACTATTCTAAGGTGCCTCAAGTAAGTGGATGATACAGTATTTGTCCTTTTATGACTGGCCCCTTCCACCGAGCATCACGTCCTCAAGGTTCATCCATGTTGCAGCATGTGGCAAAATTTCCTTCTGTTTTTTTAAAGATTTTTTTAATGTGGACCATTTTTTACTGAGTTTGTTACAATATTGCTTCTGTTGTGTTTGTTCTGGCTTTTAGGCCAGTAAGGCATGTAGGATCTTAGCTCCCTGACCAGGGATCGAACCTGCACCCCCTGCATTGGACGGTGAAGTCTTAACCACTGGACCACCGGGGAAGTCCCATGAATTTCCATCTTTGTGGTCCATTGTATGGATTGACCACTTCCTGTTTATCCATTCATCCATCAATGGACACCTATGCCACCCCCACCTTTCAGTCATTTGAGTAATGCTGCTACAAACATGGGTACAAATATGGGGTAGGTTCTAGATGCAGCGGCCAGGGCTCCAAGAAGCTGTATGACTTGCCTGAAGTCATACAACTCATCTGTGAGGGTCTGGACTTAAGGGCAGGCCTGGCCATCACCAAAGCCCATCTTCTTTCCATGATACCGCGGCAGACTCAGTCTTGACTGGCCTCACTCACATATGCATCACTGGCTGGACTTCACTTGCCTGTACCTCTCTGAAGTGACCTGGTGGCCATCCCCATCTATGCAGCGTGGGACACCCACTCCAGGACATCTCCCCATGAGTGTTGGCACTTCCCTTTCAGGCCATAACATTCTTTCTATGCCCAAACGGCTCTGAAACAATTTACCAACACAGCAACTCTGATTTTCTAGTAAGTCATGAACCTGACTGTTTTTGTTGTTGTTAGATTTATGTTCACTCTGACAGCAGAGGAAGGCTCCCCAGGTGGCTCAGATGGTAAAGCGTCTGCCTGCAATGCGGGAGACCTGGGTTCGATCCCTGCATCAGGAAGATCCCCTGGAGAAGGAAGTGGCAACCCACTCCATTACTCTTGCCTGGAAAATTCCATGGATGGAGGAGCCTGGTGGCTACGGTCCATGGGGTTGCAATATAGTCCATGAGGTCGCAAAGAGTCGGACACGACTGAGTGACTTCGCTTTCACTTTCACTTTCCTCTGACAGCAGGGGCCACAGGGAACCCTGGGATCCAGCACCTGCAGTGATAGCCCTGTCTGTGGCTCAGGGTGAGCCTCTGGAACTGCGTTCTTATGGTGGTAACACAGGCCTTCATCTACAGCTGATAATAGTAACTGCATTTGTGAACAGCTTTCTGTTTGCCAGGCCCTGTGCTAAGCTTGTCACAGGGGTTATTTGACCCATATGCTTTGACCCATATGACAGACTTGTGAATACTAGCTCAGCTGGTAAAGAAACCACCTGCAATGCAGGACACTCCGGTTTGATTCCTGGGTCGGGAAGATCCCCTGGGAAAAGGATAGGCTTCCCACTCCAGAGTTCTTGGGCTTCCCTGGAGGCTCAGACAATAAAGAATCCGCCTGCAATGCAGGAGACCTGGGTTTGATCCCTGAGTTGGGAAGGTCCCCTGGAGAAGGGCATGGCAACCCACTCCAGTATTCTTGCCTGGAGAACACCACGGACAGTGGAGCCTGGCGGGTTACAGTCCATGGGGTCACAAAGAGTCAGACACGATTGAGCGACTAAGCATATATTTCACACATGAGAAAGCTGAAGCACAGGAAGGCTAAGCAATCTGCCCCGGCTCACACAGCTAGTAAATAAAGGTTCAGGGTTCCAACCACAGAGGATCTAAATCCAAAACCCCCTCTAGTGCCTGCCCTACAAGGTGAGGAGATGACACAGCCCAGGAAATAGGGGCTTTGGCACTTGTCTTGCCTTTTCACTAGTTTAATGTGTGACTTTGGGCAAGTCCCTCAGTGTCGCTGAGCCACAGTTTCCTATCTGAAAGTAAAGAAAAGTAGACAAGATAACCCTATTATCTAAGCTTTTCTGAGTCTTCTGGAATGTTCACTCCAAGAGGTCAGAGCCCTTGTTAGGTGCGCTATTGTGGCCTCGAGACTGGGAGCTGAATTTGTCCTCACAAGTGTTTAGTTTGCTTTGGTTTCCACTAAGCTATTCAAGTCATCATTGGTTTAAACCCTCCAAGACCAGGTTCTGGATCAGGGAAGCCCACTGACTAATTTAGAGGCTCTGGACCCAAGAGGATAGGCTTCTAACTAAGAGCCCTTGGTTTCTGATATGAGATTTGGGAAGCCACGTGATGGTTAGTGACAGAGCTCCTGGAGCCGGGCTCTCTGGAGCACAGAGCTGAAGGATGACAAACATTCACAGGGGACTGAAGGGAAGAATCTGGCGGCATATACGGGGGCATTCCTGCTGTGTCTGAAAGCTTGGATTATGTGGGCCTGGGGGAGAGCCCAAGAAGACCAGTATCCTGGTTCAAGGGGAGCTGAACGTGAACTGACATGGTGCTGTTGTTGCTGCTATTTAATTCATGCCCAAATCTTTGTGACCCTGTGGACGGTAGCCCTGCCAGGCTCCTCTGTCCATGGGATTTTCCAGGCAAGAATATTGCAGTGGGTTGCCATTTCCTTCTCCAGGAGATCTCCCTGACCCAGGGATCAAACCCATGTTTCCTGCATTGGCAGGTGGATTCTTTACCACTGAGCCACCTGAACTGGACACACATAATACATTTAGAAACCAGTTCTGAACAACACAATAATAGTGGGAGACTTCAATACCCCACTCACACCTATGGACAGATCAACTAAACAGAAAATTAACAAGGAAACACAAACTTTAAATGACACAATGGTCCAGCTAGACCTAATTGATATCTATAGGACATTTCACCCCAAAACAATCAATTTCACCTTTTTCTCAAGTGCACATGGAACCTTCTCCAGAATAGATCACATCCTGGGCCATAAATCTAGCCTTGGTAAATTCAAAAAAAACTAAAATCATTCCAGTCATCTTTTCTTACCACAATGCAGTAAGATTAGATCTCAATTACAGGAAAAAAAAAAACTATTAAAAATTCCAGCATATGGAGGCTAAATAACATGCTTCTGAATAATGAACAAATCATAGAAGAAATCAAAAAAGAAATCAAAATATCCATAGAAACGAATGAAAATGAAAACACAACAACCCAAAACCTATGGGTCACTGTAAAAGCAGTGCTAAGGGGAAGGTTCATAGCATTTACAGGCTTACCTCAAGAAACAAGAAAAAAGTCAAATAGATAACCAAACTCTACACCTAAAGCAACTAGAGAAGGAAGAAATGAAGAACCCCAGGGTTAGTAGAAGGAAAGAAATCTTATAAATTACGGCAGAAATAAATGCAAAAGAAACTAAAGAGATCATAGCAAAAATCAACAAAGCTAAAAGTTGGTTTTTTGAAAAGGTAAATAAAATTGACAAACTGTTAGCCAGACTCATCAAGAAACAAAGGGAGAAGAACCAAATCGACAAAATTAGAAATGAAAATGGAGAGATCAAATCAGACAACTCTGAAATACAAAGAATCATAAGAGACTACTACCAGCAGCTCTATGCCAATAAAATGGACAACTTGGAAGAAATGGACAAATTCTCAGAAAAGTATAACTTTCCAAAACTGAACCAGGAAGAAATAGAAGATCTTAACAGACCCATCACAAGCACAGAAATCGAAACTGTAATCAGAAATCTTCCAGCAAACAAAAGCCCAGGACCAGATGGCTTCACAGCTGAATTCTACCAAAAATTTAGAGAAGAGCTAACACCTATCTTACTCAAACTCTTCCAGAAAATTGCAGGAGAAGGCAAACTTCCAAACTCATTCTATGAGGCCACCATCACCCTAATTCCAAAACCAGAGAAGGATGCCACAAAAAAAAGAAAACTACAGGCCAATATCACTGATGAACATAGATGCAAAAATCCTTAACAAAATTCTAGCCAACAGAATCCAACAACATATTAAAAAGATCATACATCATGACCAAGTGGGCTTTATCCCAGGAATGCAAGGATTCTTTAATATCTACAAATCAATCAACGTAATACACCACATTAACAAATTGAAAGATAAAAACCATATGATTATCTTAATAGATGCAGAAAAAGCCTTTGATAAAATCCAACATCCATTTATGATAAAAACTCTCCAGAAAGCAGACATAGAAGGAACATACCTCAACATAATAAAAGCTATATATGACAAACCCACAGCAAACATTATCCTCAATGGTGAAAAAATGAAAGCATTTCCCTTAAAGTCAGAAACAAGACAAGTGTGTCCACTCTCACCACTACTATTCAACATAATTTTGGAAGTGTTGGCCACAGCAATCAGAGCAGAAAAAGAAATAAAAGGAATCCAGATAGGAAAAGAAGAAGTAAAACTCTCACTCTTTGCAGACGACATGATCCTCTATATAGAAAACCCTAAAGACTACCAGAAAATTACTACAGCTAATCAATGAATACAGTAATGTTGCAGGATATAAAATTAACACACAGAAATCCCTTGCATTCCTATATGCTAACAATGAGAAAACAGAAAGAGAAATTAAGGAAACAATACCATTCACCACTGCAACAAAAAGAATAAAATACTTAGGAGTATATCTACCTAAAGAAACAAAAGACCTATACATAGAAAACTATAAAACACTGATGAAAGAAATCAAAGAGGACACAAACAGATGGAGAAATATACCGTGTTCATGGATTGGAAGAATCAATATTGTCAAAATGGCTATACTACCCAAAGCAATCTATAGATTCAATGCAATCCCTATCAAGCTACCAACGGTATTTTCACAGAACTACAACAAATAATTTCACAATTTGTATGGAAATACAAGAAAACCTCGAATAGCCAAAGCAATTTTGAGAAAGAAGAATGGAACTGGAGGAATCAATCTGCCTGACTTCAGGCTCTACTACAAAGCCACAGTCATCAAGACAGTATGGTACTGGCACAAAGACAGAAATATAAATCAATGGAACAGAATTGAAATCCCAGAGATAAATCCATGTACCTATGGACACCTTATCTTCGATAAAGGAGGCAAGGATATACAATGGAAAAAAGACAATCTCTTTAACAAGTGGTGCTGGGAAAACTGGTCAACCACTTGTAAAAGAATGAAACTAGAACACCTTCTAACACCATACACAAAAATAAACTCAAAATGGATTAAAGATCTAAATGTAAGACCAGAAGCTATAAAACTCCTAGAGGAGAACATAGGCAAAACACTCTCCGACATAAATCACAGCAGGATCCTCTATGACCCACATCCCAGAATATTGGAAATAAAAACAAAAATAAACAAATGGGACCTAACTAAACTTAAAAGCTTTTGCACAACAAAGGAAACTATAAGCAAGGTGAAAAGACAGCCCTCAGATTGGGAGAAAATAATAGCAAACGAAGCAACAGACAAAAGATTAATCTCAAAAATATACAAGCAACTCCTGCAGCTCAATTCCAGAAAAATAAATGACCCTATCAAAAAATGGGCCAAAGAACTAAACAGACATTTCTCCAAAGAAGACATGCAGATGGCTAACAAACACATGAAAAGATGCTCAACATCACTCACTATCAGAGAAATGCAAATCAAAACCACAATGGGGTATACCATTACACGCCAGTCAGGCTGGCTGCTATCCAAAAGTCTACAAGCAATAAATGCTGGAGAGGGTGTGGAGAAAAGGGAACCCTCTTACACTGTTGTTGGGAATGCAAACTAGTACAGCCACTATGGAGAACAGTGTGGAGATTCCTTAAAAAACTGGAAATAGAACTGCCATATGACCCAGCAATACCACTCCTGGGCATCCACACCAAGGAAACTAGATCTGAAAGAGACACATGTACCCCCAGTGTTCATCACAGCACTGTTTATAATAGCCAGGACATGGAAGCAAACTAGATGCCCATCAGCAGACAAATGGATAAGGAAGCTATGGTACATATGCACAATGGAATATTACTCAGCCATTAAAAAGAATTCATTTGAATCAGTTCTAATGAGATGGATGAAACTGGAGCCCATTATACAGAGTGAAGTCAGTCAGAAAGATAAAGACCAATACAGTATACTAATGCATATATATGGAATTTAAAAAGATGGTAACGATAACCCAATATGCAAAACAGAAAAAGAGACACAGATGTACAGAACAGACTTTGGGACTCTGTGGGAGAAGGCAAGGTGGGATGTTCTGAGAGAATAGCATTGAAACAAGTATACTATCAAGGGTGAAACAGACCA
Source organism: Odocoileus virginianus (assembly GCF_023699985.2). Taxonomy (NCBI): domain Eukaryota; kingdom Metazoa; phylum Chordata; class Mammalia; order Artiodactyla; family Cervidae; genus Odocoileus; species Odocoileus virginianus. Next base: position 25,440,881 of record NC_069684.1, read on the forward strand.
CCAGCCCAGGTTGGATGCATAAGACAAGTGCTCAGGGCTGATGCACTGGGAAGACCCAGAGGGATCGGATGAGGAGGGAGGCGGGAGGGGGAATCAGGATGGGGAACACATGTAAATCCATGGCTGATTCATGTCAATGTATGGCAAAAACCACTACAATATTGTAAAGTAATTAGCCTCCAACTAATAAAAATAAATGAAAAAAATAAAAAAAATTTTAAAAAAAGAAACCAGTTCTGATAGTTGGCAAGTGATGTGGTTTCCTACAGTGACTGGCATGAGCAGAGCAACAAGCAAGGGGCTAGGACTCTGACTTTCTCTCCAGATGCATGACTTAAAAACTTTGTCTATTCGGGTTCAGAAAGAAGCATAGGTGAAGAAGGTGGAGCGATTGCTCCAGGCATCAAGACAGACACAGTCACTGGATTTCCACTACACTGGAGCTTCCTCCAAGACACGCTTCTCTGGCCAGAGAAACAGGAGAAAATGAAAATAACCCCAGAAAGCTAGATTCAGAGGACTGAAGCACCGTGGCAGAAGCACCCATTCCTTAATGCTCCCTTTAGCACCACAGACAAGTGGTCATTTGGTCTCTGCTTGAATGCCTCTAAGGATGGCAACTGCACTATCTACCCAGGCAGCCCATTGACAGAGCCCTAACAGCTAGCTCTTCCTCCTTACAGTGCATCAAAATCAGTCTCCTTGTAGTTCGCAGACACAGGTCCATCTTCTGAGGCCAAAACTAGTCTCCTACATTCCATGACAGCTCCTCAAACATCTGACAGGGATTATGTCCTTCCAAATCTCTCCTTAGTTAAATATCCATTTTCCTATGTCAACATGGTCTTACTGTCCAAATACAAAGAGTATCTGGCATCTTTTAAGAGATAGGAAGCCCAGGTAACTGCTTAGAAGCTGTAATTTGACGAGGCCTGGGGCTCTGACCTTCCCTCCAGGCCTCCTCCATCTGACATTCCCGTGTCTGAAATTCTATGCAGACTGTGCCTCTCTGGTAAGCAGAGGTCTCTTCCTTCTGCTTTTACTGTGTCTATTCCTGGTTAAGCCTCAAGTCACTAACACGTTGATGAGAATCAGTTTACCAAACTAGTTCCTCTAAACAAGAGGGTGGTCCTGGAGACTGCCTCCTCTCTGCTCTTCTCCCCTTTGCCTGGTGTTAGCATCCATCACTGAGCCATTCATTCATTCAGCAAATGCATATTGAAGGGGACTTCCCTGGCAATCCAGTGGTTATGAACCCACACTCCCAATGCAGAAGGCACAAATTCAACCCCTGGTCAGGGAACTAAGATCCCACATGTCGCGCAGCACAGCCAAAAAAATAAAAAACATATTGAGTACCTAATACATGCCAGCCCTGGAGTAAAAACAGTGAAAAAATAATTTGTGACTACGACTTAGTGAGGGGAAACGGAGAGACCACAAGTCAATCAGTAAGATGTATTATGCAGCAGGCGGTGACAGGTGTGATGAAGCAAAAGCAAAGTGGGGAGGGAAGGATAGCTGGAGGTGGCAGGTCCCAGAGCTCACTGGGGCTGGGAGGAAAGGCTCCATGAGAAGGTAGCATTTGAAAGCAGCTAAAAGGAGCCAGGGGGCACGTCACGTGGACATCAGGACAAGGGCGGTCCAGGTGGAGGGAACAGCAAGGCTTTGAGGTAGGAATATGCCTGTGATGTTAGGGAAACAACACAGGGCCTGGGTGTCTGCACCAGAGTGAATGAAAGGAGAGTAGTCGGAAATGAGGCCAGAAAGAAAGGAGGTCAGATTGCAGAGAGTGGGGGGAAGCCCTTGGAAGAAACTTGGCTTCTAACCTCAGCAACATGGGAGTTACTGGAGAGTTCTGAGCGGAGGAAAGAAACAACTTGATATCTGTCTGGCAAGCAGGGAGGAGTCATCGTTCCAGATGAAGTCTCAGAAGAGCCTAAAGTAGGAGGTGAACTTGCTTTCTCAACAGGTCTACTCTGACTTCCACTAATACATTTAAGTCACCTTTGATTCAGCCAAGTCAAGGTTCTGAGTTAGCAAGACTCAGTAAGTTTGGTTCTAAGCCTAAAGCAGGAGCTGTGAATGAGAGAGCAGGTTTGTGGCTAAGGGACCTGGTTCTGACATGAGATTTGAGAAGTCATGCGATATTTAGTGACAAAGACCCCAGCTCATCTCTCCCTCTGTCACTTCTTGCCTGGTGACCTTGGCCAAGTTACATTAACCCATCTGTGCCTTGATGTTCTCACCTGTAAAATGGGGTAAGTCTGGTGCTGACCTCTTTGGAAAACACTAGTAGACTTAGAGCTATACTGTCCACTACAATAGCCACCAGCCACATGTTGAGAAATTGATCGCAGCCAGTCTGGACTGAGATGTGCTGTAAGTATAAAACACACCCAGATTTTGAAGACTTTGTATGAAATAAAGAATGGAAAAATAGCTCATGAGTGAGTTTTCTTTCGATTACAAGTCGAAAGTATAACATTTTGGATATGTTAGATTAGATAAAATACCACTCAATTATATCTGCAGTGACCCTTGTATTCATCATGATTTTTACATTGTATATTTTATTTAGCTTTGGCACCATGGGGCCTTGCCACTTGGGTAAGGATGTCCATCCCAGTGCTGGCCAGTTCCTAAATCCTTGCCAATGAGCACCCCCTTGATATGCAAACCTACCAACCCTAGTTGGTACCCCACCCACCTCCTTTGATCAGGTTCTTTCAATCCCAGACTCTTATCTTCCCCCCTAAAACACTGCAGGGCCAGATAGCTAGGGATCACCCTTTTAATGAGAGCTTCCTGAAATTACTCAAACTAGCCAACCTTAAACCTGCCTCCTCTGCTTACCCCGCCTCACCTATTCCTTCCTGCAAAAACCACAATAAAGACCCTCATCTGTTTTTCTTTTTACTTCATCTGCCTCCTGACCATCCTTGCTGCTTCCTTGTGTGGCCCTGCATGGCTTCCATTTCTCCTGTTTCTAGACATCTGTGAGTATAAAACTTCATCCTTAGAGATAGTCATTTCAAGGGTCTTTCATGGCAGTGCAGTGGTTAAGATTCTGTTCTTCCAATGCTGGGAATACAGGCTCTATCCCTGGATAGGGAAGTAAGATTCCACATGCTGCATAGATGAAATAAATAAACAGCACCTAATGCTGGTTTTAAGACTCAATAAAAATCTAAATAGCTTTCCATGAGTAATTTTAAGACTATACATAATATAACATGGGAAAAAAGCAAAGTAAAAAAAAAAAAAGACAATCATATCCACGTCTGCACACTCCCATTTTTTCCTAAAGCCCTTTTATATTAGGATTTCCCTGGTGTTCCCTAATGTTCCCAACAAACCTCAAGGTTACAGATGAAGGAACAACATACCAGACAAGTCAGGTGACCTGCCCAGGTCAAGGATGTGGCAGCAGGTGTCCTGACCTTCAGCTCTAAGTCCTCAGGCCCAGAACAGGACCATGTGACATCTTCGTTTCTGATGCAGATAATCATTCATGATGCTCTGTGCTTAGTCGCTCAGTCATGTCCAACTCTTTGCAACCCCACAGACTGTAGCCCACCAGGCTCCTCTGTCCAGGGGGATTCTCCAGGCAAGAATACTGGAGTGGGGTACTACACCCTTCTCCAGGGGATCCCGACCCAGAAATCGAACGCAGGGCTCCCTCATTGCGGGTGGAATCTTTACCTTCTGAGCCACCAGGGAAGCTTATGTTAAAAAGACACATCATCCCCTTGGTGTTTTGTGAAAAAGCAATGCCATTCTTTCTAATAATGTGGTGGGGGCAGGAGAAGAGACGATCATACTCTTGTACCTGCTGATTTGAAAGAGAGCTGCCAGGGTGGTGGGGACAGTGTCAAGGAAGCCCACCCAGGAGACCTTTGCTCGGAGCTGGGGACAAGGGACTGTTGGACCCTCTCATTCCATGACCTGGAGGAGGCTGACTGGGGAGGGTGCAGAGCCAGCCAGAATCAGAGCTAGAAGAGGTCTTCCAGGTCATCCAGCCCCTGGGTCTGCAGCTGACAGAGGAACTCAGACACCACTACGTTCTGGGGAGTCTAGTCAGCACAGAGCTCCAAGTTCTTTCTCATGTGCCTATGGTTCTCCTTCTGCCCTACCTCCTCTGAGGACTCCCAGCTACAGCCCCCAGGGGCATCTGGGGTCACTGTTCATTATCGAGAGCAACTGAGAAAGAGGACGTGACTTGGGTCAACTGCTGGCCAACAAAGAAGTAGGGACAGGGACCCAATTCCTAGATCTCTGGTTTGGGTTCATGTCTGAGAAGGTGCCCCTTAATCCTGAGTGGCCCGCAGCTCCTTTGAGATCTTGACTCCTGCCTCTGGCATTTATCCCCACGGGAAGCCTAGAGGATGGAGGAGATGAGGCACTGGGGGCTTTTTGATGGGCAGCTTCAGAAGCAGAGGGGCCAGGCTGACAGCCCCTGGGAGGACATGCTGAGAATACACCGCTAATGCCCGTCTGCATGGATTGTGGACATCTGGGATTTAACAGGTAATGCTTAAATCCAGAGGGATTTGTAAGCCTGTTTGCCCACATTTCTATGAATTGGATAAAGAAGAAAACAACAGCTTCTATGTGCGGTGTTGGAGGAAACTGTACTCTGAGCATCTTCATATGATGTCACTCGAGATCAAAGGGCAGATGCTATCACCTGCATTTGACAGAGTGGAACACCAGGGCCGAGGATCAGCTCACAGGAAGCGGGACCAGAGTCATGCATGCCTAATGGGTGGTCTGCCCAGCCCCCATCCCTAAGCTCCGCCCCGCAGAGCCTCATCTGAGATCTGGAAATTGGAACCAGGACAGCACAGCCTCGCCCAGCCTCAGCTGGTCCCATGAATGGAGCAGCATATTATTTTGTCACATGGACAGAAAAAATTGAGAAAGCCTATCAATATATGAAGAGGAGAAAAAAAGACGATGTGTGCACAGGGACCTCAGCTCAGTGTTAAGTGCCAGTCTGGGTGGGAGGGGAGTTTGGGGGAGAATGGATACACGTATATGTATGGCTGAGTCTCTTTGCTGTCCACCTGAAATTATCACAACATGGTTAATCGGCCATGTGTGCGTGTGTGCTAAGTCACTTCAGTTGTGTCCAACTCTTTGAGACCCTATGGACTGTAACACACCAGGCTCTTCTGTCCATAGGATTCTCCAGGCAAGAATACTGGAGTGGGTTGCCATGCCCTCCCCCAGGGGATCTTCCCAACCCAAGGATCAAACCTGCATCTCCTGCAACTCCTGCATTGCAGGCAGATTCTTTACCTCTGAGCCACCGGGGAAGCCCTTAATCGGCTACACACCACTCTAAAATAAAAAGTTAAAGAGAGATGGTGTGAGAAGTAGAGAGTGAAAGAGGGAGGTGCTATGTTCCCTGCAGCCTCCCAGGTCTCACCCCGAGCCCCCTGGGCCTGACTGTTGAGGACTTGGGCTCCTGGCGACACCCACGTCCTTACAAGACACCTTTCTGTTTGCTTACGCCAGATGAAGCAGGTTTCTGATTCAGCAGGGTAAACAGATCTGTGGTCTCCGTGTCCTGAACCCTCTCCCCCAGTCACGCACACTGCACCTCGCAGGGCAGAGGCTCACAGACTCCGGGGACAAAAGCGGCCCCACTGTCTTGCCAGCACTGCTCTCACAGATGGGGTAGGTGCAGCTGGCCCCCTCCCTCCTTCACAGCGACTGCCTGAGGGTTTGAGCAGGATCTGCTAATGGAGCCAAGAACCCCCACTCCAGGCTTCTGCCTCTGCCGAAAGGTGATCTGGGTGTTTTTGGCTGACCACAATCGGGGAGGGGTCACTTGGTGGAGCAGTGACGTTGGCCTGTCCCCTGATGGCCTGTGACAGAGGCCCCGGGAGTGTGCATTTGTCCACTCACACATGCCCAGAGCCCCTTGGAGCCCCTTCTACACTGGGCACGGCCCAGTCACTGGGGAAACTGCAGGGAATGTGTGGCTCTGGAACTCATGCTTCTAGAGCAACAAGATTTGTGACCAAGATAATGTGGATTCTACGAGCACGATGCCACAGACACAAGGAGATATGACAACAATGAGCAGGGTGGGGATGGGACTGCTTGGGTGGAGTGGTCAGGGAAGGCCTCTCTGAAAAGGGGACATCTCATGGGGACCTGATGATGAGGGAGACACAGCCATGGGAAAGTGGGACCGTCTCAGCAGAAGAGAAAAACCATAACTTAGGAGGTCCTGGTTGGTCACCAGCACCTGGTGTGTTCCCAGGACAGAGAAAGGCTGGTGTGGCTGGGGTGTGGATGGACTCTCTCAGGACCCAGGAGGGAGCTGGTTTGTTCCAAGGGAAATGCAAGCCATCAGAAGGTTTCCAAACATGTAATTTACTGCACCAACTGCCGGGGGTTCGAGGAGAAAAAGACATACTTTGTGCCTCAAAACAGGCCAGACTTGCAAACTGGCAGGTCGAGCAGTGATCATAGAGGTAATGCAGCATCCAGTGAGGCTGCACAGGCCAGCCCCCAATGCAGCCTCGAGGCCCAGAGGCTTGGAGGCTGGAAGGTTAAGTAGGAACCAGAAAGGCAGAGAAGTAGAAATGAGGATGGGAAGGTGGGGAGCGGCAGGGGGTGAGGGAAGTGAAGAATTGGGGAAGTGGCTGGCACGGCTTGGGCGAAGACTTGAGGGCAGGCGCCCAAGACTGGAGAGACACACGCTGCTGTGATCTTACAGTGACGGTGTTCAGGACACGATTTTGATCACGAATGCATCTGATTCAGGTCTTCACGACAGCCTACGTGGAGGTCCTTCTGGATCACCATTACACTGCCAGCCGGGGGGTGAGAAGGCCGGCCAAGCACCTCATCCTCAGCTACATCAGGAACCACAGGGTTCTGGGACAGTGGGCAACGGACAGCCACTTGGCTGAAAGGCCTCAATTTTGGGGGACCTAAGTCAGCTGGCAGCTGGTCAGCTTCAGGTAACAGTGCCACTGGCTTCTCCAGAGCAAACTGCCAATTGCTCCCCCAGGGCTGTCTGAGCGAGGCAGGGAGGCAGGTCCCCTGACCCACTGGCCCAGCAATGAGGTCGCCCCTTGAGTTAATTGATAGAGCACCCCAACTTCCCAGGTGGCTCAGTGGTAAAGAATCAGCCTGTCATGCAGGAGACGCGGGGTTAATTCCTGGGGCAGGAAGATTCCCCAGGGAAGGGAATGGCAACCCACTCCAGTATTCTTGCCTGGAGAACCCCATGGACAGAGGAGCCTGGTGGGCTACAGTCCATGGGGTCGCAAAGAATCTAACATGACTCAGTGACTAAACAACAACAGCAGCAAGATGAAGGTGCCATTTCCAGAAAGGTCCAGCATTTGGGACAGACTAGCAGGACCGGGTGGGGCGCTCCAGCGAGAAAAGAGACAAGGGGTTGTCTTGGGTCACATCTGCAGCCGACTCTCCCCGGGACTCCAGAGCGCGGTGCCCGTAAAAGCTGACACCCAGCCAGAACGCTAGGGATGCTGAAAAGTGACACTGAGGAGTTGACTCTAATTAAGAGACAAGTTAGCAACACAAGCGCCTTGTGGCACCAGGACATGTACAAACCTGTCAACAGCAGGAGGCAGGCCACTTGAAAGAGCGAGTGAAACCTCGATGCACCTCTGCCAGGAACGTGGTCCTCTAGGTGTGTAAGCACAGGAAAATGTGCACTCTGCATGCCCGCTAAGTCGCTTCAGTCACATCTGACTCTCTGCCACCCCATGGGCTGTAGCCCGCCAGGCACCTCTGTCCATGGGATTCTCCAGAGTGGGTGGCCATGCCCTCCTCCAAGGGATCTTCCCAACCCAGGGATCGAACCTGCGTCTCTTATGTCTCCTGCATCGGCAGACAGGTTCTTCACCACTAGTGTCACTCGGGAAGCCCAGTAAGATGTATGTGTATGTGTGCTTAGTCTCTCGGTTGTGTCCGACTCTTTGCGACCCCACGGACTGTAGCCCACTCTGTCCATGGGACTTCCCAGGTAAGATTATTGGAGTGGGTTGCCTTTCCTTCTCCAGGGGATCTTCCCAACCCAGGGATCAAACCTTCACCTCCCGAGTTTCCTGCATTGGCAGGCAGATTCTTTACCACCGAGCCACGATTCCTCAAATCCAGTGGCCTTTCCTGCCCCAGGCTCCAGGAGCAAGGCTAGGTCATGTGGGTTGAACTGTGAGCCCAGAACCCCGGGCTTCCTGGGTGTGCTTACCCTCTCCCTACCGCACAGAGACTGCAGCCCCTGGATTCCAGCAGTGGGGTCTCTGGAGGGGTCTGGTCTCCCCAGGCCTCAGCTTCCTAACCTTTACGACACAGACCATCTTCCCCTCCCTTGAAACCACAGAATTTTAGAGTTGGAAGGAACCTTAAAATCCTCCCACTCCCATGCCTTTGTTTAGAGAAGAAAAATCTGAGGCAGAGAGACAGGAAAGTCCCACAATGTCACACAGCATTTCCACAGCTGCCGCAAAAAGCCTGCCCCCTCCAGCAGCAGTTTTCAAGCTTAGAGTGTATGCACTGCAAGCCCCTTTCAGGGAATGTTGTTGTTTAGTCAGTAAGTCGTGTTCAATTCTGCAGCAACCCCGTGGACTGTAGCCTGCCAAGCTTCTCTGTCCATGGGGATTATCCAAGCAAGAATACCTGAGTGGGTTGCCATTTCCTTCTCCAGGGGATCTTCCTGACCCTGTGATCAAACCCAGTTCTCCCACATCGCAGGCTGATTCTTTACCACTGAGCCACCTGGGAAACCCTTCAGGAGGTGGAGGCATTTAAAATGCAGATCCCCAGGCCTCATCCACCAGGCCAACACTCAGTGGATCTGGGGGCCCAGGAATCTGCAAGTCAAGCAAACTCCCCAGGGATCAGCGCACAGAAGCTCCTCACCACCTGTGTGTTTTCATTTCCAACACACCTTGTTGGGCTGCTGTGAACAGAAGACAATGGGAGGGACTGGAGGGCTTTAAAGATCACCCTCTGCCAAGAAGAGTTCTGTCCTGCCACTTCCCTGTCTCCCAGACCCCCCCCACCTGCTCTCCCTCTCTACCCCACTGTCACCTGAGCGAGTTCCCATGTCTGTATCTTCCAGGTCTGAAGCTACTTCTACTTGAAGAAGGATGGTCACTGTTCCCTTGAGGGCACAGTGTCCTACCTGGCCCAGAACCTGGCTCCTGGGAGAACCACCAGACCAGGAGTGGAATCTGGGGCTGGAAGGGCAGCCAGCTGTCCCCCAGGGGAGTCAGGGATGGTAGAACAGAGCAGGGGCTATTCTCACCCTCCTGTTCTAGGCCATCACAAAGAATTAGGAGTGGAGTCAGACACTCCTGAGTGCATGCTAATCTCAGCCACTAACAACATGAACTTGTGCAAACCACTTCTTTTCTTTGCACCTCACACCCAGTGGCTAGCTGTGGGTAAAGGTAACTTGCCAGGCACAGGTATTTCTTTTTTTAAAAAGACGGCCCTGGTAAACCACAAACTGCCACCAGAAGGTAGTGAAAGTGAAAGTTGCTCAGTCGTGTCTGTCTCTTTCCCACCCCACAGACTATACAGCCCATGTAATTCTCCAGGCCAGAAAACTGGAGTGGGTAGCCTTTCCCTTCTCCAGGGGATCTTCCCAACCTGGGGATCAAACCCAGGTCTCCCTCATTGCAGGTGGATTTTTTACCAGCTGAGTTACCAGGGAAGCCACTGGATAAAACACAGTATGGCCAGTGATGTGAATTTCAAAAAACAACAAATAATTCTGTGTGTGCAAATATCCCAAACATTGCACAGGACTTACTTATACTAAAATGTTATGCATTGTTTACCTGAAATTCAGAGTGAATTAGCATCCTGGGATTTTGTTTGTTTTCTTGCTTGGGGTTTGTTTGCTTGCTTGTTGTTGCCAAGTTGGCCGGTGAGCCTTCCTTCAGATCCAGCCCCAGCAAGCCGGCTCCCCCAGACCCCTCTGCCCCCGAAAGCAGAGCCCTGCAGGAGTCTGCATGGCGGGGACCGGCCGACCCCGCGGTGTTCCGCCAGTGGCCAAGCGCTCCCATCAGCGCAGACACTCACCTGGCAGGCATCATGCTTTTGTGCTGTCAGAGCTTGTCAAGGTCACTGGTTCAGCCTGATTTGCTTCTCTGGGAAGGAAGAGGCAGGGGAGATGACAGAGGCTTTGTTGTGGGGCCGGGGTGGGGGGAGGTCTCTGCTCTTTCCTCTGAATTCCCCGCCTTGGGCCCTGCCTAGAAAGGCCTAGAGCCTAAGCCCCGAGGTGCCGAGTTTCCTTGGCAGGAAGTGGATGGTCAACTGCTTGGAGGCCAGGAGCCAGGAGGTCCTGATGCACCTCCCGCTCCATCTGTATTTAACTCTCTGTATGACCTTGGGCAAGTCACTCCCACCAGCTCTCCAGGCCTTCTGGACAAAACAGGGTAATAACAGCACTACTGCTTACTGGTAGTTCCGGTGTGTGAGGCACTGTTCTAAGTGCCCTATAGATCCGTGATTCCCAACCTTTTTGACACCAGGGACCGGTTTCATGGAAGACAATTTTTCCACAGACCAGGAGGCAGGGGATGGAATGGTTTGAAGACAATTCAAGCGCATTTACATTTACTGTGAGCTTTATTTCTATTATTATAACATCAGTTCCACCTCAGATCATCAGGCATTAGATCCTGGAGGCTGGGGACCCTGTTATAGAGGCTACCCTTCTAATCCTCCCAACAGCCCTGTGAGGTGGGTACTAGCATGATTCCCGTTTTAGAGGAGAGGAAACTGGAAGGCAGAAGCGCACACAACTAGTAAGAGGGAGAGGCAGCGTCTGAACCAAGCAGATCTGGGCTGGAGTCTGCACTCTCAGCCCCTCACCAGATGCCTCTGTGAAAATATGAGAGGCCCGAATGCATGAGGAGAAGGGAAAGGAGTGATTAATGCCTGACCATCACCTACTCCGTGATAAAATCACTGTGCCCTTGACAGAGAGGACCTCATACAACCCTCGCCACAAACCTGCTATCGGATTCTGTTCTTCAGTCTGAAGTTAGGGCAGGGAAACTGAGGCACAGAGAGGCCTGGGACTTGCCTAGGGTCATAATCTGAGTCTACATCAGAACCCAGCTCTCTCGCCTCAAGGCCTAGACTAGGTGCTCCCCACTCACCCACCCCACCCCACCCCCTGCCCCGCTCTGGTTCACAGAGCTTAAGACCCTGCTCTGGCCACAGGCCACGGGCAGTGAGGTCACAGATGTTCTCGGTACTTCACCCCATGAGTCCCCGGGAGCCCTCAAGCTGTCCTTCTGCTGCCTCCATCTTTCCTCCCTGAATGAGACCAACCCTCCACCAGCGCCTGGACCTGTCCTGGGCTTGCTCTGGACCTGTCCATCCTTACCCTCCACATCTCCATCTGGTGGCCCTTTGCTTTCCTATATTATGGACAAGAGGAAGGATAATGTTTTCTATTCTTGCGTGCTCATGGGTGCTCAGTTGCTCGTCGTATCTGACTCTGTATAACCCCATGGACTTCAGCCCTCCAGGCTCCTCTGTCCATGGAATTTTCCAGGCAAGAATACTAGAGTGGGTTGTCATTTCCTACTCCAAGGGATCTTCCCAACCCAGGGATCGAACCCACTTCTCCCATGTAGCCTGCATTGGCAAGCAGATTCTTTACCTCTGAGCCACCTGGGAAGCCCTTTCTATTTTTACTGCTCATTCATTTACCCACATTAAATGACTCTGATACTGACAATCACCAGTCAGACATATTGGTCAGCATTCCAGTGTCCCAATTTCACACAGAAGAAAGAGGAGACTCAAAGAACTCAAGTGACCTGCCCAGAGTCACTCAGTTTTTAATCCAGAACTCCAATCTAAGCCTTCCAAATCCGGGGCTCTATAGAGACCTCAGAGGTCAATTAAAGTACTTTAGAAATGAAAAAACTGAGACCCAGACAGGATACATGTCCTGGTCAAGGTCACAGCCATCCATGGCAGAACTGAGACTGAAATTCACGGCTCCTGACCCATAACACCAAGTCCTCATATGAATAACAGTGAGATCCAATTATACTCCCTCAACTGACAATGGGGGTTCATGATGCCAACACCACCGAGAAGCAAAGGCACAAGCTATCAAAACCAGGGTGAACCACCATTCCACAATGAGGTCTGCACCTGGACCTTCTTGTCTCCGGGATAGTCTTCTGGTGGGGAGGGTCTGGGGAGCCAGACAGCAAATGAAGGCAAAGTGTAAAGTTGGGGGACTCTGCACCTTGCACATAAGGTCTTTTTAGAACTTGCTGGTGTGGGAGAGCCAGCCTGGGCTGAAAGTGTCAGCTCGGGAGAGAAATGATTGCCTGGGATGTGTGCTTCGTGACAGTACAGAATGAATAAGTGAGCACAGGAATTCAGGACATAGATGAGCAGCATCCTTGAATTCTCAATAAATGGAAATATATATATATATATATATATTTCTCAAAGATAAATCCACATCAATGTCACCTTTTTTTACTGTGGGTCTTACAGCTCTGCTTCCTATTCTGCCAAGCCCCCAGGGGCAAGGGGCGAAGTGGAATCTGGCTCTGAAGGCTCGCTGCTGGGACCACGCTCACAGGCTCACCAGTGGAAGCCTAGAATCCACTGAAGGTAAGGACAGTCCACCTGCTCAGGGCTCATCCTTACGGATGCTGGGGTCCCCTCTTCTCAGCTCTGCCTTTGCCTCCTTCCTCCTGGCCTTCACAGGGCCCCTTACCTACTGTGCCCTGATGTTCCTGTCTGCCAGGTGGGCACGTATGTCTATGTAACCAACAGAAAAAGTGCACCAGGCAAGCAAAAGGTGTCCCAGCCCAGGGGATTTTTGTTCAGCAATTTCACATCTGGGCTGAAAAGCTACTGCAAGTCTTTACTGCATCACTGGCTCTTTGCAGGCTGCCGTTATTCCTCACCAGGAATATTCCTTACCCCTTTTAGACAGAAGAGCGAATTGGCAGCTGAGAAATCAAAGCCAGCTCAGGCTCCATTAGCTATTAGAGAGCTCTTAGAACTGGTGCACTCTCTTTCCATGTTCAGGGTACTGAGAAGAGTGCTGAGTCGCTGCTCACACAGTAGGGAGTCTTCTACTTAGGAAGGGCCCAGAAATAAGGCACATTCATTATTGATACTGTTGTTGTTTGGTCCTGTCCAACTCTTTTGCGACCCCACGGACTCCTCTGTCCATGGGCTTTCCCAGGAAAGAATACTGGAGTGGGTTGCCATTTTCTTCTCCAGGGGATCTTTCCCACCCAGAGATCAAACTCGGATTCTTTACCGCTGAGCCACCTAGGAAGCCCTAGGTGCTAGGAGCATCCACCGGTGCTAGGAGCCAAAGCCCCATGAGACGATCTGGGAAACCCAGGTTCCAACCATTGTTGGAGGTAAACAAGGGGAAAAGCACAGCAACAAGGTCCAGAAATTCCAAAGAATTCCAAAAGTGTCCCTCCCCACTCTCCTTCCCGAGGAGAGTCCCACGAAAAGTTCAGGCTGGGAACATGCGAGGATTACACCTGGAGCAACTCTCATTCAGGGCAGTGGCCATGAGCGACCAGGTCTCTCCTTCCGGGCTCTGCCCCAGACGGCTGCCCCGAGGCTATCCGGCTGTCGCAGCCTCTCCCTGCGGGGTCCCTCCGTCCCCCTACTCCCCCTCGCAGACTCACCTTTGGGCAGCTTGGACACGTTCTCCTGGATCCAGGAGAAGAGGTGGGCGAAGTCGCAGTCGCAGAGCCAGGGGTTCCCGTCGAGGCGCAGGGTGCGCAGCGCGGGGAGCGCGGTCAGGGCGGCCACGTTGAGGCTGCGCAGGTTGTTGTCGTTGAGCTCCAGCACCTGCAGCGACTCCAGGGTCTCGAAGGCGGCCTCGTGCACACCCGCCAGGTTGTTGTTGGCCAGGCTCAGCTTGACCAGCCTCCCGGCCGAGCGGAAGGCGCCGGCGCCCAGCTGGGTCAGGTTGTTGTAGCTGAGGTCGAGGAAGGCGAGCTTGGCCGAGCCGCTGAACGTACCCTCCTCCAGCGAGCGCAGCGAGTTGTTCCTGAAGTCCAGATAGACCAGGTCGCCGTAGAAGATGAAGAAGTCCTCGGGGATGTGCTGGATGCGGTTACCAGCCACCAGCAGTTTGCGCACGTCCAGGGGGAAGGGATCCGGCACGCTAGGCAGTCCGCGGTCGCGGCAGTCCACCGTGTGCGGGTCGGTGCAGGCGCAGCCCGCGGGGCACGCGTGTCCGGGCCGGAGCAGCAGCAGGAAGCTAAAGAGCCCCAGCGCCGCGGCCGCGGCGCTGGTGGGGGCGCGGGGGGCGGCGCGGGGGCGCATGGCCTGGACCCGCGCGAACGGCGGCGACGCGGACGCGACTCTGGGGCTGAGCCCTGGCGCTGGGCGGCGCGCGGGACCCCGGAGGCCGGGCGCGGGGAGGGCGTGCGCCCGGGAGCGCGGGGGCGATGGAGCGCAGCGCGGACCGACCCGGGGAGCCCGAGAGGCCGGGGCGGAGGTGGGGGAGCGGGGGACCAGGGAGGGAGGGGCGACGGACTCGCGAAGGATTTACCCGAACGGGAAATTAACCCGCTGGAAAATCCCGGAGGAGAGGCGGGAGCGATAAGGGTAGCGGAGTGGCCGTCGCCAAACGCGGCCCCGCCCGGGCAGCTTCTTTCTGTCACCGGGCGATAGGACCTGTCGCGCAGACTTGGCGCGGGACACTCGATGACCAAGTTCAGTTCCCACGCGCCCCCAACCCCAGTGGATTTCTGAGGGCGTGTCGGGGGCGTGCGCCCCCACCCCCACCCACGCGCCCGCCAGGTGCCAAAGCGCGCTCCCCGCGCGCCACCCCTGCTGCAAACGGGAGCGCGACCTGGGTCCCTCTGGCTCTGCGCCCGGTGCAATCCTGGCAGGCTCTCGGGGGGCCGTGCCCGGGTCTGCCGAGCCGGCATTGGGCGGGGCTCCAGGGAGCTTCAGGGTGGCTGACCTTCCTACCTCGTTTCCTGCGCCGGCACTTAACCCCTATCACGGAGGCTGGCGGGGTCAACGGAGGCGGGCGCTGCCAGGACCGCCGCTGTGGCCCGAAGAAAAGCCAGGGCCAGTCAGCAGTTTCCACGCTGGCCTGAGTGTGTCGGGGACCTGGCAGCCACGGGGCGCGGATCTTCTGCTGGTCTAACCAAGGCCTCACGGAGAGGCCGCCGGGCCTGGGCTCAGAGGCCCGGGTTTCCAGTTTGTGTGTGTGTGTGACCCCAGTACCTGTGTTTCCTCCTCTCTGGACCCTGTGCACCCGTCTGTCAAACGAGAGACGGTAATATGTATGACTCCAGCTTGGGGGGAGGAAGACAGAGTCCAGAGAAAGAGTTTAACGATGACCTTTTCCCTCTTAATTTCTACCCTCTCCCCAGCAAAACCCCAGCTTTGGTCCCCAAGGAAGGTTGTCAGGGAGGACAGCAAGTAGTATGTGAGTTTAGCCCCCGTCACTTCACCCAGCCCTCAAATCAAACTCCCTTCCCTCTCCAGCCCCATTTTAGAAATTTTTCTAAGGAGAAGTCCCCATAGAGCCACCAAGAGATGGTTCAGCCGTTTGGCTATTTTGGTCCAAATGTCCTGGAATTGATAAGCTCCCACTGGACCAAAATAACCTAGCAACAGCTGTTGGGCAGCAGGCCCCCAATACCCTGCCCTGGCCCCTGGCCCCACGCAGATTGGTGGAGGCTTGAATTCTGAAGCCGCAAAGCTAAGCCCTCGGCCTTTTTCCAAAGGTATGTGAGGCCCAATGCTTTCCAATGGATCAAAACCCTGAGCCTCTGGGACTGAGCCAAGGACTCAACAGAGAATGAGTGTTTGCAGGAGCCCTGGGAGAGGAGGGGTACAGAGCCCTGGGGGAAGCTCTGAGGCACTTGGGGTCCTGTTTATACCCCCAGCCTCCACACCAGACCTCCTGAGTTTCCTGTCTGTCCCCACTCTCTTGGGGTCCCCAGTTTGTCTTTGTCATTCCCAGCTGCAAGAACTCAGCCCCCACTCTGGTCCCTGGCTGCATTAATGATGCATTATTGCAGTGTCAAAGCAAAGGCCAGTGACAGAACAAACAGGTCCCCCCATTGCAACTATCCAGGAGCACTCTGGAAGCATCTGCTACGCCCTTCACTCCTCGAACCTCAGGCTCAGCTCTGATTCCTCACTCCAGTATAGAGGGGAACCTATTTCTTACTGGTTTGAGCCCCTAGCATTACTGCTACAGGGCACCTGCATTTGACTGGGCTGCCATTTTGCATGCATGCACCCATGTGCCTGGGTATCTGAGTGTGTATCAACCTTCCCTGCCAATTGATCTGGTTGTCTGGAGCCCTGGCCTGAGTGTCAAGCTCCTGGACTTGGTCCTGGCCCCACTACTGGCTATAGAAATTTCCACCCAGGCTGCTTGATCTCTCTGGGGAAATACTCCCCAGCCTGGGATCCCTGAAGATCAACTCTGAAGAATTTCAAAAACTGGTGAAAATTGAGCCTTTATCTATGAGGAGGTCACCCAGAGCAAATGCCATAGTTCTTGGCAATGAAGTCAGTGATAGCCCGAGTTATTTTGCACTGAACAGAAACTGGTGACTTAGATTAATGGAAACAGATGGATTTCTACCTAATAAATGCAGAGCCTTTAGCAAGGGCCTGCAAAACGGGGATGTGCAGTGGTAAGATAATAAAAGGGTCCTTGGTAAGGAGAATGTTGAGAAATGACTCTCTTGGCCTTGACTGCCTCCTCTTGAAACTAGAGAGAAAATACCTTCCCTCTCCCCTTCCACAGCTGATGTGGAGGCCATGTGGGGAAATATTGGTTTGAAACGTGAGCTGGAAAGTGTTTGGAGAGACAGTGCATATAAAAATGGCCATAAGTCTTGCTGTGGCAGGAACGCCTTGCTTCTTGCTTTGAGTGTCCCCCAAGGTGCCTTGAATTTAAATCAAAAACCATTTTTCATGAATAACACCAGAAACAGACATGACTATGGTTCATGGGGTGCAGGGAGCCCCTCCCCATATTCCAGGACTCTCATTCCTTGGGAAAATGCAAAGTTTGCCACCTCTGATGTTCCCCCAGCAAGGAAAACATAGCCGTGACCTCAGCAAGGTCACACGGTGAGTCAGTGATAGCTGCTGGAAATAGAACACAGGCAATTGACTCCCCAGCTCCCTCCCCTTGAAGGGGGCCTCTTACAACCCCAGGAGAAAACACTGCAAGTGATATGGACAGACCTTCACAGACTCGGTTTGTCAACTCCCTTTTTATATTTATTCCCAGAGTCAACACACTTTGTGATTCCTGATCAAGAGGTTCAAAACGGGGTCAAATACCCAAGGTATCTCTCATGTTTTCAAAACCTGATGTCACACGTTCCCCAAGTCACCAAGCAAAAACCCTGGCTCCTCTTCTGAGCTCCCCAAGCTATGGAGCACTTCCTATAAGTGGCCCCTGGGCTGACTCCCCCCGAGACTGGGCCTTGGGAGCTATGTAGGTGGGCTTTCCTGGTGGTTCAGTCAGTAAAGAATCTGCCTGCAATGCAGGAGACCTAGGTTCAGTCCCTGGGTTGGAAAGATACCTTGGAGAAGGGAATGGCAACCCACTCTAGTATTCTTGCCTGGAGAATTCCATGGACAGAGGAGCCTGGCAGGCTACAGTTCATGGGGTCACAAAAGAGTCAGACACAACTGAGCAACTATAATGTGGGTGGGGTCCCCAGGAAATCCCCCATGTGGTAACTTGTCACTAAGCAAAAACCATCTGGTTGTGAGATCAGCCCTCTTGGTTGCCAGACTGACCTCTACGTTAGTCCAAATCCTAGGCCCTAAATTGTAAACAAGATGATCCCAGTATGGTACGTGCTGGAGTCTGAATTTGGGTACAGGCGCTAGGTTTGAATGATAAGAGCGTGGCTGCTGTTTGGTGATGTTATTTGGGTTACTGGCATGCATCACCTCTGATGAACGCCTGGCTGACCTGGCACCCCATGGACCCCAAGAACGGAGATATGCCCTGGCCCTTTGCCTGGGGGCAGGCTGACTCCGAGGAACTGGCTCTCTGCCCCAGGACATTGCTCTGTATCTGTGCCCCCATTAACGTCTAACACCAAGCTCTTTGTTCCCACCCGCTGCCCTTCCCAGCTACCAACACCAGGGGGCACCATCCGCCGCTTGTATAGGTGAGAAGAACTGAACCCTTCCTGTCTCAAGGCACCAGCTGTGTCCGTTAGGTTGGGGTGGTGAGAGGAACAGTAAAACTTGCTTTTGTTTTGCTCCTCTCTGGCAAGGCTGGACCCACTTTTTGGAAGAAAACCTCTTGCCCCTGTTTCACCCCTGGAATTGGGAAACGGATCCTTAACCAGCCGCAGTGGGAGGCAGATGGTGCTTGTGGTGGTTGTTATTTAGCCGCTAAGTCGTGTCCGACTCTTTGCGATCCCTGGGTCTGGAAGATCCCCAGGAGAAGGAAATGGCAACCTACTCCAGTCTTCTCGTCTGAGAAGTCCCACAGACAGGGATGGTTGTGGTTAAGAACATAGATTTAGAGTCACACAGTCGGGTCAAACTTGGCTCTCTTGTTCCCTGGCTCGGTCACCTCTGGCAAGTTGCTTCATTTCTCTAAGCCTCAGTTTTCCCATCAATGAAATGGGATAACACGAGTGCCTACTTCACTGGGTTGTTATGACGATTAAATGGCATATCTGTGGAGTGCTTAGCAGTGAGTTCAACATCATAAATGGCCACTTAATTATCTATTTCTTTATTTTTTCACAAATAGCCTGTAAATATTTAATGGAGGTGGCATTCTTTAGTTAAAGAATAAAAGTGTTTGTCTGAAATATATTTGCCTCTGTGTGTGCGTGTGCGTGTGCATGTGTGTGTGCACATTCAGTTGTGTCCAACTCTTGGCGACCCCATGGACTGTAGCCTGCCAGACTCCTCTGTCCATGAGATTCTCCAGGCAAGAATACTGGAGTGGGTTACCCTTTCCTCCTCCAAGGGATCTTCCTGACCCAGGGATCAAACCTGCATCTCTTGAGTCTTCTGCATTGGCAGGTGA
This sequence comes from Odocoileus virginianus, assembly GCF_023699985.2. Taxonomy (NCBI): domain Eukaryota; kingdom Metazoa; phylum Chordata; class Mammalia; order Artiodactyla; family Cervidae; genus Odocoileus; species Odocoileus virginianus. The sequence continues at coordinate 25,459,953 of NC_069684.1, forward strand.
GTTCTTTACCACTGACTCACCTGGGAAACTCATATTTGCTGCGGATATATATGTATATTTGACCTAACATTCTAGAATCAGTTTTAATAACTCTCCCTGCCCTGTACCTTATTCCAAATGTAGCATCTCTCAGACAGACACACACACATATGCACACACATATGCACACACACACACACACCTTTAGCCCTCCCCAGCTCTGGCTGACTTTGTGAGCACAGTTGTAGGTAAGCAGCTTCCAGCATCCTGGCTTGGTTGGCCTGAGCATGGGCAGACTAATGAGACCAAGGACATGGGGTCAGTCCCGCAGCCCGGCACAAGGAGACATCTGTTCTCTGCTCACGGCCGGTGCTCCAAGTGCTGGCCAGCCATCCAGCAAATGTGTGACCTTGGTTAAAGAGGATGGAGGTGGTGCCACCCTGTCTCCCCCAGAAGAAAAACACAGAGCACACATCCCATGAGTCAAGGGCACCATCACCCCACCGGCAGGAGGCTCAGGTCACAGCAAGCTCAGGACTCGTCCCGGCTTCCTCTCCCCTCACAGCCACCTCCTGTCCACTGACAAGGCCCCTTGGTGCTATGTCTCTGCCTCCGCTGGGACCTCCTTCTCCCAGACAAGCATCGTCTTTTACAGAAGCCCCACTGGCTTTCCTGCTTCCAGCTTTGCCCAATCCCCACTGACTCTCCCACCACTCAAGAAAACCAAAGTAAGCCTTTGAAAATATACACTGGACCACATGACCTTCTTGTCCAGACACCCCCATGGCTGCCTGTGAGTGGTAGGCAGACTTCTAAGAGAACCCCAAGTGATCCCCACTGATCCCTAAATGAGGGCATGACCTGTAACTTGCTTCTTTTTATTTTTATTTTATTTTTATTTTATATTGGAGAATAGCCGGTTAAGGGCTTCCCTTGTGGCTCAGCTGGTAAAGAATCCGCCTGCAATGAGGGAGGCCTGGATTCGATCCCTGGGTTGGGAAGATCCCCTGGAGAAGGGAAAGGCTACCCACTTCAGTATTCCGGCCTGGAGAATTCCATGAACTGTATAGTCCATGGGGTCGCAAAGAATTGGACATGACTGAGCGACTTTCACTTTCACATGGTCGATTAACAATGTTGTGATAGTCTCAGAAGGACAGCAAAGGGACTCAGCCATACATATATGTGTGTCCATTCTCCCCCAGGCTCCTCTCCCACCCAGGCTGCCGCATAACGTTGAACAGAGTTCCCTGTGCTCTACAACAGGTCCTTCTTTGTTATCCGTTTTAAATAGAGCAGTGTGTGCATGTCTGTCCCAAACTCCCTAACTCTCCCCCCACCCCCATAACTTGCTTCTAACATGTTTGGCCAAGGTGAGGGATGCCACTTCTGTGACTCGATCACGAGAGACGGTGACTTCCACCTTGCTATCAGATCCTCTCTGCCGTCCACCTTGCCATCAGATCCTCTCTGCCGTCACTTTGGCTCATGTGCTCTGATGACGCGAGCTGCGGTGTTGGAGTTTCCGGCACAGCGAGCACCTAAAGATGGCTCAGGTCTACCAGCCCACGAGGAACTGAGTCCTGCCAACAACCACATAAGCCCAGCAAACATTTTCACTGCAGCCTGTCAACTAAGCAGAGGACCCAGCGAAGACCTGTCAGACTCCTGACTCAGAAACCGTCAGATTAAAACGTTTGGGGGATCTTTTTGTTTTGGCCGCATCATGCAGTGTGTGTGACCTTAGTTCTCCGACCAGGGATTGAACCCACACCCTCTACATTGGAACCATGGAGTCTCAACCACTGGATTGTCAGGGAAGTCCCTGCTTTTGTTTTATTTTTTAATTTTATTTGTCTTTGGCCGTGCTGGGTCTTTGTTGCTGGACAGACTTTTTTCTCTAGTTGTGGAGTGGGAGGCTACTCTCTAGTTGCAGTGCCTGGGCTTCTCATTGCAGTGGTTTCTCTTGTTGGGGAGCATGGGCTCTAGGGTTCTTGGGCTTCAGTAGCTGCAACTCCTGGGCTCTAGAGCACAGGCTCATAGTTGTGGCTCATGGGCTTAGTTGCTTCACAGCATGTGGGATCTTCCCACATCAGGGATCGAACCCATGTCTCCTGCATTGGCAGACAGATTCTTTACCACTGAGACACCAAGGAAGCCCTGGGGTTTTTTTTGTTTGTTTGTTTTAAATTGCTAAATTTCTGGGGCATTTGTTACACAGCAATAGCTAGCTGATACACCTTGGCACTTGGAATAAAACTCTACCAGACCCTGCATGCTCTGGCCCCGCGTGCCTCTCTCACCCATTTTGGACCCCTATCCCCTTGGCTCACCACATTCCAGCCACTCTGGTCTTTTTGTGAATCTAATTTATCATGTTTGATCCAACCCCAGGACCTCTGCATGTGCTGTGCCCTCTGGCTGGAACACTTCCTGCCCCACTCCACCCCCAGCTTTTGGCATGGTTGGTGCCATTTGGTCATTCAGATTTTCTCAGCCCAAACATCACCTCCTCTAGCTGGCCTCCACTGAGCTCCTTCTCCCCCTACACCACTTCTGTGCTACCACCTCATTTTGTTTTCTTCAGAGCATTCCTTACCACCTGATATTACCTAGCCTGCTAGATGATTCACTTATTCACTTTACCTCCTGCCACTGAAATAGAACCTCTAAGAGGACATTTTATTGTTGTTGTTCAGTTGCTAAGTCATGCCCAACTCTTTGTGACTCCATGGACTGCAGCACCCCAGGCTCCTCTGTCCTCCACTATCTTCCAGAGTTTCCTCAAATTCATGTCCCTTGAGTTGGTGATGCCATCCAACCATCTTATCCTCTGCCTCCCTCTTCTCCTGACCTCAGTCTTTCCCAGCATCAGGGTCTTATCCAGAGTCAGCTCTTCCCATCAGGTGGCCAAAGTATTGGAGCTTCCGCTTCAGTATTCTTGTCTGGAGAACCCCATGGACAGTATGAGGACACTACATTGCCCCAGTTCCTAGAATCAGCCCCCAAATATAATAGGCATTTGGAAAATGCTTAATTAATTTCCACCTACAAATGATGCTTTTCCACTAGGCCACCAGTTTCTTCATAGCTCCCAGTGGTGTTTCACCTGGAGATGCCCACCCACCTAGAAGGAGCAAGCACCTTCATCCCTTCATAGGTGACCTCAGCTCTGGTCTCATGGAGGGAGAGGGGTTCATATGCGGAGTGTGAAGTGTCAGCTGTATGCGTGAAGCAGCCTGGGAGTCTGGGCTCCCCCAAACACGTTTTGCTACAATCCACCCCATCAAAGCCCAAAGCACTTTATTACATTTACCTTCGAGTCTTCACACACATTCTCTTTCCTGCTTGCCTCTTACTATGTTCCCAGTTTGGCTCAAGGAAACTTAGCCTCCTCCAGGGAGCCTTCCAGAATTGCTCTGAACAATTCCCTGGTCCCCTTATTATCCATCCTGGGAGAATAGGTGCTGTGTTAGGTATGGGGATACAAGGATGAAGCAAAGACGGCCCCATGCTCAAGGATCCCCTAATTTAGGAGGCAGCCATAGGAAGAGATAACCACAAGTTGGTTACAGTTCAGGACTTACCTGTCTGAAAACTCCAATGCATGCCGCTTTGTTAACCACACTGAAATGGGAAGTAAATTGGGTAGAGTCAGAGCTAAAAGCATCAGCCCGTGGGCCAGTCAGGCTGCTTTCCAATCCTACCTCCATCACTTCTAGGCTGCATCTTTTCTGCAAGTTGTCTCTCAAAGCTCCAGTGGCTTCATCTGTAAAATGGAGACTAATTGTATCCACCTCGTAGGGTCACCATGAGGATGAAATGAGATAATGTGCAAATTAGCATGTGGCACCACATCACCCGGGTGTTCAAAGTGGCAACACCTGACCCGCCATCCATGTAGATGCCTCCTGCAACAAACGTCTGTTGCCTGCTTAATATTCACAAGAAAGGCATTGACCTGGGTTCTGAGGAGCTAAAGATAGAGTAGACAGCCTCCGCTCTCAGGTGACTCACAATCTCTTTGAAGGGACAGGACACACAGCGGCAGCAGAGAGCAGACAGCTCAAGGACTCACTGTGTGATAACTGCCAACAAGCCTCATGAGTTTATAAGTGTCACCGGCGTCTGCAGGAACCAAGGAAGCTCAGGTTGGTATGATTAGGGAAATGTACATCTGACACCATTAACCATATTTTCTAAACCAGATTTTGGAGCACATTTGGCTTCATGCTCTGTACTCGGGCACGTGGCATTCGCTCTGCCAGTCCACCTGGCAGGTGCCTGCTCGCCCTTCAAGACGCTGTGCAGTTCTTTAGGTGGCCTTGACCTTCCAGGTGCAGCCTCCCTCACCTCTCTTGCTCGCCAGGCTTCCATCACTGCCCCTTGCATGTGCTGTGGCATTTATTGATGACGTTTGTCTGCCCTGCTGGATATTAGTGAGCTCTGCTGTGAGAAGAAAGGGCCTTAGGAACAAGGACTACAGGAAAAGGTCCTTGTGAACAAAGCAGGTGTCTTTTCCATCTTTAAATCTTGGAACCCAGCACAGGTCAGCTGCTCCATATCTTTGCCTGATGGACAAATGAGTGTGGGCCTATATAAATGAATGATTCTGCCATATGGAATGATACAGGCAAAGGATATTTGAAGTCTGAATTGCTTTGGAAAAGCTCAAGCGGTATGAGATCTCTGTAATTACACCACAGAATGGTTCATTCAACCCCAGAGGTACTACATGCCTGTTCTGTGGCCCCGTGGCTGCTGCTCCCTGCTTACTGCCACCACCCCACCCCAGTAATAATGACAGTGACCCCAAGCCCTCTCATTAACCATTTACAGGACTGCAAAGCCCTTTACACCCATGATCTCAAAGCAGTTGTCAGGGATGCAGGCCAGACGTCATGTGTCCATTTTACAGAAACCCAGCCTTGGACGGCTCGCTGAACACTCAGCTTGCACAGCTGGGGAGCTCCAAGGATGTTTGACATTCCCACTCCAGGAACAAGTTCCCTGTGCTCTTTTTGTGACTCTTGTGGCCAAACGGGAGCTGTTAATTACTAATAATGATGGGAGGTGGTTAGATGGCTGCTGATTAGGTGGACTGAGTGGCTATTTCAGAGTCTGAAATTGTTGTTTATTTTGGAAAAGTCACATATATCTGATTGCAGAACAGTATTAAGCTACGCTTACTAGCCACCTTTGCCGTTGGGGCCACCATCCTGCCAATATGTGCACACCCCCACCTGCACACACACCCCCTCCTTCCAGCCAGGTGTGTCTTTCTGAGAGTATAAATGAGAAACAGAATGTGACATAACCCGAACAGGGTATAAAGCCATTAGAATTCTTTCTAGTAAATGTGGAGGTACAAGGGAGCTATTTTTGTGTTGATTTGCATTTCATTTGCATATATTTGCATGTATTTTCCCAAAGCCATCACACAGAGTTCAGGAAACAAACAATTAATAGATGAATCCAATTCATCTGTGCCACCCAGTGGCAGAAGTGGACACATTAATGATTTGTAAAGCAAATAATAATAAAATTGTGTACAAAATGCAGTGGTATGGAGAAAGAAGGGAATGATAATTCTACCTAGATGGGAAGGATCAGACAAGGTATCACAGAATAAGTGACAGTTGACTAAGGTTTTGGTTCTTCTGTCTTTGTTTGTGTGTTGTTTTTTTTTAATTGAAGTACAGTTGACTTACAATGTTTCAGGTGTAGAGCAAAGTGATTCAGTTACTATACATATAGCTGACTAAGGTTTTGAAGGATGAACAGGAGTTCTCCAAACAGTTGGGAAATCTGTTCCAGGTAAGGAATATTATTCCAGCAAGAAAGAGCTGTGTGCATAAAAGCACAGAGGTCTTATAAAATAATTTAGAGTTTGGCCATGAATGTTTGAGAAAGGCTACTAAAGATTGAAAGAAAAAGAAGGCAGCAGAGGATGAGATAGTTGGATAGCATCACCAACTCAATGGACGTGAACTTGGGCAAAGTCCAGGAGATACTGATTGGTGTGCTTCAGTTCAAGGGGTTGCAAAGAGTCAGACACAGCTTAGCGACTGAACAATGACAGCAACAACTAAACCTCTAAAATCAGTGCTGGGAGGTAACCCAAACTCATGATTCCTAGTTTACGGTTTGGGACCTTCTTTTGCAGCTGTCCCAGGGTCTGACTGTCAATCTTGGGGTTTTATACAAGGATTTTTAAAGCTCTGATCACAGAGCTTCTATCCTCATGCATTCACCCAGCAAAGGGAATGATTAAACACATTCATTCTAAATGGTCTCAAACACTGGGGACACAGTGACACCCTGCCTGGCCTGATCCCCAACATGAGAGAGGGGTTTGAGAGAGGAGAGCCGGCTGCAGCAGGAAGGCCACAGTACATTTTGAGGCCAAGAGTCTGGACTTTCTTCTGAGCTCTTGAAAAGTTTTATACTAGGAAGAGATAAACTGAAAGTACGTTTTAGAGAGAAGACCGTGAGGACAGCATAGAGATTGAGGTGGGGGCTGGCAAGACTCTTTCACAGCAATTCAAGGGGGTGATTATATCACAGGACTCCACGGACTCTACCCAAGAGAAGGAACAAGGTGAATCTACCCCAAAACATCTAAGCTAATGCTCCCAGCAGCATTGCTCATCATTGCCCCAAACCGAAACAACCCAAATGTTCACCCACTGGTGAATAGGTAAACAAAGTGTGGTAGGTACATACAATGGAATAGTATTTAGTAATTTAAAAACTAATGAGCTACTGGTCCATGTTACAACATGGGTTAATCTTGCCTTATGCTAAGTGAGGGTTTCCTAGGTGGCTCAGTGGTAAATCATCTGCCTGCTAATGCAGGAGACGCAAGAGACACAGATTGGATCCCTGGGTTTGGAAGTTCCCCTGCAGGAGGAAATGGCAACCCACTCCAGTATTCTTGCCTGGAAAATGCCATGGACAGAGAAGCCTGGTAGGCTACAGTCCATGGGTCTCAAAGAGTCAGACACAACTGAGCAACTGACTGAGATACACTTGCAATGCTAAGTGAAGGAAGTCAATGAGAAAGACCATGTATTGTAAGATTGCGTACACATGAATTGTCCAGTATACACAAATCTTTGCACAGAAAGCTGAACTGCCCACAGACAACAGTAGAAGTGGGGATTAACACACACAAGCATGAGGAAAATTTTTGGAGTGGTGGAAATATTCTGAAACTGGATCATGGTGACGGTGGCAGAACTTACAAATTTACTAAAAATCATCGAGTTGGACACTTACAATGAGCAAATTTGGTGGTATGTAAGTTATATTTCAGTAAAGTGTTTTAAAACAAGAGTGATGACGGGGTCCTGAACATGGATCTTGACCATGGGGGAATGAGAGGCCAGAAGGAGACTAGGGGGAGAATGAAAGGAGGTCTTGTCCACCACAGTCCCACTGACCTGCCCTCTGAACCCTGCCCACAACCCTACCTTTCCTGGTGCACACTGGACAAGTTAGGCATATCACAGATCTTACTGCTTCCCACAGAGCCGAAGTCAGTAATCAGGTTGAAAAGTGTGAGTTTATGGATTTCCCTGATGGTCCAGTGGTTAAGAACCTGACTGCCAATGCAGGAGGCACAGGCTCAGTCCCTAGTCTGGGAAGATTCCACGTGCCGTGGAGTGACTAAGCCCACGAGCTGCAACTACTGAAGCCCATGTGCCCCAGAGCCTGTGCTCTGCAACGAGAGTAGCCCCTACTCGCTGCAACTAGAGAGAGCCTGCTAGCACCAATGAAGACGTAGCTCAACCAAAAAGAAATGAGTAAGTAAATAATTTTTTAAAATAAATAAATCATACAATGTCCACCTAAATAAATGCTATGCAGCTCTTAGCAATATTATTTTTAGCAGGCTGTTCAATGATATGGAGAATATCAAGTGAAAAGAAACTGTTTACAAAATGTTATGTGTAGGAGAGTCCCAATTTTGTTTCACAGCCATGCACACAGAGAAAAAAAAATAGAACAGTTTAATTGGCACTTTATAATGAGGAAAAGTGTGCTTTCTGCTCAGTTGATAAGTTGTGTCTGACTCTTTGCGACCCCAAGGACTATAGCCCACCAGGCTCAGACTCTGTCCATGGGATTTTCTAGGCAAGAATACTGGAGTGAGTTGCCATTTCCTTCTCCAACATAGAACAGTTTAATTAGCATTTTATAATGAGGAAAGGATATTAAAATCAAAACAAAACCTTCGATGGCTTATCTTTGTCCTTACAGAAAGTCTGAACACACATCGAGGTTTTCAGTGTTCCAAAGCCACCTCATCCTGGGTCTCAATCTCCAGCCGGCCTCTCTCCTGCTTCTAAAAGCAGTGGTCATTGGTCCTCTGTGCCTCTAACCTGCTGTCATCTCCCTGCTGAATGCTCTTCCCTGCTCTGTATCACCTCCTTCCCAGGGCCCCCTTCTGCCTGCTCTGTTCCCCAGGATGGAATGGCCCCTACACTCACCTGTGTCTTTCTGGTCCTTAGTACATCCTCTGATGCAACTCTAACCTCACTGAGTTACATTTGCTCACCTGCCTGTCTCTCACATGAAACCATGAGCTCCGAAAGGAGAGAATCCAAGACTCACAATGACTGTCAGCTCCCATCACATTTCAGGTGTAGAAGTCTGTCATTTTAATATCTAGGGCATCCCAACTCTAAGTCAGGAATACATATTGAGTCTCTATAGTGTCAAATTCAAAGAAATGCCATCCTGTACCAGAAAGTAATTGCAATACAAGTTCAATCCTTCCTGCCACTTCTCAAGTAACAAGTCAGGGCAACTGTTTTTAGATACCTGTCTTATTCTCTTCTCAACTCTTTCTCTCCTTTGGTTGTGTTTTTGAATTAATTTTTATTGAAGTATAGTTGATTTACAATGCTGTGTCAGTGTCTACTGAATGGCAAAGTGAATCAGTTATACATATACGTATGGATATATCCACTCTTTTTTAGATTCTATTCTTCCAATATAGGTCATTACAGAGTTTTGAATAGAGTTCTCTGTGCTGTTCGGTAGGTTCTTTTGGTTAGCTGTTTCATATCTTGTAGTGTGTGTATATCTATCCCCATCTCCCAGTTTATCCCTCTCCCCCAGACTTTCCCCCTTGGCAACTACAAGTTTCTTTTCTACAGCTGTGACTCTATTTTTGATTTATAAATAGGTTCATTTGTACCATTTCTTTCAGATTTCACATGTAAGCAAAAATCCACACAGCTGTGCCAGAACCCTCCACATCCCCCACTCTCTACGCTCTCTGAAGCCTCAGCCCACTTGCTTTTTCTGTCCTTTCCCATCCTGGCTCCTGCTTTTCCCCACTCATGGTCCCAATTTGGCATCTCAAAAGCCCAGAAAAGATAGAAAAGACAGAACCCTCCCAAGCAGATGGATAGGAAGTGCTGTGAAGGCAGATACACCATCATTCCTTAGCTGCGGGGCTGTGAGGTGGGAAAGAAATTTCCAGTTCCAGGCACTGGAATGCCCATTGTCACGTGATAGGTGAGCTGCAGATTTAAGGCTAAGAAAGGCACCATGCAACACACAGACCACCCAAGGCCATGGCAGCCACAACTCTCAGTACCGGATGGTGGGCAATGTCTCCTGCCACCTGGACAGAGATGTCCTAGGTCGGCTCACCCATGCCTCACAGGGAAAGAAGAGCAGCCTAGAGAAACAGCCTGGCTGACCCAGCCCCTCTCCTCTCTCTCTCCTGGGAGCTGTGTGCCTCCAAGCTGGGAGTTCACAGAGGTAGCACCGTGCTGGCCCAGCTCTGCATTCACCTGGCACCTTCGTCTGCCTGTCCACTGTGGGCTGTCCACTTGCTCTCAGATTTAAGCCACCTTCTCCAAAGTCTTAGTAATAAAGATGAATGTTCCAGACCTCTGTCCACTGACAGTTCTCTTGTTTCTCAGTTGATCTGGAATGCAAGTGGGGACAAGGGTGGTACTTATCAGGCCACTTGGAACCCCACCACGTCCCTGCTCAGCCTCCCACCTCTTCCCAGCAAGCCTAATCCATGTAGACAATGTTTTCTTACTTTCTTTTCTAAGCTGCCCAGATACTAGTTTTAATCATTCCTCCCCGAAGCAACCCCCTTTATCTCTGAAAATCAATAGAAAATCCACAGTGCTATTTCCCTCCCTTTTTAAATCTGTTGGCCCTTGCTTGTCTCCTGGCTGAGTTCAGATCTGATTTTCCTAAAGTTTTAAGAGGCTAGACCATTTTCTCTATCCGGGTCCCAGTTTCTCTCCCTGGGCCCCAGCTTCCTTGTCTCACGTACTATGTCGATAACATGACTTTCTTCGAATGTACCACGAGGATTAGATGGGATGCATCTGTGAAGCTCCTGATTTATTCTAAAAAGCTTCACATATATCTGATCCTCAGTTTCCTGAATCCCTGGAACTGTGATCCATCCATTCTTCATTCAAGTATGAAAAAAATGAAAAGTCTGACACACCTGTTTTTCATTGAGAATGCTCCCTTCCTGGGATGGCATGATAAATCAGATGAGTTCTGAGTCCTTTGGGGGAACTTTGGTCATTTGGTGAGAATCCTATAAGCTTACATACCTAGAAGACTTTGCATTTCTCTTGACAAGCACGTAAGTAACCGGTAGGTTTGGGGGATGCCAAAACAGTTTGTTCTGAACTTTATGCAACATACTGTAAATAAATGTCCTTTTTCTCATTCATTGAAACATCAAACAACTTGGTTTCCCAGTTGAATTCTTGGAGGCAAGTTTGAAAGAATATACTGCCGACTGGGTCTCTGAGTGGGGGAAATGTTATTTCAACTGACAGGTGGGAATAAATTGAACCAATTCTGAGCAAGAAGTCTCTTAATTTATCCTACTTTTCCCAAAAAATACCAGTTCCCCTTATTCTCCATACTGCCAACATTCGGTTTCTTGGTCTTGATGGTAATTTATGATAGCCCTAGTGGGATTGTCATGTTTGGGGGAACCTTTGAAGCGCTTTACCCATTTAAATGAGGCCCTATAACATTGTAGTCAGTGATGTGCTGTGTTTAACCATCTGCCTCTGCCAAAAACAAACAAAAAAAAAAACACACATATTCCAAATATATATATACATAAATAAAATGTTCACTGACCTAAAAGATATATTGCACACAATTTATGACTAATAATAGGTTATGCAATACCAGGACTTCCCTAAGCATCCAGTGGTTAAGGATCTAACTGCCAATACAGAGGACACAGGTTCAATTCCTGGTCCTGGAAGATCCCAGATACCACAGAGCAATTAAGCCCACACACCACAACTCCTGAAGCCCAGGCACCCTAGAGCCTGTTAGCCACCACTACTGAAGCCCAGGCACCCTAGAGCCCAGGCTCCACAACAAGAGAAGCCACCGCAGTTGAGAAGCCCACAACTAGACAGTAGTCCGTGTGCAGCAACGAAGAATCCAGAGCAGCCAAACATTAATAAATTAATTAATTTTAAAAATTTCTAAAATTACTCAATACCTCTTCTTTTGAATTCCATAAGCCCAGGTCATTCTCACAGAATGTTTTTACTGATTTTTGTAGAACTCTTGAGCTTGTAGCAAACCTCTGGTCACAATTCAACCATGATTTGGCAAAATCAGACTACAAATAACTTCTCAATCACTATCTGATTCAGCTAAGTGGTTACTCATGTCACTGGCTACTTAGTGTAGTTCTAAAGTGAATATTAATTGATCTCTTCATTTGCCTTAATAACTAAGGCAAAAGTAAAACAATGAAGGAGTATGTGATATTTCATTAATTATGTGAGCAACTGCTTTGCTGAATCAGGTAACAGTTTTCCAATAGTAGAATATTTCCGTACTTTTTTGACTAGTCTCAATGTCATAACCACAGACACAATGCACTCTGCATTATTAGTGTTTTCCCATCACTTTCTTAAGTACATGAAATTTTTTTACAAGCCCAGCCAAGTAAGCCCTGATTTGTAAAGGTTTTCCAACTTCTGCAGTGCAAACTCCCATCATGATAACCTCTTGCCACCAGCGTGATGATACTGTGCGTGGTTTATTTTTGTTCATTCACTAAGTCATGTCCAACTCTTTGCGACCCCATGGACTGCAGCACGCCAGGCTCCCTGTCCTCCACCATCTCTCAGAGTTTGCTCAAACTCTTGTCCTTTGAGCCAGCGATGCCATCTAACCCTCTTGTCCTCTGATGCCCCCTTCTTCTTTTGCCTTCAATCTTTCCCAGCATCAGGGGCTTTTCCAATGAATCAGCTCTTTGGCTCAGGTGGCCAAAGTATCAGAGCTTCAGTTTCAGCATCAGTCCTTCCAATGAATATTCAGGGTTGACTTCCTTTAGGATTGACTGGTTTGATCTTCTTGCAGTCCAAGGGACTTTCAAGCACCTTCTCCAGCACCACAATTCAAAAGCATCAGTTCTTTGGCACTCAGCCTTTCTTATGGTCCAACTCTCACGTCTACACATAGTGACTGGAAAAAAACCATAACTTTGACTATATGGACCTTTGTCGGCAAAGTGATGTCTCTGTTTTTTAATATGCTCTCTAGGCTTGTCACAGCTTTCCTTCCAAGGAACAAGTGTCTTTTAATTTCATGTCTACAATCATCATCTACAGTGATTTTGGAGCCCAAGAGAAGAAAATCTGTCAGTGTTTCTACTTTTTCCCTTTCTATTTGCCAGGAAGTTACGGGATCGGATGCCATGATCTTAGTTTTTTTAATGTTGAGTTTCAATTCAGCTTTTTCACTCTATTTCACCCTTGCCAAGAGGCTCTTTAGTTCCTCTTCACTTTCTGCCATTAGACTGATATCATCTGCATATCTGAGGTTGTTATTTCTCATGGTAATCTTGAATATGGACCTGAGGATAAATATACAGTAGGTAGGACATTGTTTAATAGGCTTTCTACCATGCAGACATCTTAGATGTAAATAAACTCTTGAGCATAGATATTAATAATAATGAAATGTAGTTAAAAATTAAAGATGATGGGCTTTCAATATTTATTGCCTTTTTGCCATTTTAATATACTCAATTCAGTAGCATTAAGTACATTCACAATGTTGTTATGTAACCATCACCATTATTTCAATAACTTTTTCAGGACCCCATCTGAAATCCCATACCCATCACCACACCCCCACCTCCACCCCAGACCCTAGCAAACACTAATCTGTTTTCTCTCTCTGTGGATTTGTTTACAGAGGATACTTCATATAAAGAGAATCTTACAATATGTGGTCTTCTATGTCTGGCTTCTTTCACTGATGATAAGTTTTTCAAAATCCATATTGTGGTGTATGTTGATACTTCATTCTTTTTTTTTCCCATTTATTTTTATTAGTTGGAGGCTAATTACTTTACATCATTACAGTAGTTTTTGTCATACATTGATATGAATTAGCCATGGATTTACATGTGTTTCCCATCCCGGTCCCCCCTCCCACCTCCCTCTCCACCCGATCCCTCTGGGTCTTCCCAGTGCACCAGGCCCGGTCACTTGTCTCATGCACCCAACCTGGGCTGGTGATCTGTTTCACCCTAGATAATATACATGTTTCAATGCTGTTCTCTTGAAACATCCCACCCTCGCCTTCTCCCAAAGTCCACAAGTCTGTTCTATACATCTGAGTCTCTTTTTCTGTTTTGCATATAGGGTTATCGTTACCATCTTTCTAAATTCCATATATATGTGTTAGTATACTGTAATGGTCTTTATCTTTCTGGCTTACTTCGCTCTGTATAATGGGCTCCAGTTTCATCCATCTCATTAGAACTGATTCAAATGAATTCTTTTTAATGGCTGAGTAATATTCCATGGTGTATATGTACCACAGCTTCCTCATCCATTTGTCTGCTGATGGGCATCTGGGTTGCTTCCATGTCCTGGCTATTATAAACAGTGCTGCGATGAACATTGGGGTGCATGTGTCTCTTTCAGATCTGGTTTCCTCTGGTGTGTATGCCCAGCAGTGGGATTGCTGGGTCATATGGCAGTTCTATTTCCAGCTTTTTAAGAAATCTCCACACTGTTTTCCATAGTGGCTGTACTAATTTGCATTCCCACCAACAGTGTAAGAGGGTTCCCTTTTCTCCATACCCTCTCCAGCATTTATTGCTTGTAGACTTTTGGATAGCAGCCATCCTGGGAAAACTGGTCAACCACCTGTAAAAGAATGAAACTAGAACACTTTCTAATACCATACACAAAAATAAACTCAAAATGGATTAAAGATCTAAATGTAAGACCAGAAACTATAAAACTCCTAGAGGAGAACATAGGCAAATCACTCTCTGACATAAATCACAGCAGGATCCTCTATGACCCACATCCCAGAATTTTAGAAATAAAAGCAAAAATAAACAAATGGGACCTAATGAAACTTAAAAGCTTTTGCACAACAAAGGAAACTATAAGCAAGGTGAAAAGACAGCCCTCAGATTGGGACAAAATGATACTTCATTCTTTTCTGTGGCTGAATAATATTCCATTGCAAGGATCTACCTCATTTCATTTATCCATTTGTGTGTGGATGGACATTTGGGTTGTTTCTACATGTTGGCTGTTGTGGATAGTGCTGCTATGAACACTTGTAATTGTCTTCATTTTTAATATTAATTCTAAGTTCATAGCATTTGATTTTTAATAATGACTATTTTACTAACCAGCTTGCAAAATTCCTGAATATTTAATAATTGGCTCTTGGGAGTGGACAGGAACTGGTTCCAGTGCACCTTGGGTTGTCACCTTCCAGCCAGCTTCAGGCAGGAGACAGAGCTGTGAACTCTGGGCCAGCAGCAGATCTGTGTTCTGGGGTTGGTGCAGCCTCTAACTCATTGTCATTTGGAGCAAGCCACAAAGCTCCCTCATCCTTTGTCTCATCTCAGAAATGAGACTCCAAGGCTAGATGGTGCCTAATGCCCTTCCTGAGGTTCTGTAAACAAATAAGGTAGAGGACTCCTGGAGAAAGAGAACCGGACATGGCTTTCTTGACTGAAGAAAAGGCATTTTTGGCCTAAGCCATTCTGTAACCTAAGGCTGGTCGTAACACTTGTCCTTGAACAGATCTCAGTAAAAATGATCTTAAGGGAATGAGAGAAAAAACTTCTATCAAACAAGAGAAGTAATGAAAGCAAAGATGACAATTAAAAACTCTTGAGTTCCGTTTCGATGGTAAAGACAAGCCTAGAGCACTTTCTTGAGCTGTTTTGAAGAATTTAAAGCCCCCACTCCCACCCCCAGGTGCTCAACCACCAGATGGACTGGAATCTGAGGGGTGATGACGTGGTCCTTTTCTGACCCTCATGACTTCTATCAACTAAAGCTTGGACTCCCAACCGCCCAAGCCCTTTCATGAATATACATGTACCCTTAGCTTAAAACTTTCCCCATTGTGCAGTTTGGGGAGATTCTGCTTTGGGAGAGATCCCTGGTGTTCTCCTTACTTGCTGCAAGAAATAAATCCTTCCTTCTCCTCGTCTTTACCTTGGTTGTGTCTTTTGGCTCATCACCCACCAAAAGGCAAACCCAGTTATTTGAGTACCAGTACCTTCTAATGAGTGGTCATGCTGGGCAAATAGATGAAACCAACTCACATTAACCACCCCACCTCCTCAGCAGTTCAGGGGACTGAGCACCATTCCTCTGCAGGTTCGGAGCATTGGCTGCGTCCCCTAACCCTAACTGTATAGCGATTGCTACAGTCCTAAATAAAGCCTGCCTTTCCTTTCTTTTTTAAAATTTTTACTTTTAATTTTTATTTTTGACTGTGCTGGGGTGTTTGTTGCTACACATGGGCTTTCTCTAGTTGTGGTGAGCAGGGGCTACTCTCTAGTTCTGGTGTGCAGGCTTTTCATGGCAGCGGCTTATCTTGTTGTGGAGCACGGTCCCTAGGGCACGTGGGCTCAGTAGTTGTGACTCCCAAACTCTAGAGCACAGGCCCAATAGTTGTGTTGCTCGTGGCATGTGGGATTTTCCTGAACCAGGGATCGAACCTGTGTCTCCTGCATTGGCAGGCAGCTTCTTTACCACTGAGCCACCAGAGAAGCCCTAGTCAGTGACTTTGATCTGCCAAGCTCCTGGGGAAACAGTGGGAACCCTTAGAAAACTCATGCTGTGTAAGTTGTACAGATGAAGGCCTGAAATGGTGAAAAAAAAATCACCTTTGGGTATGTAGTATAATAAGAATATATTCAAACTTTACCCCCCATTCCTGGCACAGAGCTTCAAAAACCCTTGGAAATCCATGAGTGATAGGAGTGTCTTCTGTTATTCATAACAAAATCCTCTTTTATATCTCTTGTGTGTTTTCTCTGATGCCACACAGTTCTCCAGTTCTTTACGTGCCCAACAATCCAACTCAATTCTGACACAAGCCTCTTTAGATCACACACCTGAGTCTGTGCTAATGCAATGACTTAGGATGGGGCCCCTAGACCACCTCAGGATGGGACTGGTCACCAGAAAGACCGAATAACTAGAGGGTGTGAATAATACACACAGAACAGAGGTTTCTGCTTACTGTCCTTCTCATGGTGGTAGCTGGAGTGAACTTTAGAAAAGGCACCAAAAATATGTAAGAATATATATCTGCCTCATAGAGAATTTCTGTAGAATTCAATTCCATTATTTAAAATAATTTTTCTGCCAATGAATCCCAGCCTGAAGCTTGACACGGTAACTAGATTAGCTATTCTACAATGATCTTAAGAGAACTTTGTCAGCTGCTTTGGTTTACAAAGGTTGTTTTTTAAATCCCATTCTTTTGATTATTCTAAACATTGTATGTTTCAAAGTATCCTTTTAAAACCTTGGGTTTCTTTGCTTACATTTTTTTCTATAATAAATCATTTGATGATTAAATTTGACCCCTTTGACAGGAAACAGTGGAGCAGCTTGTTGCACATGGATTTGGGGGTGGAGGGAGTTTGCGGAGCAGTTATGCACTTTGATTATGGTGCTGATGACATTTGTCAAATTGCAGAGTGAGTTTTACTGAATGCAAATTCAACTTCAATAAACACGACTTAAAATTTTTTTTTTAATTTTTTGAATAGATTTGAGTTAGAGAACTTCTGGGTTGGTGAGCCCATCAGTTGCTGGAGGGTGGTGCTCGCAGAGAGAGCCCGGAAGCTCTGCACACCATTCCCCATGCCTTGCCCTAGGCATCTCTCCCATTGAGTTATTTCTGGATTGTCCTTTATGAGTTCAGTTCAGTCGCTCAGTCAGGTCCGACTCTTTGCGACCCCATGGACAGCATGCCAGGCTTCCCTGTCCATCACCAACTCCCAGAGCTTGCTCAAACTCATGTCCATCCAGTCAGTGATACCATTCAACCATTTCATCCTCTTTCATCCCCTTCTCTTCCCGTCTTCAATCTTTCCCAGCATCAAGGTCTTTTCCAATGAGTCAGTTCTTTGCATCAGGTGGCCAAAGTATTGGAGTTTCAGCTTCAGCATCAGTCCTTCCAGTGAAAATTCAGGACTGATTTCATCGGCGGCTGAGAGGAGCTAACGCACGTCCAAGGAGCAGCAGCTGCGTGGGCACAGAAGGGCCGAGAGGAGCTACTCCATGTTCAAGGTCAGGCGGGGCGGCCGTGAGGAGATACTCCTCGTCCAAGGTAAGGAGCAGTGGCTGCACTTTGCTGGAGCAGCCGTGAAGAGATTCCCAAGGTAAGAGAAACCCAAGTAAGATGGTAGGTGTTGCGAGAGGGCATCAAAGGGCAGGCACACTAAAACCATAATCACAGAAAACTAGCCAATCTGATCACAGGACCACAGTCTTGTCTAACTCAGTGAAACTAAGCCATGCCTTGTGGGGCCACGCAAGATGATCGGGTCATGGTGGAGAGGTCTGACAGAATGTGGTCCACTGGAGAAGGGAATGACAAACCACTATAGTATTCTTGCCTTGAGAACCCCATGAACAGTATGAAAAGGCAAAATGATAGGATACTGAAAGAGGAACTCGCCAGGTCAGTAGGTGCCCAATATGCTACTGGAGATCAGTGGAGGAAATAACTCCAGAAAGAATGAAGGGATGGAGCCAAAGCAAAAACAATACCCTGTTGTGGATGTGACTGATGATAGAAGCAAGGTCTGATGCTATAAAGAGCAATATTGCATAGGAACCTAGAATGTTAAGTCAATGAATCACGGCAAATTGGAAGTGGTCAAACAGGAGATGGCAAGAGTGAATGTCAACATTCTAGGAATCAGAGAACTAAAATGGACTGGAATGGGTGAATTTAATTCAGATGACCATTATATCTACTACTGTGGGCAGGAATCCCTTAGAAGAAATGGAGTAGCCATCATGGTCAACAAAAGAGTCCGAAATGCAGTACTTGGATGCAGTCTCAAAAATGACAGAATGATCTCTGTTCGTTTCCAAGGCAAACCATTCAATATCATGGTAATCCAAGCCTATGCCCCAACCAGTAATGCTGAAGAAGCTGAAGTTGAACGGTTCTATGAAGACCTACAAGACCTTTTAGAACTAACACCCAAAAAAGACATCCTTTTCATTATAGGGGACTGGAATGCAAAAGTAGGAAGTCAAGAAACACCTGGAGTAACAGGCAAATTTGGCTTTGGAGTACAGAATGAAGCAGGACAAAGGCTAATAGAGTTTTGCCAAGAGAACGCACTGGTCATAGCAAATACCCTCTTCCAACAACACAAGAGAAGACTCTACACATGGACATCACCAGATGGTCAACACCAAAATCAGATTGATTATATTCTTTGCAGCCAAAGATTGAGAAGCTCTATACAGTCAGCAAAAACAAGACCAGGAACTGACTGTGGCTCAGATCATGAACACTTTATTGCCAAACTCAGACTTAAATTGAAGAAAGTAGGGAAAGCCAGTAGACCATTCAGGTATGACCTAAATCAAATCCCTTATGACTACACAGTGGATGTGAGAAATAGATTTAAGGGGCTAGATCTGATAGACAGAATGCCTGAAGAACTATGGATGGAGGTTCGTGACACTGTACAGGAGACAGGGATCAAGACCATTCCCATGGAAAAGAAATGCAAAAAGGCAAAATGGTTGTCTGAGGAGGCCTTACAAATTGCTGTGAAAAGAAGAGAAAAGCAAAGGAGAAAAGGAAAGATATTCCCATCTGAATGCAGAGTTCCAAGGAATAGCAAGGAGAGATAAGAAAGCCTTCCTCAGAAATCAATGCAAAGAAATAGAGGAAAACAACAGAATGGGAAAGACTAGAGATGTCTTCAAGAAAATTAGAGATACCAAGGGAACATTTCATGCAAAGATGGGTTCGATAAAGGACACAAATGGTATGGACCTAACAGAAGCAGAAGATATTAAGAAGAGATTTCAAGAATACACAGAAGAACTGTACAAAAAAGATCTTCACAACCCAGATAATCACGATGGTGTGATCACTCACCTAGAGCCAGACATCCTGGAATGTGAAGTCAGGTGGGCCTTAGAAAGCATCACTACGAACAAAGCTAGTGGAGGTGATGGAATTCCAGTTGAACTATTTCAATAGTTCAAGATGATGATGCTGTGAAAGTGCTGCACTCAATATGCCAGCAAATTTGGAAAACTCAGCAGTGGTCACAGGACTAACAAAGGTCAGTTTTCATTCCAATCCCAAAGAAAGGGAATCCCAAAGAATGCTCACACTACCACACAATTGCACTCATCTCACACGCTAGTAAAGTAATGCTCAAAACTCTCTAAGCCAGGCTTCAGCAATACGTGAACCGTGAACTTCCAGATGTTCAAGCTGGCTTTAGAAAAGGCAGAGGGACCAGAGATCAAATTGCCAATATCTGCTAGATCATCGAAAAAGCAAGAGAGTTCCAGAAAAACATCTATTTCTGCTTTATTGACTATGCCAAAGCCTTTGACTGTGTGGATCACAACAAACTGTGGAAAATTCTGAAACAGATGGGAATACCAGACCACCTGACCCACCTCCTGAGAAACCTATATACAGGTCAGAAAGCAACAGTTAGAACTGGACATGGAACAACAGAATGGTTCCAAATAGGAAAAGGAGTACATCAAGGCTGTATCTTGTCACCCTGCTTATTTAACTTATATGCAGAGTACATCATGAGAAACGCTGGGATGGAAGAAGCACAAGCTGGAATCAAGATTGCCGAGAGAAATATCAATAACCTCAGATATGCAGATGACACAACCCTTATGGCAGAAAATTAAGAGGAACTAAAAAGCCTCTTGATGAAAGTAAAAGATGAGAGTGAAAAAGTTGGCTTAAAGCTCAACATTCAGAAAACTACGATCATGGCATCTGATCCGATCACTTCATGGCTAATAGATGGGGAAACAGTGGAAGCAGTGTCAGACTTTATTTTTTTGGGCTCCAAAATCACTGCAGATGGTGATTGCAGCCATGAAATTAAAAGACGCTTACTCCTTGGCAAGAAAGTTATGACCAACATAGATAGCATATTAAAAGGCAGAGACATTACTTTGTCAACAAAGGTCCATCTAGTCAAGGCTATGGTTTTTTCCAGTGGTCATGTATGGATGTGAGAGTTGGACTGTGAAGAAAGCTGAGCACCAAAAAATTGATGCTTTTGAACTGTGATGTTGGAAAACACTCTTGAGAGTCCCTTGGACTGCAAGGAGATCCAACCGGTCCATCCTGAAGGAGATCAGTCCTGGGTGTTCATTGGAAGGACTGATGCTGAAGCTGAAACTCCAATACTTTGGCAACCTCATGCGAAGAGTTGACTCATTGGAAAAGACCCTGATACTGGGAGGGATTTGGGGCAGGAGGAGAAGGGGACGACAGAGGATGAGATGGCTGGATGGCATCACCAACTCGATGGACTTGAATTTGAGTAAACTCCAGGAGTTGGTGATGGACAGGGAGGCCTGGCATGCTGCAGTTCATGGGGTTGCAAAGAGTCGGACACGACTGAGTGACTGAACTGAACTGAACTGAACTGGTTAGATCTCAATCCAAGGAACTCTCAAGAGTCTTCTCCAATACCACAGTTCAAAAGCATCAGTTCTTCAGCACTCAGCTTTCTTTATAGTCCAACTCTCACATCCATACATGACTACTGGAAAAACCATAGTTTGACTCGATGGACCTTTGTTGGCAAACTAATGTCTCTGCTTTTTAATATGCTGTCTAGGTTGGTCATAGCTTTTCTTACAAGGATCAAGCATTTTTTAATTTCATGGTTGCAGTCACCATCTGCAGTGATTTTGGAGCCCCAAAAGAGTAAAGTATGTCACTATTTTCATTGTTTTCCCATCTATTTGCCAGGAAGTGATGGGACCAGATGCCATGATCTTAGTTTTTTTAATGTTGAGCTTTAAGCCAACTTCTTCAGTCTCCTGTTTCACTTCATCAAGAGGCTCTTTAGTTCTTCTTCACTTTCTGCCATAAGGGTTGTGTCATCTGCATATCTGAGGTTATTGATATTTCTCTCGGCAATCTTGATTCCAGCTTGTGCTTCATCCAGCCCAGCATTTCTCATGATGTACTCTGCATATACATTAAATAAGCAAGGTGACAATATACAGCCTTGATGTACTCCTTTCCCAATTTGGAACCAGTCTGTTGTTCCATGACCAGTTCTGACTGTTGCTTCTTGACCTGCATACAGATTTCTCAGGAGGCAAGTAAGGTGGTCTGGTATTCTCATCTCTTTAAGAATTTTCCACAGTTTGCTGTGATCCCAGAGTCATAGGCTTTGGCATAGTCAAGAAAGCAGAAGTAGATGTTTTTCTGGAACTCTCTTGCTTTTTCGATGATCCAGCAGATGTTGGCAATTTGATCTCTGGTTCCTCTGCCTTTTCTAAAACCAGCTTGAACATCTGGAAGTTCACAGTTCACGTATTGTTGAAGCCTGGCTTGGAGAATTTTGAGCATTACTTTGCTAAGCATGTGAGATGAGTACAGTTGTGTTGTGGTTTGCACATTCTTTGGCATTGCCTTAGGGATTGGAATGAAAACTGACCTTTTCCAGTCTTGTGGCCACTGCTGAGTTTTCAAAATATGCTGGTATATTAAGTGCAGCACTTTCACAGCATCATCTTTTAGGATTTGAAACAGTTAAACTGAAATTCCATCACCTCCACAAGCTTCGTTCATAGTAATACTTACTAAGGCCCGCTTGACTTTGCATTCTAGGATATCTGGCTCTAGGTGAGTGATCACACTATCATGGTTATCTGGGTCATGATAGTTTTGTATACTTTTGTATAGTTCTTCTGTGTATTCTTGCCACCTGTTCTTAATATCTTCCGCTTCTATTAGGTCCATACCATTTCTGTCCTTTATTGTGCCCATCTTTGCATGAAATGTTCCCTTGCTATCTCTGATTTTCTTGAAGACATCTAGTCTTTTCCATGCTATTGTTTTCCTCTATTTCTTTGCACTGGTCACTGAGGAAGGCTTTCTTAACTCTCCTTGCTATTCCTTGGAACTCTGCATTCAGATGGGTATATCTTTCCTTTTCTCCTTTGCCTTTCACTTCTCTTCTTTTCTCAGCTATTTGTAAGGCCTTGTCAGACAACCATTTTGCCTTTTTGTGTTTCTTTTTCTTGGGGATGGTCTTAATCACCACCTCCTGTACAATGTCACGAACCTTCATCCATAGTTCTTCAGGCACTCTGTCTATCAGATCTAATCCCTTGAATCTATTTGTCACTTCCACTGTATAATCATAAGGGATTTGATTTAGGTCATACCTGAATGGTCTAGTGGTTTTCCCTACTTTCTTCATTTTAAGTCTGAATTTAGCAATAAGGAGTTCATGATCTGATCCACAGTCCTTTATAGTAAACTGGTAAACAGAAGTGTTTTTTCCAAGTTCCATGAGCTGTTCCATCAAACTGTCAAATCTGAGGGAGTCACAGGAATCCAGATTTATAGCCAGTCAATCAGAAGTTCAGGTGAGGACTTCCCTGGTAGTCCAGTGGATAGGAAACTACCTGCCAATTCAGAGGACATGGGTTTGATCCCTTATCTGGGAAGCTTCCACTTGCTGTGGAACAACAAAGCCCAGGTGCCGCAGCTACTGAAGCTTGAGCACCCTAGAGCCCACCCATGCTCTGCAACAGGAGAAGCCACTGCAAGGAAGAGGCCACGTACCACAACTAGAGAAATACCGTCTGAAGCAACGAAGAACTAGTTCAGCAAAAACAAGTAAATGTTTTGAAAAAGAAACATTCAGGTGAGACTTAAGATCTCCATGCGGACAATGTCAGAATTGAATCGAATAGCTAGGTGTACAGTTGATGTCCAAAGATTTGGAGAACTGTGTGCTATCTGTCTGGGAAAACACCAGAGACATAAAAGAGGGTTAATTACAGTATTTCCTTTCATTGATTTCTAACTTTTAGTCAATTTTCCTTTCATTCATTTCTAACTTTTAGTCAATTAACCAAGTAACATAAGCATGAAATTAATAACTAGCAGTTTGCAATCTGCTCAAGAGATCAGAAATTGACTTCAAAGATGTCCCAGGAAACACACTCACTTCTGATTCCTCTTCCCCAGGGAAATCAAGGTGAACAAGGTGCCAGGTTGACAATCTCCCGTATAAAGCAGACTTTCCTTTCCAACCAACACTTGATTCTTGAGCATTGGCTCTTGAGTAGTGAGCAACAAAACTTGAGTTTAGGAACGATAATTGAAGGCAAGAAAAATTTAAATATAGAAAAACAAACCTCCCCATTGACAGAAATACCTGCTCAGTTATAAAGAGCAATATTCTCCTAATCATCAAGAAGATAAGTCCTTAAAAATATTTCCTCTTGATCTTGTAAAGCAGTCATGATGACTCACCACTTTTGTACTTACAAATGTGTATTATGCAAACTGTCTATATTATTTCATATACAGCCCTTTGAATAAAAAACCTATACAACTGTGCTTTGCCTCTAAGGGATGGAAGAGTTCTCAGAGCTTTCTGATTAATTTTTTGTTGACAGTAGTCTTCTCCTTGGCAGTTTATGACAGAGGATGAGATGGTTGGATAGCATCACCAACTCAATGGACATGAGTTTGAGCAAACTCCAGGGGATAGTGAAGGACAGGGAAACTTAGTGTGTTGCAGTCTATGAGGTCGCAAAAAGTCAGACATGACTGAGCGACTGAACAACAACTAGCAGTTTACACGCAAGGTACATTCAGGCCTATCAATGAATGAGATGGAACACATTTCAAAAGTGACCAGGGTTGTGGTTGTGGAATGGAAAGGTGAGTGGACACAGTTAAAGCTGCAAACACTCAAGGAAAGGAGCAGAATAAGCTAAACAAGATATATATGTGTGAGTGTAAAGAACCATGTCAGTTGGTAAGCATTTACTGAGCACCTCCTGTGTGCCCACAGAGCCCTAAACCAGTCCTGGACCAGGTATTCAGTCAGAAGAAGAGGAAGGCAAGGGAACGTATAATTCTGAGCCACAGGTGTGACTGCTTGGTTCTCAACAGTCAACGAAGTCTAATCTTCAGGTAGCTTGTTCATCGTGGAAATGCTCTTAACCATCACTGGTTGAAGAGAAAAGCACTTGAGGCAGAGCCACTTAAGTCAGACTGGAGATGTTTCATTTGAAAATTTTCCAGTGTCTATTAGGAGGCCAGCTGTCTGATTCTTTAGGGAGCAAATGACCTCCGTGGAGGGTGGATTTTATCACCTGAAAATATGGGAAATGTTTCATAAGAAATGACACCTAATTACCAGTTTCCCATCCTGTTTCCAGGCCCTCCAAGCCAAGTCTCTCTGGTTATCTGATCTACCCTCTACCTGTAAATATAAGGCATACACATACACATAAACACAGAGGGTGACTCGGGGCCTTTTTCTCAGCTTCATCATGAGCCCTGTAAGAGAAGAAAAGGAATTCTGCACTGTGATGCTCCATCTCCCACTCCTGATTAGTTATTCCAGAGCTGTTGATGGGTGACACTTGCCTTGGAGTTGTGGGGATTTTCAATATTCTGAAGTGCAGAACTCGGAGAGGGAGCCCTCTGTACAGAATGATAATGTATATTAAAAAAAAAAAAAAAACAGAATTGCTGCCTTGAAAATAGAAATGTATCTTTGATGAGAAAGCACCTTGCCAATGCAACTCGCAGAAAAAGAACTTTTGAGGCAATTGATTCTGAGAAATTGTGCCTGTCGACAGACAACTATTTTCCAAAAGACACTAGTGTCTGATTATGAGGAAATGAAGGGACAAAAAGGGAACAGGGAATTTTTCATCTCATCTGGGATACACATGCTCCTCACTTAGGGAAGAGACGCATTTCTGAAAAGTTAACTGCAAATTGGAATTTTTATAACCTCAATCATGTTTTTTCCAATACCTTCCTTGAAAAAATGGGCCCACAGAATATTTTAAGCTCTAGAGTATAATAAAACCACAGCTAAGGCTGCAGAAAACCTTTTAATATGAACATTTTTATAGCTAAAACTGACCATTTTCTTATATTAAAAAAATTACATATCAAAAAAAGCTGGAAAAACATGAAATAAAATAGCTAGGGTTATTTCTCTATATGGTACAATAGTTTCCATGTCAACCACCATTTCCTAGGTAGTTACTAAGTTTGGGGAACCAAGTGAGGCATTTTCACATGATATCTAATCTAATTCCCATAATAGTCCTGTGAGTTAGTTATCATTATTTCCATTTTTTACGCAATAAGGAAGTTTAGGGAGATAAAGCAACTAGCCCACACTCAAACTGGAAGTGATAAAGCTGGAAAAACTAGTGGCAAAACTAGATCTGAATGACCCTAGCTTTCGTGTATTTCCCCCTTCACCCTAGATACCTGGTTTAAAGATCTTAAGTAAGAAACCAAATAAGCAGCAACCCCTAGCAACAACCTCAGCTGCTACATGAAACACAACACAGTCTTAGGTTCTAACAGGTTCCTTCCTCAAGAGTCTTTCAGGGACTTCCCTGCTGGTCCAGTGGTTAAGAATCTCCTTGCAAATGTAGGGGACACAAGTTTGATCCCTATTTGGGGAACTAAGATCCCACCTGCCACAGAGTAACTGAGCCTAAGCACCTCAACTACTGAAACCCTTGTCCTCGAGAGCCCACACGACACAACTGGAGAGCCTGTTTGCTGCGGCCACTGAGCCCGTGCACTCCGGAACCTGTGTGCCACAACTAGAGTCCATCTGCCACAACAAAGATCCTGCATGATTCAGTGAAGATCCTACGTGCTGCAACCAAGACCTGACGCAGTCAAATAAATAAATATTTTTAAAAAGAGTCCTTTGGTGGAGGGAGGGGTAAGAAATAAGTCATGCCTTCTGCTGTTCAGATGTTGTATCCAAACCACTAATGAAATATGTTGGCTTTCACAACAGCATAGGTGAGGCTGAATGGGCGACAAGACAAAGATCCCACCACTCAGAGCTCAACTTTAAATCAACAAGAGGGGAGCCAATCCATGGAGCATGTATCGGGCATGAAAGGGTTCGACTGCTGAAACCTCCCTAGATCTGCAGAGTCTGGGGATCTCAAGCTGCGGGAGCAATTACTGGCTTCACAAGTTGATTTTCTAAAGATGCCAGTGTTCCTATTTCACAACCATGTGGAAGCTGGCCTCCAAAACAGCCCCCAGCACTCCTTCTCCTGGATTTCTCACCCTGTGTCCCCTTCCACACATCCTGAGATGATTCCTGCGACTACTAGCTCATGGCATGTCAATTCTGGTTTTCGGTTATAAGAAGACTACAGCATAAGGGCATCTCTAAGTCTCTGGTGGGGAGCCAGTTGCCATTGGTAAGGACACTCAGGCTGCCTATAGAGAGATTTGCCACATGGCAAAGAAGGCTGAATGCTGAAGAAGTGATGCTTTTGAACTGTGGCACTAGAGAAGACTCTGGAGAGTTCCTTGGGCTGCAAGGAGATCAAACCTGTCAATCCTAAAGGAAATCAACCCTGAATATTCATTGGAGGGACTGATGATGAAGCTGAAGCTCCAATACTTTGGCCACCTGATGCAAAGAGCCGACCCATTGGAAAAGACCCTGATTCTGGGAAAGACTGAAGGCAAGGAGAAGAGGGCATCAGAGGATGAGCTGGTTAGATAGCATCACCGACTCAATGGACGCGATTTTTTTCTTTCATTTATTTTTATTAGTTGGAGGCTAATTGCTTTACAATATTGTAGTGGGTTTTGTCATACATTGACATGAATCAGCCATGGAGTTATATGTATTCCCCATCCCGATCCCCCCCTCCCACCTCCCTCTCCACCCGATTCCTCTGGGTCTTCCCAGTGCACCAGGCCCAAGCACTTGTCTCATGCATCCCACCTGGGCTGGTGATCTGTTTCCGGGAGATAGTGAAGGAGAGAGGATCATGGCGTGCTACAGTCCTTGTGGTTACAAAGAGTCAGACAGGACTTAGTGACTGAACAACCACAGCAAAGAGATTGATGCCCCAAATTCAGCCTCTGTGCAACAGTGCCAAATTGAATCCTGGAGACAGTTTTGGATGAAACAGCATAGCTTTATTGCTTTACCAGGCAAAGGGGGACACAGTGGGCTTATGCCCTCAAAACCTGTATGTTCCAACTGAGTGTGATTGGTGAGGAGTTTAACAGCAACGGGTCAAGGGTGGGGTTGCTGATAAGGATCAGCGTGTGTACAGAACCTGCATTCCTTTAACCTGGTCTCCTGTGGTCTCCTGGTGAGCTTCTGAGGTTCCTTTAATCTGGCCTCAGATGGTCTCCTAATGAGCTGTGTTTTTCAAGTTTGTCAGACCTCTGATAACCTTCTCTCTGGAATGAAGAATTCTTCATCAAGTAATACATCTTCCATTTGTTGAGGTTTTTTTTTTTTAAGATTACAGATGAGAGAGGTGATGACAAGCTGATTCCTTTTCACTGGGCCTGGCAGACCCATCTTAAGGTTGGGGGCAAAGCCAAAGGATGTAGGTCATCAACTTTCTTCCCACCACTATGACAGGGTGGTGATCGTGAGCTTGGGCACTTGAGTGCACAGGAGTTTGGAGGTCTTCTCCAAACTCTCCATGATATTAGCTGGGCAACTCGGCACATGGCTTCACCTGCCTCTAGCATTCAGACTTCTCACCGTCAAATGGGAATAAAATAACACTCCCCACACCCCACCTGCAGAGTGGCTGCAGGTTACAGTGAGTTCACACACATCGGGTACCCAGTTTGGTGTCTGATCCCTGAAAAGTGAAAAAGTGAAGTGAAGTCGCTCAGTTGTGTCCAACTCTGCAAACCCATGAACTGTAGCCCACCAGGCTTCTCTGTCCATGGGATTTTCCAGGCAAGAGTACTGGAGTGGGTTGCCATTTCCTTCTCCAGGGGGTCTTCCTGACCCAGGGATCAAACCCAGGTCTCCTACATTGCAGGCAGGCGCTTTACCCTCTGAGCCATCCCTAAACAGTAGCAATTATTATTATCTTTGGTTCACCCAGAGGAGACCCACACCCTGCTTGTTATACAGTGGTAACACTCAATAAGGATTTCTTTTTTTTAAATTCATTTCTTTTTTACAACTCTATTCATTTACTTACTGATTTTGATGTGGACCATTTTTAAAGTCTTTATTGCATTTGCCACAGTGTTGCCTCTGTATTATGTTTTGGGTTTTTGGTCACAAAGTTTGTGGGATCCTAGATCCCTGACGTGAGATCAAATCCACACCCCCTGCATCAGAAGGCTGTATCGGAAGGCGAAGTCTTAACCACTGGACCAGCAGGGAAGACCCAGGATTTCTTGAATTAATTGAAAGAAAGTCTTCATTTCTCTAAGAGGAAGACAGCCCTCTGTGTGCATGAGTGCTCAGTCACTCATTCCTGCCTGACTCTTTGTGTCCACATAGACTATAGCCAGGCTCCTCTGTCCATGGAATTTTCCAGGCAAGAAATACTGGAATGGGTTGCCATTCCCTTCTCCAAGGGACCTTCCTGACCTATGGATCGAACCCAGGTCTTCTGCATTGCAGGCAGTTGTTTACCATTTGAGCCACAAGGGAAGCCCAAACAGCCCTTTAGTTCTGGGTAAATCAACAACCAACAATAATGATAATGATGATAATAACATCACACTTTTTTTTTTAGCATAGATTATCTTTTTAAAATTTACTTTCAGTTGGAGGATAATTGCTTTACAATATTGTATTGGCTTCTGCCATACATCATAAACGTCACATTTTTAACATGAAGTTCACAGTACAATTTGAACCCTTTGTCTCACGAACCGCAGCCTTAAGTCATTTTTTCCACTCTGGAGAAATTTCAGAAGAAAAGAAACCTCATCCATTGGCAAAATACAGAGTCAGAGGCAGCAGCTGTGTGGGTGCAGATGTCCTTGGATGGCTCCGGATAATTCTAACCTGAAGACGCACATGCAAACATTTAGTCAATGACTTAAAGCTGACTTAAATCAAGCTGCCCAGCACCCAGAAGCCATAAACAGCCCTGCCTGGATGCTTGGCCCTCCCTCTGTCCCTGGGATTATTTCCACAAGGCTCCAAGTGGGAGAGAAATGCCAGTCATTCCTTCACAGGCTTCAGGACACAGGTCGGATCAGTCACTGACGTCAGAGGGGAATTCACTCCCCCCGCTCTGATCTAGAATTTCACTGCTCCTCTCACTGGACACACAGACAGAAGTATTGGTGTGGCCGCGGCGGGAGCTACCTTGCCTGTGGCTGCATGGGAGTGTTTGCTAACTTGCTCAGTTGTGTCTGACTCTTTGCCACCCTATGGACTGTAGCCCACCAGGCTCCTCTGTCCATGGAATTCTCCAGGCAAGAATACTGGAGTGTGTAGCCACATCCTTCCCCAGGGGATCTTCTCGACTCAGGGACTAAACCAGCACCTCTTATATCCCCTGCTTAGCACACTATATATAAAATAGATAATCATCAAGGACCCAAGGACCTACTGTATAGCCAGGGAACTATATTCAATATCTTACAATAACCTATAATGGAAGAGATTGGTTTTTAAAAAAAAAAATACATACATTTCCTTATATACGTGTAACTGAATCACTTTGGGGTACACCTGTAAGTGAAAGTCGCTCAGTCCTCTCTGACTCTTTGCAACTCCATGGACTATACAGTCCATGGAATTCTCC
Organism: Odocoileus virginianus; assembly: GCF_023699985.2. Lineage (NCBI taxonomy): Eukaryota > Metazoa > Chordata > Mammalia > Artiodactyla > Cervidae > Odocoileus > Odocoileus virginianus. Next base: position 25,490,075 of record NC_069684.1, read on the forward strand.
AGGCCAGAATACTGGAGTGGGCAGCCTTTCCCTTCCCCAGGGGATCTTCCCAACCCAGGGATGGAATCCAGGTCTCCCGCTTTGCAGGTGGATTCTTTACCAGCTGAGCCGCCAGGGAAGCCCAAGAATCCTGGAGTGGATAGCCTATCCCTTCTCCAGGGGATCTTCCCAACCCAGGAAGCAAACCACAGTCTCCTGCATTGTAGGTGGATTCTATACCAACTGAGCTATCAGGGAAGCCCTTGCTCAGTATATCCCTCCCCAGAAGGGGTGAGGGAGACTCTGGCATGATTAGAAAGAAAAGAGAACTACCCACCTCTTGGAGGCCCCGCTCCCATGCCGACCTCCTCCCGTACCTTGTCAGGCTCGCATTCATCCACCCTCCCTCCTACACAAGTGCCCGGGCCCCCCAGGGCCAGCTTTGACCAGGGGACACAGCCAGCCTTGCACAGACGGTGTGACCAGGAGGAGACAGACAACAAACATGGGGAGGTCTAAACTGTAAGCTCATTGCAGAGAGGGATGGTGCTGTGTGGAGGACAAAGCAGCTCTGTGAGCCAGGGAGACCGGGTAGGGCTCCGGGCAGGTGCCCAGGGGCCCAGGGAAGGGCGCTCTGAGGAGGTGACATCTGAGCCGAAAAGCCCTGGGCGACCAAAGGAGCCAGACATGCCAAGACCGAGTTCTAGGTAGAGGCAGCATCGGCTAGGTGATTCTCAGGGTCCCGGGCTTGACATAAAAATGTGAGATCCCATTCAAAACATATTAAGCACTTCACAATGATGAGAGCAGGGCATTAAACCAAGCGTGAGGTCCCTCCAAGCTCAGGCCCTGTTAGACTGCAGAGGTAATATGCCCCCTGAGAGGACTCTAGGAGAAGGAATAGTCAGCCTCGGAGCCCTGAGTCTTGGCCAGACTTAGAGAGCTCTGGAATCAGGAAGAAAGCCAGGGTGCCTGGAGGGCAGAGGGCAAAAGTCAGAGGGTGTGTATGGAGGAAGGCAGATAGTGGTGGCCCCTGAGAGAGGGGTGGGGGCTTCCCAGGTGACTCAGTGGCAAAGAATCTACCTGCCAGTGTAGGAGACACCGGTTTGACCCCTGGGTCAGGAAGATTCCCAGTCCCGTGTTCTCGTCTGGAAAATCTCATGGACAGAGGAGCTTGGCAGGCTATAATCCATGAGGTCACAAAGAGTCGGACATGACTTAGCAACTGAGCCCGAGAGGTGTGACCAGAGGTTTTGCAGGAGGGACATACTTGGTCTGATTAATATTTCTAAAGATCCAACTGACCATGGGGTAGAGGCTAGTGTGAGGCAGGTCTGAGGGGAAGCGAGGAGCCAGGTTAGAAGGCAAAGATGGTGATGGTGGAGGCAGACGAGCCAGGACTACCCCCAGGACCTGAGGGTACTATCTCAGGCCTGCGCTTATCCCTGCCCCTCGCACCTGGGGTCTGAATCCTCCAGGCGCCCTGCACATACACACTTATCACTTAACTCCATCTCAACTCACCCACCCTCACCAGTATTGGAGAAGCCTTACAGGCTGGCTCCACCAATGCCCTACCCAGTACCCACCTCCCCACCAGGCCCAGGAAATCCTTTGTATTTCTGGTGTCCTGCCGAGTGCCTGGCACATGATGGGTTGTGCTCAATAACCAGTTGTCCAGTGAATGAATGAACTTATTAATTAATGTTTGAAAAAAAAAAAAAGGGCCCTGCTCCAACCAGGCAAATCTGAGCCTAGACCTTGACCTGAAAAAGAAGGCTTCTATTTCCAAACCCAGCATATTTCCCTCTCATTAGATGTCTTTTAAAAAAAAAAAAAGAAGAAGAAGAAGAAAGAAAAGAAATCAGAAAAGGAAAGAGGAAAAGCTGACATCCGAGACTGCAGCACCCAAATTATAGCCTCTGACTATTGTTTATGCTATATTTGCCCTGTTTCCAGGCGTCATCATGGGGGACAAGGCTTAACATGCCAAACGGTCCCTCTGGCAGCAGCATCCCCAGAAGGAATGTTGCCCTCCTGCGCTCTCTCGTGGCCAGGATGCACACTGCATATGCCCCAAGCAATTTTTCCCAAGACAAGGAAAAATCAGGATGGTATTGATGATGAAAACTTAGGAGAGGTGGGCTGCCAGAGAGGCCTGGGTGCTGAGCGTCTCTTGGGTTGGTGGCCTCCATTAACCCACAGCACGCCAGTCTCTTCTGTTCTTCACTATATCCCAGAGTTTGCTCAAATTTATGTCCATTGAGTCAGTGATGCTATCTAACCATCTCATCCTCTGCCGCTCTTTCTCCTTTTGCCTTCAATCTGTCCCAGCATCAGGGTCTTTTCCAATGAGTCAGCCCTGCACATCAGATAGCCAAGTATTGGAGCTTCAGTTTAAGTGTCATTTTTTGCAATTATAATATTCAGGATTGATTTCCTTTAGGATTGACTGGTTTGATCTCCTTGCTATCCAAAGAACTCTCAAGTCCATTTCAGCACCACAGTTCGAAAGCAGCAGTTCCTCAGCACTCAATCATTTTTACGGTCCAACTGTCATCCCCCAACCTCAGGGCTGCCCAACTGTACAGGAGTTGGAGGACAGCTCTCCTGGACAGGGGATAACAGTCCTTGCTGGAGGAAGACAGACACGCTGAATCTTTACATGGTTTCTTCTGGTCTCTTCACAGAGCTGTTTTATTTACTCACTGCATGGATGCGGTGTAGGAAAAACCCAGATCCACCATATAATTTGCAGCTAAGTACATGATGGATGCCCAGAGATTTAAAATTAGCCAAGTAAACTTAATACTGGGGCATTATGCTTGCTTTCAAGCGCCCGGATGTCTGTTAGGGAGGCATCACTAGGGAAAGACTCTTGATAGAATAATCAGGCTCTATCCTCCCTAGAAATTAAAAACAAGGACCCACTCTAAAGGGGACTAGTTGTCCCAAATGTCCTTCAACCAAAGTAATGAGTAGAGTTGGTTGTCCATGTGAGATTATTTTGTGGCTTGCACAAATTAAAGTGAGGTTTGGGTGATTTCCAAAAAACAAATATATATTTGCTGTTTTATAAACACATACCACTCAGCTTTCAAAACTGAAGCTCTCCCCTCTGCTCTGGTAGGGGAGGTGATAGAGGGAGTGGGGCAATGAAGAGGCTTGACTCATGGCACCTCCTCCAAGTTCATGATAGGAAAAGAGATGATATCAATTCACATTAGAAGCTGGTATATGAGGGACTTCCCCCATGGTCCAGTGGTAAAGACTCCCCCTTCCAATGCAGCAACTCAGATTGGGGTTCTAAGATTCTTGACTGGGGAGCAGAGATCCCATATACTTCACGTGAAAGTGAAAGTCACTCAGTCGTGTTCGGCTGTTTGCAACCCCATGGGCTATAGAGTCTGTGGAATTCTCCAGGCCAGAATACTAGAATGGGTAGCCTTTCCCTTCTCCAGGAGATCTTCCCAACCCAGGGATCAAACCCAGGTCTCCCACACTGTAGGTGGATTCTTTACCAGCTGAGCCACAAGGGAAGCCCAAGCATACTGGAGTGGATAGCCTATCCCTTCTCCAGTGGATCTTCGCAACCCAGGAATCAAACCGGGGTCTCCTGCTGTGCAGGCAATTCTTTACCAGCTGTGGGGCAAATAAGCCCTTTCACCACAACTACTGGGTCCATGAGCTCTAGAGCAGGGGTCCCTAACCCCCAGGCTACTCAGCAGGAGGTGAGTGGGGCAAGCAAGTGAAGCTTCATCTGTATTTACACACACTCCCCATTGCTCACATTACCAAATAATCACGATGAAGGAGTAATAGAAATAAAGTGCACAATAAATGTAATGTGATTGAATCCTCTCAAAATCAGCCCCCACCCCAGCCCCGCCCCAGTCTGTAGAAAAAAACTATGTCCCATGAAACCAGTCTCTGGTGTCAAAAAGGTTGAGGACAGCTGGTCTGGAGCACTTGAGCCACAACTAGAGAAATCTACATGCTGTAATGAAGACCGAGCACAGCCAAAACAAAAAAAAACAGTGCCTAGAAGATTAGGGAATGCTTATTCTTGTGCTCTTTATTTGCATTTTTTCATTTACTTCCTACAACTTAATGAGCCAGGTCTTATTATCTCCACTTACTTAAATGAAGAGACTGAGGCTGAGCCTGGTTAGCTCACATGACCATGATCATGCAGGAGGAATAACTGCAGAACCTGGATTCAAATTCAGGTCTGCAGAATGGATGCGCTAGCATCCTGCACTATTTTATCCCAGAGCAGAGTGGAATCTGTCTTCACTGGGAGCTCAGCTGGTAAAGAATTCGCCTGCAATGCAGGAGACCCTGGTTCAATTCCTGGATCAGGAAGATCCCCTGGAGAAGGGATAGGCTACCCACTCCAGTATTCTTGGGCTTCCCTCGAGGCTCAGATGGTAAAGAATCCACCTGCAATGCAGGAGACCTGGGTTCGATCCCTGGGTTGGGCAGATCCCCTGGAGGAGGGCATGACAACCCACTCCAGTATTCTTGCCTGGAGAATTTCACAGACAGAGGAGCCTGGAGGGCTACAGTCCATGAGGTCGCAAAGAGTCAGACACGACTGAGTGACTAAGCACAGCAGAGAGTGGAATTCACCAGGTGTTACACTTCAGATCCTGCCCTCTGATGGGACTGCAGGGAGCCAGTCAATCACATCTTTTATTGCCTTTTCTAGTGTGCAAACAAGTGAGAAGTAGATTGCATCTGTAATCTGTTGCTGCATAACATGTGCTAAGTCACTTCAGCTGTGTCTGCCTCTTTGCGACCCCATGGACTGTCGTCCGCCTGGCTCCTCTGTCTGTGGAATTCTCTAGGCATGAACACTGGAGTGGGTTGCCATTTCCTTCTCCAGAGGATCTTTCTGACCCAAGGCTCAAACCTGAGTCTCTTATGTCTCCTGCGTTGGCAGGTGGGTTCTTTACCACTAGCACCAAAGCTATGCCCAAGTGTAGCAGCTTTAAGCAACAGTGAACATTCAGTGCCTCGCAGTTTCTGAGGCTCAGCTATCTGGGACTGGATGAATTGAGTGACTCGAAGGCAGAGTTTCTTATGAGGTTGCAGTCAAGAGGTCAGCCAGGGCTGTGGTCAGTTCACAGTTCAGTTGAGGCTGGAAGATTTGCACCTAAGTTTACTTGCTTGGTGTTGGCAGAAGGTCCCATTCTTTGCCATGTGGGTTTTTCCCTAGGAGGGCACTCATGATATGAATGGTGGCTTCCCCACCATAGAGGAAGTGGTGGGGGACCAGGGGGCTCATAAATGTCATGGTATTATTTTTGCCATATTCTTGTGATCACAGAGACTACCCCAGTACAAGAGCACAAATGCCAAGAGGTATGGATTATTGGGTACCATCTTGGATGCTGCCTATCATGTCAACAGAGAAACTAGATAGATGGAGAACAAAATGATGGCTTTTAAACTGGAAAAGCTGCATCAAAGGATGCAGCATAAGGAACTCCTTAATATTTCATCTCTAAAATAAACACACTTAACCACCTGGTCACAGGTGTGACAGGAACACAGTTCCCCCTGCACAAGGACAGTAGCAAGGCTTAACATGTGAAGGAGCAGAGCATGCATGCTGAGAACAAGACATTCTGCAAAGAGAATGGGCTGAGCTGGGCAGGCTTAGCAGTATCTTCCCACTGCCCAACCCAGGACATTTCTCCTTACCCAGGAGGCTGGGAATGATATTCTAGTAGACTTGCCCTCACATGAACACATGATCAGGGAATGCCTTTGTCACTAATACCATCACTGGTCCAATTAGCTCTCCATTCCACCACTGCCTGTACATCTCATGGATGTTTTATGGATGGTTTTAGGCAAGAAATACTTTTCCTTGCTGTTTTTTTTTTTTTTTCTTGTCCATGCAACTTGTGGGATCTTAGTTCCTTGATGAAGCCCTGGCCCCAGCAGTGGAAGCGTGGAGCCTTAACCACTGGACATCCAGGGAATTCTGCCTCTCCTTGATTTCAATGTCCCCAAAACCTAATGTGACCTGTGCCATCATCACTGTCATCACCACTATCATTATCTGTGATTGGGTATCTAGCAAGTGCCAGGCAGGATACTGATTCCTTCACAGGAATGACCCCCATTCCATCACCACAACACTCTGCCGCAGGTACCATAACTTCCTCCATTTAATGGAAAAGACAGATTGGCTCCAGAGAAGTCAATAATGTGCCCACAGTCACACAGTTAACAAGTGGAAGACGTGGGAACTGGAGCAAGCTAGTCTGACTCAACAGCCTTGCTCTTAAATCCCATGCCAAAGGCCATTCAGTTAATATTTGTTGAAAGAGATGAATTCAAAATAACTTCTGATTTACAAAAAGGAAAGAAAGCCTGAATAAGTTAAGTTGTTGGACCATAGCAAGTTTTAGAAAAAACTTAATCTCTACAGTAAATAGAGGGTAAGTAGCAGAGTGGGATTTCCCAGGTGGCATAGTGATAAAGAATCCACCTGCCAATGCAGGAGATGCAAGAGATGCAACTTCGATCCCTGGATCAGGAAGATCCCCTGGAGGAGGAAATGACACACCACTCCAGTATTCTTGCCTGGGAAACCCCATGGGCAGAGGAGCCTGGTGGGCCACAGTCCATGGCGTTGCAAAAGATTCAGACACGACTGAGCTCATATGCAATTCCCACAGTGCTTTTTCTGGGTCTTAGGAATAAACTTAGGGTTGAAGAAAGGAACAGCATCTTGCAAAATAAATAATTGGTTTCCAGGAGGCAGACGCTTAGGCCAGGGTATGGCTTCCTTTTCAGCATAAAGCTGCTTCTCACTTCCATTCATTTCTGTAGTTGCTGCTTCTGTGGCTAAAACGAGGGCTGTGCATGAGATCTGAGTAAAGCAGGAGTAGGCTGAGAACTTTGCTCCCCTAAATGTCCAACACTGGAGGCTAGCACAGTGGTCAGTGCAGATGGCTTGTTGGCTGTCAGCTCCAGGAAGTGGGGGTGGGTTCATACTGCACTTCCCAGACCCAGAGTTTGTTTGCTTCTGAGACAAACAAATGAAAGGCCAAGAGACAAGACGCTTAGAGACTTAGCACTTCCACTCAAATTGTTTGGCTACCTGGGAGCAAGGGCCCACTTGCTGGTGTCTCGCCTGCCTCTGAGGCCACCCCCACTGCCCAACAGCTGTGGCCCTCTGGCTACATCAACTCATTTCAATGTCCGATCCAAACCAGAGACTAGAGTTCAAAAACCGGAGTTCACTAACAGCTACAAGAGCACCAATTATGCATCAGACCCAGGGCAGGGCTTATTGAGAGACATGGAAGACAAGGAGAGGCAAGGTCTGATGGAGAGATAAAAGGGAGATAAAATCTCATGGGGAGAGACTTCCCTGGTGGTCCAGTGATGAAAACTTCGCCTTCCAATGCAAGTGGTGCAGGGTGCATTGGTATAGTAGTGAGCACAGTTGCCTTCCAATCCAAGGTGTGAGAGTTCCATCCCTGATCCAGGAGCTAAGTAAGATCCCACATGCCCAGCAGCCAAAAAACCAAGACTTAAAGCCGAAGCAGTATTGTAACAAATTCAACAAAGACTTTTAAAAAAATATCTCATGGGGTCACAAAGAGGAGTAAGGGGACACCTACCCTGTGGGAAGTTGGTGTGGGGTTTTCATCTGTCCTCAATGTGCCTGCTTCCGTCTTGGGGTGATTCAGGCATCATGGCACAGAATCTTAAGGTGACTTGCAGAAGACAAGATAAGAGGCACTGGCCACAAGGTTTTTGTCCTTCAGAGGAAGGAGGAGGCCCAGGAGGCTGAGTTGAGGAGAGAAGCTTTTAGTGGGAACATGAGATCTGGGGACTGAGAAGATACTGCCCAGGGTTTCCCAACCCTCATTCTCACATGATTTTTGCAATATTTAAGTACAGTCTGTGTACTACTATTGACTTAAAACTTTCATTAAACTGAATCATTTTTCAACATATATATTGATTCCTCTTTAAATGAAACTTTATACCACACAGTAACACTTTCCATGATAGAATGTGGCCATAAGATAAAGATCATGAAAATTAAACAACAATATTAAATTCTAGTCAGATACTATTGTTGGCAAAGTCTCTGACTCTTAACAGGTGTTACAGAGGCAACACAAGAATGCTTAATTCACACTTTCTCCTTGACATAATCCAAAGATTGAAAATTAACTGGATTCCTCTTGTAGGAGTTTGGCAAATCAACTCCTCTGAAGGCCCTGCCCATCACACTATAAGTAGACTCCAGCAAGATTACATATAATTGTTAGGTTTGTATGAATGGAGAGTAACAGAAACTCAGCTGTTGCTTAGGGTCAGGGAAGAGTGTCAACTAGAACGAGGAATCACTCTGGGGAGCAATTTAGCATTATCTCACAAAGTTAGTGTCTTCATTCATCCTGGCTGTGTAAAAAACTACCACAGGTTGGGGGTCTTATGAACAACAGAAGTCTTTTCTCCCCCCCACAGTTCTAGAGGTGGTGATGTCAAGGCTGTATATTGCCACCCTGCTTAACTTCTATGCAGAGTACATCATGAGAAACGCTGAGCTGGAAGAAGCACAAGCTGGAATCAAGATTGCTGGGAGAAATGTCAATAACCTCAGATATGCAGATGACACCACCCTTATGGCAGAAAGTGAAGAAGAACTAAAGAGCCTCTTGATGAAAGTAAAGGAGGAGAGTGAAAAATTTGGCTAAAAGCTCAACATTCAGAAAACTAAGATCATGGCATCCCATCCCATCACTTCATGGGAAATAGATGGAGAAACAGTGGAAACAATGTCAGATTTTATTTTTGGGGGCTCCAAAATCACTGCAGATGGTGATTGCAGCCATGAAATTAAAAGATGCTTACTCCTTGGCAGGAAAGTTATGACCAACCTAGACAGCATATTAAAAAGCAGAGATATTACTTTGCCAACAAAGGTCTGTCTAGTTAAGGTTGTGGTTTATCCAGTGGTCATGTATGGATGTGAGAGTCAGACTGTGAGGAAAGCTGAGTGCCGAAAAATTGATGCTTTTGAGCTCTGGTGTTGGAGAAGACTCTTGAGAGTCCCTTGGACTGCAAGAAGATCCAACCAGTCCATCCTAAAGATCAGTCCTGGGTGTTCATTGGAAGGACTGATGCTGAAGCTGGAACTCCTTAGCCACCTCATGCGAAGAGTTGACTCATTGGAAAAGACCCTGATGCTGGGAGGGATTGGGGGCAGGAGGAGAAGGGGACGACAGAGGATAAGATGGCTGGATGGCATCACTGACTCGATGGACATGAGTTTGAGTAAACTCTGGGAGTCGGTGATGGACAGGGAGGCCTGGTGTGCTGCGATTCATGGGGTCGCAAAGAGTCGGACATGACTGAGCGACTGAACTGAACTGAACTGAATCCCATTCATGACCTAGTCACCTCCCCAAGACCCCACCTCCAACCACCATCACTTGGGGAAATAGATTTCACCACATGAATTTTGCAGAGACCCAAACATTTAGTCCATGGCAGTTAAATATGCATATTCAGTGACTTCCCTGCCAGTCCAGTGGCTAAGGATCCACATTCCCAATGCAGGGGACCTGGTTCAATCCCTGGTCACAGAACTAGATCCCACATTCTGTAAATAAGAGTTCAGCTAACATGCCACACCAAAGATTCTACATGCGACAACTAAAATACCCAGGGTAGCCAAATAAATAAATAAATAAACATACATTTTTTTAAAACCCTGCACATGAAAACGCACATTCCCTGTAATCTAGTAATTCCACTCTTAAATTTATACCAGTGTTTTTCAGACTTCAGTGAGTATCAGATCTCCCTAGAGGACTTGTTAAATCCAAGTTTATCAGGCCCCCCTCTCAGAGTTTTCAATTCAACAGGTCTGGTTAGGGGCCCCAGAATTTGCATTTCTAGCAAGTTCCCAGGTGATGGTGCTGATGGTCCAGGGACCACACTCTGAGATGAATCAGTTTAGGGAAATCCTCAGTTGTGGGCACCAAAAGACATGTGCACTAATGTTCATAGCAGCACTGTTCATAACTGCAAAAAACTAAAAATCCAACCCAAATGTCCATTAATAGGAGCTAAAAAATAAATTGACAGGTCCACAGAATGGAATATTACATAGCAGTGAAAATGGATGAACAATGTTACATGCAACCACAGGGATGAATATGAATACTGTAATTTTGAATGAAAAAAAAAAGAAGCAAGTTAAGCAAAAGGAGAAGGGGGCAGCAGAGGATGAGCTGGTTAGAGAGCATCACTGACTCAATGGGCATGAATTTGAGCAAACTCCAGGAGATGGTGAAGGACAGAGGAGACTGGTGGGCTACAGTCCATGGGGTCAGAAGAGTTGGACATGACTTAATGAGAGAACCACAGAAGCCTCACTTTTATCTAGATTTTGGGATTGTGCTCAGTCACTAAGCTGTGTCCAACTCTGCAACCCGATGGACTATAACTCACCACACTCTTTCATCCATGGAATTGTCCAGGCAAGAATACTGAAGTGAGTTACCTTTTCCTTCTCAAGAAGATTTTCCCGACACAAGGGTCAAACCCAATAGCAGGCAGGTTCTTTACTACAGAGCCAGCAGGGAAGCACCAAATATTGGGATCAGAGGGACTGAAACACTCTAGTTATCACTAACTCAATCTCTTCTTGTTTGGAACAGGCCGCTAACATCCATCCATGCTCTTTTGGGGAAATGCTCAATTTCTCAAGATTTCTGTTGCTGAATGATATCTGGATGCAGGGGAAGTTTTCACATCTCATGAGGAAATGTCTGTGGCTGTGAAATACGATGTGAATGCTCTGGCTTTGTTGTTTGGGGCATCCTCCTTGCCTCTGGGCAGTAGCCTCAATCCTTGCTGCATAGACTAGTGATGTCATTGGCCCTTCCTGCTCTTAAGCCACAAGCTGGCATCTGCTATTGCTACTGATTCTCAGCTCTGCCATTTGCTCTGGTCAAAGGGTCACTGCTGTCTGAGGTCTTCAGAGCCTGACTCAGGCTTCCATCAAGACCACTGGTTCTCTCAGCATTTCTTTCCTTGGAGGGGACATGAGGGTCTTCCCTCTGTGAGGAGCCAGCTGTGCCATATCAGGACCACTTACCTAGAACTTCTCCAGACAGCTCCCTCCACCGTACTTCTTCTTCTTGCCATGTTGGATGTTTCTGGTCAGCCTATGTATTCCCAGGATGTGCCCTCAAACTGTCTGGTGTTTCTGTTTTCTTCCCATCACCCCCACCCTTGGGCAGAGCCTGGAGGGACCCAGGTAGCATCAGCTCTCTCTCTCTCTCCTCCCTTTGGGGTGTAATCTTTACTCTTTTTCTCACTTCAGAAACATTCATCACTTCCTAGTTGAGAGCAGTCCAACAGCAGCTGGGCACACAATCCTGGAGCTCTAGTAAAGATCTGGAAGGAAACATGCATTTGAGAATGATCAGCACTGAAAAATCATAATAATTTTGATAAGAAGAGTTTGCAAAAATATATACCACTGGATCTTTTGAGACATTTTTTAGTTTCTGGAAAGTACATCAAAAACATATTACCAATGCTTACTGATGTTGCAGTTCAGTTGACAAGTCGTGTCTGATTCTTTGCAATCCCATGGATGGACAGTAGCATGGCAGGCTCCTCTGTCCTGCACTGTCTCCCAGAGTTTGCTTAAATTCATGTCCATTGAGTAGGTGATGCTATCTAACCATCTCATCCTCTGTTGTCCCCTTCTCCTGCCTTCAATCTTTCCGAAGTATCAGGGTCTTTTCCAATGAGTCAGCTCTTCGCATTAGGTGGCCAAAGTATTGGAGTTTCAGCTTCAACATCAGTCCTGCCAATGAACACCCAGGACTGATCTCCATTAAGATGAACTGGTTGGATCTTCTTGCAGTCCAAGGGACTCTCCAGAGTCTTCTCCAATACCACAGTTCAAAAGCATCAATTTTTCAGTGCTCAGCTTTCTTTACAGTCCAACTCTCACATCCATATATGACTACTGGAAAAACCATAGCCTTGACAAGACAGACCTTTGTTGGCAAAGTAATGTCTCTGCTTTTTAATATGCTGTCTAGGTTGGTCATAACTTTCCTGCCAAGGAGTAAGCATCTTTTAATTTCATGGCTTCAGTCCATCTGCAGTGATTTTGGAGCCCTCCAAAATAGTCTGCCACTGTTTCCACTGTTTCCCCATCTATTTCCCATGGAGTGATGGGATGGGGTGCCATGATCTTAGTTTTCTGAATGTTGAGCTTTAAGCCAAATTTTTCACTCTCCTCTTTCACTTTCATCAAGAGGCTCTTTAGTTCTTCTTCACTTTCTTCCATAAGGGTGGTGTCATCTGTGTTATCTGAGGTTATTGATATTTCTCCCAGCAATCTTGATTCTAGCTTGTGCTTCATCCAGCCCAGCATTTCTCATGACGCACTCTGCATATAAGGTAAATAAGCAAGGTGACAACATACAGCCTTGATGTACTCCTTTTCCTATTTGAACCTAGTCTGCTGTTCCATGTCCAGTTCTAACTGTTGCTTTCTGACCTGTATACAGAGTTCTCAAGAGGCAGGTCATCTCTTTCAGAATTTTCCATAGTTTGTGGTGATCCACACAGTCAAAAGCTTTAGCATAGTCAATAAAGCAGAAGTAGATGTTTTTCTGGAACTCTCTTGCTTTTTCGATGATCCAGCGGATGTTGGCAATTTGATCTCTGGTTCCTCTGCCTTTTCTAAAAGCAGCTTGAACATCTGGAAGTTCATGGTTCATGTATTGTTGAAGCCTGGCTTGGAGAATTTTGAGCATTACTTTACTCACGTATGAGGTGAGTGCAATTGTGCGGTAGTTTGAGCATTCTTTCGTATTGCCTTTCTTTGGGATTGGAATGAGGTAGATGGCAAATGCCTTTGTTGTTCAGTCATTGGCAATGCTCTTGGTAAGTGCCAATTTGTAGTTGACATGGCCCCCTTGTGGTCATCAATCTGACCATACTTTAGGGCCATCTCATGACCATTTTGTCCTGCATTGCTGAGAAGGCTCGTTCCCAGTTCTGAAAAAGGTTTTTGTTGATAAGACACTCAATGTACTATTACTGGACTAGGTCTTAATAATTGAAGATCTCTGAACACCTGTCTTCTAGTTATGGTCCAGGAAAGTGTCTCCTCTCGTTGCATCTTTTCATACCTAGTGTTACACTGTTATAATCATTGATCATATATAGAGCTATACCTTTGATCAACTGCTTCAAGTCTAGTCATCATTTCCATTGGAGGCTCAGTCATATACTTGGTAATACAAGAAATAATAATCTTGTGAAACAAGCAAAATACAAATGGTATCATTAATAACATTAGTGGAATTAAAAGTAAATATTTTACCAGTGAGCCTCCCACACCAGTTTTTTGTGTTTTTTTTTTTAAAAGATCATCAAGACTAGGGAATGGGTCACTTAAAGCAGAAATCTGATTTTTCATATGGTTCAAATGTATTACATTAAAGGATTTATCAGGTATGAAAACATACCATTCAGTTTGAATTGTAGCACAGATATCTCCCTGAGATGCTGTAAGGTGTCAAGGGCCTTGCAGTTGTATAGCACTGCCTTTCTCATCATAGAGATCTCAGAATTCAATAAGCTAACAACCCGGTTACTATCATTTAAAGTTTATGAAAGTTGTTAAGGCTTAGATACGGTCAATTGCATCCTCCAACCCCATTGAGGCACAAACACATACACATACACAAAAGCTGTTAAACGGTCATACCAGTAAAATATAGATCTTTGACCCACTAGGATCATACCAATGGTAGATTTGTTGGGGTTACCTCTAATTTGTTAACATGTATGACCTTAAATTCATAGGAACTCCAGGCTACACCTTCATATTCATCCCTGTAGATGTCAAGACCATAAATTAGTGCCACAAATCCACTGAGTTCCATACCAATCACTCTCTCTAAGGGTAATAATAGGCATAGTTCATAAAGCACCAAGCCTTGTCTCATAATTACCAGGTTGATCATTTTTAGTATGATTTAACTGTTCCCAACATAGAGGAGCCTTTAAACCTAAATGACCACAGCCTGGTGTTAACCATGTAGATCCTCCCTATAATTGTAGGAGTTTTCCTTTAATAGATGAGAAGTTAATTTTTTAGAGACTTAGCTCATCACTCCAACTGAGTTTAAATGACCCTAAGAGAAAACTTAAATCTATGGCCAGCATCAGAGCAGGTATTATTAATTGGCCAGGTGTGAGGATCCCATCTAGTAATATCATGAATAGCTAGAACAGGACTGAACACTCATCTAAAATAAATTTCCTAGGGGATATCCAATCAGAGCTCTAAAGAACAGAAATCCACCCAGAGAACAGGTAACTCAGAAGTACTAGGCCCAGGTAATTGACCACAACCTAACAACTGGATTGAGTTTTAAACTAGTGTAGAATCATGTCCATGATAGAAAACATGTTATTGATAGGCATAGGCCCAAGGAATCAAGAAAACATTATAAATGATCATAAAAGTCAGATCAGCATCTTGGGCAAGCTGTCTACTTCTGATGTCGTTTTCTTCTCATCCTAGTGTAGTGTAGTTTCCTCTGTTTGAGCATGTTTTAAGGTGAGCTTCAGGTCAGCAGGCCTCTCTATGGACCAGTCCAGCTTAGGGGCCTTTGGAAGTGGGAGTTAACCCAACAGTCAATTTCCCTTCAATTTCACTGGTCATTAGCTAATTAAGAGTACCTGATAGAAAGGTCCTTCCATCCAGGTTGGAGACAGTTCCTTAACTGTCTTAAAGAAGACAGGTCATCTTTCAGTCTTGATTGAAGGTCATGTGTGAGGCATCTGATCTTCACCCAAAGACAGATTACTGAGATAAGCTTCAGAAACAACCCTAGAGTGTCCTTTAATAATTCAATTAAATTTTATATTAATATACCCTAACAGCAAAGAACTATCCAGGAAATGAGTCTTCATAGATATAAGAAACTGGAATTTAACATTCATTGAAACATCTCTTTCTCCCTAAAATCACCATCATTTTTACCAAATACAACCTAATTAAGACCTGTTTGTAATATAGGTCTGGTCTCAATAAACTTGGCCTGATGCTTTATATAACCATAATTGATCACAGACATTTTCGCTTTGCCGAGAATTTATAGTCTCAGACTGAACTTTTAAAATAAAACCTTTCAGGGCAGGAAAGTCGTGCCAAAGGCTTAGCACAGATTTTCCCTAACAGATCTAAGTAAATTCCTCCCTTCTCAAGGTGTCCAAAATTCCTTGAGACTTCTATATCTGTTATTGAGATAACCTTCCTAACTTATAAAGTTACTGGAAGCTTCCAGTCTCTGGAGGGTTCAGAGAGAGAGAAAAGATAAAAGTTTCAATTTGTTTATAAAATACAGTTTTACCAAATTACTGTCATAATTAGTTTGAGGGGAAGGTTTTTTTTTTTCCTTACACCTAGAAAACACAGATTCAAATCAGTAATTTTTTCAGATAGAAACCATAAAAGTTAAACATATTCACCAATTCATTCAGTCCTTTTGTTAACCTTTGTGAAGTCATCAAGTTTTCTGTTAGAATCCTTACCTAGTTCAGAAACTGGTATCTATCCAAAAGTCCTTTCTATAAATCTTCTTGAAGAGGTGAAACATGGTTAGTGCTATAACAATATTTTGAGACAGTAACTAGAATTATGCCTGACAACATTTTACCCAAACATATCAGAATTTTAGGAACTTCATACAGTTTCTAGGATATCTATTTTAGTAACACTTACCATACAATATAACCCGAGACTTATTACTCATTTGACAATATTTCCCATGTAATTCTTTATACAAAACAAACCTAATTAGTGTAATATCTCTCTTTGGGATGTTTCAGGGGCCCCCTGAAGCATCCCAAAGTTAGCTAGAAATCTTCTTCATTAGAGTGATTTTGGAAGCTTTGTCAACAAATGTCAAAAAGGTTTAGAACACTCAGTCAGATAGGATTATAGGCCATTGTGAAACAATACTATTCACTTAGCCAAAGTAACAATAGGGATTTCAGAATAGATCATTTAAGAGATAAAGAAACTTAAATCTATTATCAAAGGCAGTTCAATAGGTGTCCTCTTAAGAAAAGGTGTCCTCTTAACAGAGAGAAACGCTAAATTCAAGTTTTTGCACCAGCTTACTTTACTTAAAAGTTAAACTTAATTAACTTTATTTTAAACTTAGTCCTAACCATATATAAAACTCTTTCCTCATAGTTCATCTTTCACAAACCTTATCACTTTCTGTACCCATTACTGTGTTCTTCCATTCTAAAAAGCCACCTGTAAGTCAGGCTCACTTTCTTTTCCCTTCACAAACTGCAATTCCATTCCTCATATACCTTCTTTAGCAAAAACACCCTTCCTACTTCCCTTAAGCAACAAAGAACTGACTTTTATATTAGCATTTATTATAGATTGGTGAGCTTAAATACCAGTGATAATTTCTAAAACCTTTGTTTTCTTAGAAAGAACATTTTAGGATGGCACCAAACATCATTTATTTTTAATCCCGAATCTCTTTAGTTCTCTGTAAGAGGTAATTAGTGTTTAGTAGTAAATGTTTGAAAATCTTATTTTATTTGGAAATGACTGAGCTATTCAATGGACTTCCAACACTTAGTTTAGCACAACCCTTAGAAGTTCAATTTACCCCAATCTGGAAAGACTATTTTAGAAAGACATTCCTAAAGCATAGTTATTCTTAATAGAGTTTATGTTAAGGCTCATATCTCATTTACATTTTTTCAGAAGTTTCTTCACTCGAGGTAATTTCCTTGCTGACAAACTTGTAACAGATATAATAATATTTAACTTATATTAAACCTAGGTACAATGAAAATATTCTGCTTAATGTTAATTACTCTTAGACATGTCTACATTATTTAGATCAACAAATAAACATTAATATCAGGTATTTAACACTGAATATTTCCCAGTTCACATGAACCTGAAATTCATTTAGGTTAATTTCTCTTGTATTTATAATTATTTGATTTGTAAGTGCTTAGTATTTTTTTTTAAGGCCAATTAGATTAGAGCTCATTTACAAGCTGATCTCAGCAAGCAGCAATATTATAAAAAAAAAAAAAGACACACACTGAGACATACATACATAAAAATAGGCACAAGAAATCCTATAGCTTCATTTTCCAAACTTAGTTATGAATAAAAATGTTTGGAATAAGATTTTAAAAGGCTTTGTTCCCCCTGCTCTTTTTTTTTTTTTTCCCGCTTTTGGTTTCAAGAATTAGATATGGTCTAGATAAGTGATCAAGAGAGCTCTGGGCTAAAGGTATCAGTTCAGTTCAGTCGCTCAGTCATGTCTGACTATTTGTGACCCCACAGATGGTAGTACACCAGGCCTCCCTGTCCATCACCTATAGGAAGAGTTATTGCCTCAGGGCAAGAATTCTTAAAGAGATAATTTTTTCTTCAAGCTTCCTCTGGAGTCTAAAGAATATAGTGACCACATTGTCAAAAATTGTATTTTTTTTTTTTTTTTTTGGTGACCACAGTTTTATAGCCAAAAATTAGACTAGATAGTGCTCCACTTGGCCCTGATAACAAGGGCAGATTGGTCCCAGCAGGGACTGTCCCTCTGGGGAAGTAGGGGTCTTAGTTTGATCAGCCCCAGGCTGTTGATTACAGGAGGAAGTCCTGGACATAAGGGAACTTCAGTTCATTTTCCTATCCTATGTCAATAAAGATCTAATACTTTTCAGGCCATTTTTCTTGTCATTGGATCATAGCTATAGATTGACCAATCAAAAAAAAAAAAATTCCCAAGGGGCTCCCAGGTGAAGTGTGGAACCTTACAGTGAGTAATTTCCACATTAGCTTGAACAGTTTGTACCAGCTGTCTGTGCACTCAAACCAAATCAACAAACCAAACCGAACCAGAACTTCACCAGCCAGAAGTCACACTTCAAATGAAACAAAAGGCAGAGAGATGACCAGAAATCAAAAAACAAGTGGCAAGAGTGCCCCCCAAAATGGGAAAGTGATGCCCAGAAATCAAAAACCAAATGGCATAAAAGTCAAACGTGATTTCCCAGTTCAACTAGACCTGTGACCTGGCAAAGTCAGTGCTAGCAGCCTTTTTAAAATTTTGATATAGTTTCAAGCAATTTCTTGTTGATTTTCTGTGAAGAAGTTACTCTATCATTTCCTGTTTTAGAAGTTTCTAGATACCAGTCAAAGTAAGCATGGCCGGCCTTTTCTAATTGTGCGCACAAAAAAAATATCAAGTTTGGAATATCAAAAGAACCCCAATTTGGCCATTTTAGGTTTAGATCTCTTTTAGTATAATTTCTCCAATTAACTAGGTACTTGCAAGTATGACCTCCGTGCGTATTGTACATGAATCTGGCTAGTGTTAGTCAGAGGCTGGCTTTCTGACACCGCTTTGTCTCTGTTTTTGAGATTCTGTTTCCCATTTTCAGCTGAACTTGTCAGGGATAAAAGTCACTAGTGAACTTGTGCTGTGGGCCCATGTGCTGCCTGTGTGCTTAACTCCTCCAGGAGTCACCCCAGAATCGTTTCAGCTCGTCTTACGTGTCTCGGATTCTGCCTCCGGCAACGTAAGACCACCATGGCTCCTCAGGTTGCTGAATGGCCAATTCTTATGTGCGACCCCCGGACAAGCAAGTGTTTTAATTAATGAGTGGGTTTTCCTAAGGGACCACTGCATGGTATGAGGACTAGGCCTCCAGCACTCCCGTAAATTTCTCAGTCACCTGAGAAAACCGAAACCCGCCAGAAGGAGTCTTGCCCCTTTTCTTCAGAGCAAAGCTCTCATTTATTTTCCTCACTTTTATCCTGACAAATTCTATAATGGCAGTCGAATTGAGGAAAAGTGTCAGATCAGCCTTTTACTTAACCACTCAGCCAAGACCATTCAGTCCCCCACAATAGAGCAACCTTTCAGCTGAGCCCTGGGTATTCCTCGATTTTTTTCCAAACAAGCTCCCCCTACCCAGTAACTTTCCACTGGGTGGGCAATTCTCCTGGCATCTTTCAGCCAGCCCCTCACCCAGTACCTTTTGACCAGGTGGGGATTTCTCAGTATCTGTGAACCAAGCCCCACTCAGTGTCTAGACCATAAGTGAGTATGCCCCAGATGTTTCTCCTGCCCACCCCGACCCCTACCCACCCCCGCCAGTATCTTTCCTACTAGGAGGAGGCACATAACCTGCTCCACCGCCAAATAAAACTCAGAATCTTAACCAATACAGGAGATTCAAGAACCAGGAGAGACTTACCCAAATTCGTCTGCACTGCCCGAGGAGGCTGATGGGTGCACGGGGCTGCTTCTGGTACCAAAGCTCCGGTTCCTCGTAGAGTCCAGTCGAAGGAAGGAAGTCTACTCTGGGTTACTTTGTCAGTTGATAGTTGTGAGTTAAGTTTTATTTGGGGCAAAATTTTAACTTAACTCACAACTCACAAGTTGTACATCTTTTTTTTTTTTAGTCCACACAGGTTTCTCAGGAGACAGCTAAGATGGTCTGCTAGTCCTGTCTCTTTGAGAATTTTCCACAGTTTGTTGTGATCCACACAGTCAAAGTCTTTTGTGTAGTCAATGAAGCAGAAGTAGATGTTTTCTGGAATTCCCTGGCTTTCTCCATGATCCAACAAATGTTGGCAATTTGATCTCTGATTCCTCTGCCTCTTCAAAACCCAGCTTGTACATCTGAGAGCTCTCAGCTCACACACTGCTGAAGCCTAGCTTGAAGGATTTTGAGCATAACCTTACTAGCATGTGAAATGAGTGCAATTGTATTGTAGTTTGAACATTTTTATTAAAAAACATGTATTAAACAACTACTAATTTGCCCGTTATTCTTTTACTTTGTTTAGTTGCAAGTGAAAGTGTTAGTCACTCAGTCATGTCCGACTCTTTGTGACCCATGGACTGTAACATGCCAGGCTCCTCTGTCCATGGAATTCTCATGGAACATACAAGAATACTGGAGTGGGTTGCCATTCTCTTCTCCAGGGGAATCTTCCCAACCCTGGGATCAGACCCGGGTCTCCTGCATTGCAGGCAGATTCTTTACCATCTGAGCCACCAGGTTGGATGTACTCAAAAAATAATTTGGAAAATAAAAATATTTCTTATTTCAAGACACCTTTGCCAATGTAGTTAAATAAATTGATTTTATCTGATCACACACTTCTCATATATTTTCACAAAAACCTACACTGCTCTGAATTATGTTCATTGAATTAATGGGAAATCTCTGCCAGGGAACTTAATTGTTAACACCAGCTCTTTACCAAACCAGACTTTCCTTCTCTCAGGAGTCTAACTCTATTTCGGTTCAAAATGATGAATTATTACACATCTTCTTGAGAATTCTGATTCTTCTGAATTCTAATTCTGACATGGATTTATGGATCTGGCAGGAGTCTTGTCCATGAGTTTGGCTCCTGTTTGAAACAAGGAGTCTTTGTTTCTCTTCATCCTCCCTTCTTTTTTGTCTCTCAGGGCTCTCCTTCAGAGCCATGAATCTGGGTCAAGAGCCAGAGCATAGAAGAGGCCAGGTCATAAAATTGAATCAGTCATCACTCTGGCCAGGATACCTGGGTTCAGTCCCTGGGTCGGAAAGATTCCCTAGAAAAGTATATGGCAACCCACTCCAGTATTCTTGCCTGGAGAATTCCATGGACAGAGGAGCTGGCAGGCTACAGTTCATGCAGCTGCAAAGAACCAGCCATGACTAACACTAATGGTCCAGTTCAGTTCAGTTGAACAGTTGTGTCCAGCTCTTTGCTGCCCCATGGACTGCAGCACGCCAGGCTTCCCTGTCCATCACCAATTCCCAGACCTTGCTTAAACTCATGTCCATCAAGTTGGTGATGCCATCCAGCCATCCAACACTAACACTTAACACTGCTCAATACGAATTCAGAATAACCTACCTGGGGTCAAAATACCCCAATTCTAAAGCTAGATTTCACCCTTCATAGAAATATCCCTACAACAAGAAAAAAACATAAACTCTTCAGTGGGTTTATTGTGTTTTAGTGTATGTGCTGCCAAAGCGAGCACTTGGGTTTAGGGCGTTTTGCTCATAGGAGGTTATACAGACACCATCTCAAACTGTCTGTCACTTGTCCTTGTTTGTTGTTGTTTAGTCGCTCAGTCTCTTCGCGACCCCATATACTGTAGCACCCCCACCCCCATCCCCGGTCTCCTCTGTCTGTGAAATTTCCCAGCATGAATACTGGAGTGGGTTGCCATTTCCTTCTCCAGGGGATCTTCCCAACTCAGGGATCTAATCCATGTCTCCTGTATTGGCAGGTGAGCCACCTGGGAAGCCCTTAGGGGGGTTTACATCCTATAGGCAATGCATCACTGAAGGATGAAGGAGGATTAAGAGGCTTGTCTTCCCGCAGCAAAAGATAAGAAAACAGTGTGGAAGAGGAGTAGATACATGTTAGCAAAGAGAACACATGTTAATTGGGAAGCTGAAAACTGATACCCTTTAAACTTTCTTGTCTGCCTGTGTCCCCTTGGTCACTGCTGCCCCCAGTGTTGTGCTTCCCCACTTGGAAGGCTGCTACTCTGCTCCATGAACTTTTTTTTTTCTTTCATAACCCTCAGCACAACCTTTGCATACCTTATTTATTTCCTTGTCTATTATCTGTTTCTCCTCAGTGTCTCCAGTGGCTCAGACCGTAAAGAATCCACCTATCATATAGGAGACCCAGGTTCAGTCCCTGAATTGGGAAGATTCCCTGGAGTGGGGAATGGCAACCTGCTGCAGAATTCTTGCCTGGGAAATTCCATGAAGAGAGGAGCCTGGTGGGCTACAGTCCATGGGGTGGCAAAGAGTCAGACTTGAATGAGCAAGTAACACTACAGCAATGGAAGAGGTTCAGAAATATCCATCTGGATGCCTTGCTCCCTGACATGTCCCTGGAGCCTGGAACACTGCCTGGTAAACACTTGGATGTTCAACAGATCTTACTGAATGAAAGAATAAATCGTGTCTTGTAGCTCCCTGCTGTCAGCACTAGTAATAAAAAGGTGACCAGACTCCCTAGCTCTTCCAAGGCAAACAGTTAAATCCCTCCATCTCCTAGAAACTTCCCTGTGCCACTTACCTGACTCCCAAACCCTGTGAACATGCTGCTCCAATGTAAGGATAGTCCTTGCCCTGTCTGAAGGCAGCTGGGGACACGATTGGGGGCTCAGAGGCTCTGACTATTGCACTGCTAACATAAAAGCTGTTTGCTTCCAGCTTTATTAACTTCTAAGCCTTTTCCTGTTTTCCTATCATGGCCAAACCCAACTCTTGGCAGACACTAAAATCCAAATTTTTGAATTAGATTCCTGAAGGTGATTAAAACAGATTTGGGACCTCAACAAAAGAGATTTCAAGCTACCAACAGTATCCAGACTATTCCAAAGAAACTATGCCCCATGGAGGAGGTGGGGTGGGGTCTTGTCCTGTGCATCTCTTGGCCTCATCTCCCGCAACCGCACTGTCTCGCCTGCGCAGGGGATTCCAGGCTGGCATAGCACGAGGTCTGCGGTGGGGCTGCTGTCATTGCCAGGCATGTGTGCAGGAGCTGGCAGAAAAATGGGTGAAGTTGCTGGTTTTTTCACTGACTCACAGCAGCCTTGCCCACCAGCATTTTCACAAGTTCACTTTCCATTCAGGGAAACTGAGAGAGAGAAAGACCAGGATTGATGTCTTCAAGGCCACCACCCTTCAGGAGAGCAGTAAGATAAACATCAGCCTCCAGCCCTGCCCCAGTTCGACTTCCCAGCCTCCCACACTGAGATGCATTCATTCAGACTGTTTGCCAAGCAGTGCTGAGTCTCCATAATGAAGAGCCCTCTGAACACACCAATGAAAGGAGCTTTCTGTGTATATCGGTCTGAATTGTAAAAACATCCTTCTGCCCAAATGCTTGTCTGTCCGTTAAAAACTCAGCATTGATCAGGAAAAAAAAAAAAAAAAAAAGAACAAGCCAACAAAACAAAACAAAAAACAAAACGAACAAAAAAACGGACTCTCTGCTCTCAACACATTAAAGGAATCAGCAACCCTTGTCTCCCAACCATCCAGCATACCTGAATTCAAACCCATTGGTGGAGTCAGTCAGCTTCTTCTTTTGAGTAGGGGACAGAGGAAGGGTTGTACATAAAAAATCAATTTGTTGTTGTGAAAAGGAAAAGTTTCCAGGGGCCTGTGTAAGTTGTTTTTGAATTTCTTTGGTGCGGTGTGGAGCCAACATCAGATTCTAAGTATGTCAAATGGGGCGTTTCATCTCCCGGGGGAAGAGGATGTTCACACCCAGGCCAGGCCAGGCCAGTTCAGAGCTCTCTGTTCTCCTGGAGTGTGTGGATCCCTCTCTGTGTCTAGCAGAGAGGCCCAAGGCTGCCCCCACACCACCTCCCCCATAGGATAACAAAATTCACAGGAGCCTGTTGATCCACAGAGCTGAATGTTTTCCTTATTGCTTTAAGCAAAAGCACCACATTTTTAATAAACTAGGGGAAAACTGCAAAGTGAAGGGAAGTAAAGTCAAAGTTACTTAGTTGTGTCCAACTCATTGTGACCCCAGGACCTGTAGCCCTCTAGGCTCCTCTGTCCATGGGATTTTCCAGGCAAGAAAACTGGAGTGGTTTTTTTCCCCATTTCCTCCTCCAGGAGATCTTCCCAACCCAAGGATCAAAGCCTGGCCTCCTACATTGCAGGCAGATTCTTTACCATCTGAGCCACTAAGGAAGCCTCAGACTAGGGAAAAACTGAACATCATTCCTCGGCCCAAGACAGAAGCAGGGCCCTGCATGAATGACAAAGACTCAACTTTTCTCTACCAAGATGAGGGATAAGAGTGGAGAGGTTGAAGGTATGTGAGGTAAGATTGATGGTAAGGTCAGCTAGGGGACAGCCAGGTCCAGGCAAACCTCACATCTTTGCTGTTGGGCAAGCAGTATGTCCTGAATGAGCCAAATAATGAGTTACAACAGTGAATGAATGACAGCATAAATCCTGAGCCACTGCGAGACCAAACGAAATTATGAAATGGCTATAACGTGTCTTTGCCATCCCAGAGCTTTTTATTTTTGTGCGCCTTCTTCTTCTTGGCAATATCCAAGAAACTAGTCTTGTTGTTAGTCGCTCAGTTGTATCTGACTCTTTTGCAACCCCATGGACTGTAGCCCACCAGGCTCCTCTGTCCATGGGATTTCCCAGGCAAGCATACTGGAGTGGATTGCCATTTCCTCCTTCAGGGGATCTTCCCAACCCAGGAATCGAACCTGTGTCTCCTGCACAGTCATGCATGTTATTTACCACTGAGCCAACGCAGGAAGCCCTCTAGTCTCCTTGACATCTTATCAAAACCTGCTCTTGGACAAAGAAGAGAAAGTCATTCACAACTAACTCTGCAAGACTGATAGTGCTACATGCCATCTTCATATGTATACTTGTAGTGTCAAAGGAATCAGGTTTCTAAACGGAATGTAAGCTAAGAAGTTAATACTGTTTATGGAACTTTCAGCTCTTAGGCAGTTTGTAAGGAGACAGAGGTATGCACTGAGATTTGGAGAGGTGCCCCCAGGGCTTTTCCAGCATCCCATCCCAGAAACCTTACAAATCACCTGATCATTTTGTCTTTGCATCATCAGGCTGACTGGAGGTTTATCACGTGCTATTGACTCACCCACCTGGCTGCGTTGGGCTGGGATTCCTCAATGGTGAGGATCTTCTAGTAGGCCCAACAAAATCACAAGTCTCCTTTCACAAATACTGATGGAGAACATGCCAGAGGAAGATGAATGTATCAGCAAGCTCCTGACTACAGGGAACTCAGGATATCCTCTGCTGCTGTTTAGTCATTAAGACGCGCCCAACTCTTTGCAGTGACCCCATGGACCATAGCCCACCAGATTCCTCTGTCCATGGGATGTCCTAGGCAAGCATACTGGAGTGCATTGCCATTTCCTTCTCCAGGGTATCTTCCCAAGCCAGGGATGGAACCCACGTCTCCTGCATTGGCAGGTAGATTCTTTACTGCTGAGCCACAAGGGAAGCCCTGAGTGGGATGAGGTGACCCTAACGCTGGGTGGATATCCAGCCAGGCAAGGGGGCAGGGTAGGGTCTTCAAATTGTGGATGCACACAGCTTTCCTCAGGGGCATGCCATCAAGGGATGGAGTCCTCAAATTCTCAAGGTTCATAAGTTTTCCTCTAAAACTCCTGGGGAAAGGGGGTGCCATTGTGATAACCCTTTCACCACTTGCAAAAGAAATGCAGCTCCCTATCCATCCTGAATTTTATTTATGGAGCATTTCTCTGGGAGGAAAAAAACCTCTTTAGCCTCAGGGTACCAATGTGATAAACTGTCTTTTTTTGTTTTTTGTACATTCTCACTTAGAAGTGAATTCAACTGGTTCTATACTTAGTGAATCCTTGCCAGGCATTTTTCTTTCACTCTTCTATAATTTTAACTATAAACTATGAAGAAGATCAATTTTTTTTTTAAGAAGATCAATTTTTATGGTGACCTGTTTTCTTTCTTTTAACTTACACCACAATGTTAATCACTAGTTTCTAGCCTGATAGATACTATTTATAATGGAATAAACCTCTAATGAGGGAAATAATTCTTAAATAAAACATTAAAATTTAGCACATGTTTGAACATATTCTTGACCCTATGCTTAGCAAAAGGAGGTTTTTGGTCATCATTATAATGCCCTTTGGGTGGGGTATTAATTGACTTTAAAAATTACAATGAAACTTAATTAGGCAGCCTTTACTCTTACATTAGGGGCTTCCCAGGTGGTTCAGTGGTAAAGAATTCTGCCTATCATTATAGGAGACACAGGAGACATGGGTTTGATATTTGGATCAGGAAGATCCCCTGGAGAAGGAAATGGCAACCCACTCCAGTATTCTTGCCTGGAAAATTCCATGGACAGAGGACCCTGGTGGGCTACAGTCCATGGGATTGCAAAGAGTCAGACACAAATGAGCACACATGCACTCTTGCTTTAATATTCTTTCTGCTCTGAATCCTAAGTGAAAAAGTATGCTCTATTAAATATTCAAAAACTGTGTACTGGTTTTATTGTCAAAAACCTGTGGAGTATTTTAATGACCAATAAACTTTCACGTTAAAGAAACATCTTTTATGAGGAATTTTTGAAAAGAAATTTGGATAAAGTAATGTAATAGTACTAATAATTAAGTGAACTGGACTTTCCAGGTGGCTCAGTGGTAAGGAATCTGCCTGCCAATGCAAGAGATGCAGGTTGGATCCCTGGGTCAGGAAGATCCCCTGGAGGAGGACATGGGAAATCCAGAGTATCGCCTTGCTCGTGCACCTGCTGGTGAGAGTGCGTTTGGCTCGGGTCGGGGTGTTCTGAATTTAGGATCGGGGTCCTCTACAAGGGAAGAGTTAACACTCACATGTTGACATTGTGAGATGACATCAGGGGCTGTGTGAAAATGCAATGGTCTGTGTTCATCCAGCCAAAAATGCACCCCTGAAGCTAAACATGAGGACGGATCAGACAAACCCAAACTGAAGGACAGTCTACAAGGTAAGTAGCCTGTCGTCTTCAAGAAGCATCAGGAAAGATGGAAAGAGGCTGAATCAGAGTTCTGAGATCTGAAGACAAGTGCAATATGAGGTCCTGTATCAGATCCTGAAAAAAAAAAATCCATAAAGGACATTATTGGTATGACTGTCAGCATTTGAATATGGACTGTGGATTAGACCTTAGTGCTGTTTCAGTGTTAAATTTTATGATTTTGCTAATCCTGTGTTTACAAAAGAGAATGTCTTTGTCCTTAGGAAATTCACTCCCAAACATTTAGGGCTAGAGCACTTGATAATGAAGCCAATATGCAAGTATTTGTAAATACAGAGATAAAACTGATAGTGCAAATGGAGTAAAAGACAAATTCATGAATCTAGGTCAAGGGTATATGGGAGTTCTTGAACTGTTCCAGATTTATTGTAAATTTGAAATTATGTCAAAAGAAAAAGTTGCAAACAAACATACAATGAAACCTCAGCATATGATGATTTCTCTATATTCCTGTTTTCCATATTTCTTTTATGAATGTATATTTTCATAATAAAAATTAGTACATGCACACCATTTAAAAAATTTGTGAGTGATGCTGACACTTTGAAGTGTAACTGGACAATTTTCCAGGTATTGTATCAAAAAACATCAAGATGTACGGTTAAAAATTCATAGGTAAATTTTTTCATGATCAGTGCGCTTATTCATTATGTCATCAAATGGCAACATGATTTTTTTTCCAATTACAGTCAGACTTCATCTTATTTCTCTTTATGATGTGTTTGATATATTCTACTGAATATAGCTTGGGTGTCATTAGGGGGGCTCCAAGGAGTTCTGATAAATAGTCCTTCATGTCTCAGTACAGAGCAGAACTCAGCGAGAGACAAAAGCGATAGATAAGAAGTGATTTGTTAGAGTAGGACATGTGTTAGGTTTACCTGTGGGTGGGTGAGGGGTTGCCACACCCCAAGAACTTATCGAACTACAGTTCTATAATCAATTGAAAGTTGGGAGCGGGGGGAGAACTTCTTTGTCTTCCTTGAGTAGATATCATGCTTCCGTATTAGTTCCTCCTCCAGGTTGAGCAGGGGCATCTTCTTGTCCCTACATGGTCAAGTTAAGTCCACAAATTATTGTTTTTTATGTGTGCAGAGAGCATGTCCTGGGGATTATTAACTTGATGACACCAATGGGCAGATTGTAAGGCTTATTCTCTACTATTGTTTTATTGTTTGGGGGGTGGGTATTGTGCAAAGAACATGTCTTATGAGTCAAACAGCATGCTTGGGGTTCACTAACTCACTGAGCTCACTAGGCAGGATGTAGGTCTCAAGCCACCATTGTTTTATTGTTTGGGGGCATGTCTCGTGCTTCTGGTGTAATTTAGTTGCTAAGCAAGGTAGCTTGATTCTACTGTTAAGCAAGCCAATCTGGCTTTGATGCAAGTGATTTGTTCTGCTTTATGAGTCAAGCAAGGGCTTCCCACGTGAACTTTCTTGCCAGTGCAGGAGATGTAAGAGACATGGATTGGATCCCTGGGTCTGGAAGATTCCCTGGAGGAAGGCTTAGCAACCCACTTCCAGTACTCTTGACTGGAGAATCACATGGAAGTGGAGCTTGCCGGGCTACAGTCCATGGGGTCGCAAAGAGTTGGACTGAAGTGACTGAGCACATACACCTGCACAGGTCAAGCAGGCCCACATTGTTTCAGAATTTTCCCATTACTTTCTTGAGTGATCATTAATCTTATTGTAGTCTCCCAAAGCCCTCTGAAGTTCCATCTCTATCTACAATTCCCTCATGGGGTTTCTAAGCTAACTATCTCAGTCATGTCCAACTCTTTGTGACCCCATGGACTGTAGCCTGCCTGGCTCCCCCATCCCTGGGATTCTCCAGGCAAGAACACTGGAGTGAGTTGCCATTTCCTTCTCCAATGTATGAAAGTGAAAAGTGTAAGCGAAGTCGCTCAGTCGTGTCCGACTCTTAGCGACCCCGTGGGCCGCAGCCTACCAGGCTCCTCTGTCCATGGGATTTTCCAGGCAAGAGTACTAGAGTGGGGTGCCATTGCCTTCTCCACTGGGTAGCCCTACTTCCCATTAAAAATATACCTATTTAACTCTATGATGAAAAAAGAGTTGGAATCTTCTTTTTCAAAAAAGTTTTAGGGAGTCAAGAAAAAATTGTGTGCTGCCCATTGACACAGGGCATGTGACAGTTTGACTCTGACAGTAGGAGGGGTACTCAGCATTGAGGCGACTCCTGGAGAGAAACGGGGTACTCTGGCAAACACAGGTAACCCCGTGGATCAGAAAGCCAAGCCAGTTACCCAGTAGTGGGATGGCAGGAACCAGCCACCTGGTGGGGTCTCGATGTGGAACACTGGTTCCTGAGTAGAACTGGGAGATAATCAGGTTTTCCAGAAGGGACCCTGGGCCCAGGGAGCCAGACAGGGGTCCAAGAGACTCAGGAAGCAGACTCAAAGTGAGGGTTGGACTAGCAGGGCATGAGTTCATGCTGAGTCCCTGTTCAATGGCCTAAGGGTTTCCTTAGGCCAAAAGGAAGCAATTCTATAGAGTCCATGTCAATGGGCATCCCTGGGGACATCCCCACTAATCCAGCAGTTGGAACTTCACCTTCCAATGCAAGGGGTACAAGGTCTATTCCTGGTTGGGGAGCTAGGATCACACGTGCCTCACATCCAAAAAGCCAAAACATGGAACAGAAGCAAATGTTGTGCCACATTTCAGTAAAGACTTTGAAAATGGTCCACGTAAAAAAAAAAGAACCTCTGCCCTGGAGGCTAGGCTGGCTGAGGGTTCAGGGGGCATGGATGGTCACTGGAAGACATGAGAGGTTGAGAATCAGGTCAGGTCTGGCAGAAAGACCATCACAGCAACCAACTGTAACCACAACAATAAACTGCAGCCGTAGCAGTTCTACTCTGAACTGTGCATAGAACCCTCCAAAGTGGGACTAGCACACCATTTCAAAGAAGCAGAAACTGAGGCTCGGGTTGACTGAAGCCACCGTGGAGCTGAATTGCTATTCCTAAACACTGAGGCTCTTTCTAGCCAAGTGGGTTCCTTCAGCCCCAGCACAACTCCCCGCCCCCCACCCCACCCCCACCCCCACCATCCCAACTCTCAGCTTCATCCCACACTCCTGCTAGATACATTTTGAGCCCAACTCACTCACCTAAGCCCAGCATTTATCCCTGAGTCACAGAGGTGCCTTTAATATCATTTATATCTCAGCTCTGGAGCGGTATGTGTTGAGAAGCAAGAGAAGATGCTGAGAAGTCTTTGCCCTGAGATTGTGCAGAGGCCTCAGGGAACACAGGGCACAGCAGTGATCCTAACACTCATTCTCCAGCATCCCTCAGGGAGGAGGGTCCCAGGCTGAGGGCTCTGGCTCTGCTCCTTCTGCATCTCGGTCCCCCACCTGAGGGTGTGAGAGAGGCTCCCACTCCTTAGAAGTGACTTACAGACCTCTCTTTCCAGATCCTTAAGCAAGAGAGCACACTATTCAACAGGTTCACTTCTTGCAACAGAGGGTTGGTCGCTCCACCCGTCATTCCAGGAGACCCGGGACAATCTGTGTGGTCTCTAAATCAGTGGATCTCCAAGTGGGGCCTGAGAACTTGTTAGAAAGGCAAATTCTCAGGTACAACCCCAACCTATGTGTCAGAAACTCTTAGGGTGAGGTCCAGCTCTAAGGGTCTTAAATTTATTTTTTCCCCCAGCATCTTAATCTTAACCAGGCAAATCTGATGCACACTGGCTTTGGAAGCCCCGTGGGAAACCATACTACTTTGAAAATCTGTTTCCTTGGATGCAAAATGGATATTATCAGTGTTCTTAGTGCAAAGGGTATCTTGAGGTTAAAAGAGATAATTCCTAAGGTCCTAGAGTTCCTGGTTAAATGTTAGCGTTATCTCACCAATTACCACTCTAAGAGTTCAAGCTGTTTCACAAGAATGTAGGAATCTGGGGCTTTCCTGGTGGCTCAGTGGTAAAGAATCTGCCTGCCAATGCAGAAGACGTAGATATGATCCCTGATCCAGGAAGATCCAGGCAGGCTGGTTCAAAATTGGTTCAAAAAGAATGTCAAGGGTGTATATTGTCACTCTGTTTATTTAGCTTCTATGCAGAGTACATCATGTGAAATGCCAGGCTGGATGAAGCACAAGCTGGAATCAAGATTGCCGGGAGAAATATTAATAACCTCAGATATGCAGATGACACCACAGTATGGCAGAAAGTGAAGAACTAAAGAGCCTCTTGACGAAAGTGAAAGAAGAGAGTGAAAAAGCTGGCTTAAAACTCAACATTCAGAAAACTAAGATCATGGCATACGGTCCCATCACTTCATGACAAATAGATGGGGAAACAATGGAAACAGTGACAGATTTTATTTTGGGGGGCTCTAAAATCACTGCAGATGGTGACTATAGCCATGAAATTAAAAGACGCTTGCTCCTAGGAAGAAAAGTTATGACCAACCTAGACAACATATTAAAAAGCAGAGATATTATTTTGCAAACAAAGGTCCATCCAGTCAAAGCTATGGTTTTTCCAGTAGTCAAGTTATGGATGTGAGAGTTGGACTATAAAGAAAGCTGAGCACTGAAGAATTGATGCTTTTGAACTGTGGTGTTGGAGAAGACTCTTGAGAGTCCCCGGACTGTAAGGAGATCAAATCAGTCAATCCTAAAGGAAATCAGTTCTAAATATGAATATTCATTGGCAGGACTGATGCTGAAGCTGAAACTCCAATACTTTGGCCACCTGATGCAAAGAGCCCACTCATTGGAAAAGACCCTGATACTGGGAAAGAGTGGGGGCAGAAGGGGAGGACAGAGGCTGAGACGGTTGGATGGCATCACCGACTCAATGGCCACGAGTTTGAGCAAGCTCCGAGAGGTGGTGATGGACAGGGAGGCCTGGAGTGCTGCAGGCCCTGGACGTCAGAGTCGGACACGACTGAGTGACTGAACTGAAATGAATGCAATGACACCAGTAAAATGCCTGAACATGATGGGGAAGTTAGTTCAGAAATTACCCTATCTACAGTTTTGTCTTTACGTTTCCAACCCCTGCGCTCTCCAGGGTCTCTTCCTCTCCTTATTTCAGGTGTCAGCGCCCAACTGAGAGCCCCAGGACAAGAATTCACCTGGGAGATTGTTAGAAATTCAGAATTTCCCCAGGAAGCTTTACAACATTCTAACAGCGATTGCCTGGGTCGCGGGTGTTTGAGAAGGGCTGCGGGGGGGCTCTGTTTACTAAACATCCTTGGGTTTTTGCATAAGGAATTCCCTAAGGGTCTGATTACAATCTCCCCGTGTAATTCTTATGACAAAGTAAATTTGGAATCTAGGGATTCGCCTTCCCCTAAGGATCCGGAAAACAATTTTTCACCCTAGGATGGAGATTTGGGGCATTCATCTTCTGGCTTTTTGTTTAATGGAGTTTATGGCATCTGGGAGTGGACCACCTTTCCAAGCCTCCACTTAGGAGAAAAATGAAGATTTAATTCCAAGAGTTCAAAAGGAAATAAAACAAATTCTCTTCTTGTTGCTAACATCCAGTACCTGAGATCAGAACCAGTAAAATGGGGATTAGGGGGCCAAGGTCCGGGATTAGAAGGGACGAGCCCCAGCTGGAAGTGCCCACAGGTTGGTGACCTGGTGGGTCCCTTTGACACCCTTGGGCTGTGGCGCCCCACCGACTGACTGCGCGGGTCTGTCCTGGGCCCCAGCCCCGCAGCGCTGTAACCAAAGTGGGGAGAGGCTGGATCGCGCGCTCAGCGTTTTCCCCACAACTGCCGAATCCCAAGAGCCTGCCAAGCTCCCAGCCAGCTCTCTAGGGATGCACCCCCGGGTCCGTACGCCAGCCAGAGCCCGCCCGCTCCCAGCCCCCAGACAAGGGCGCAATTTACCAGTGGGAACCGCCTCTGGCCCACCCATAGGAGGACGCCGCTTTTTTTTTTTTTTTTAATGCCATCAAATTCAATATTTACAAGAACAATCCCATGCTTGGTGCTAAAATGACTGGCCACACAAGAAACAGTTTACTTCTTATAAGAAGAAAAACCTACGCTTGTGCCTTACTCTTTTAGAGAGAGAGAATAATAAATACAGTTTAAAAATTACCCCCCAAAATCGCTTTTTGCACGCGCCCCCTTTCCCTCTAGTCGGGGAACAAATAGTAGTCAACTTTGCCAGGGACCCATCGGCGGGTCCTAGCAGCCCCCGCAGCTGTGGCCTTGTAACTTTAAACCTGGCCTGAGGTCATCGTTTTCGCGCTGGCCAAACGCAGGCAGGGGGCGGTCCTAGCGAACCCGAGACTGGGACCACCTTAGCCCGCGGACTGTCCCCGCCCTCGCCCTCGTCGGGAGAGATAAATGCTGACTCCGATCCGAAAGTTCCCAACTGCAAAGTTTGCTCCGCCTGCTGCTATTGAGAGCGAAGGAACTTGGGGACCCCTCCCGCGCTGGGACTTTTGCTCCCCGTTTTCCAGGCCCCACTCTCGCGCTCCATCAAGGGAAGGCCCCTGGCTACGGAGCTTTTTCATCTTTCCCGCAGCCCAGAAACTAGCTGCTCGGCCCCGCACCCCAAAGAACAAGTCAGCTAAGAAAAATGTGGAAGGTGCCAGTTCTGTTCTTCATTTTGGGAAGCGCATCGTTCTGGGTCCTGGCAGAAGGAGGTAAGGCCAGCGGGCGGAGCTCCCCGAGCAGCTAGCTGGTGGGGACGAGCGAGCCGGGACTTGCGGGTTTCCGGGGCCTGGAATGTGAGGTTGCCTGGGGGAGCAGAGGGGAGCTGGCAATGTGTGCGCGCCGGAGTCTGGAGGGCCCGGGAGAAGAAGAGACGACGGCTTAGCGGGTGCCAGGTCCCAGGCAAAGAGCTGAGTGGGGTGCCAGGGAAAGACCCCGAATCCACAGGTAGCAGGTGGGGAGCAGAGGGTCCCTCGGGGGCGACCCGCCTCCTGCCAACCCTTGCTGGCTCCCAAGAGACAGAGAGAAGGCTCGCAGCCAGGCGCCTTCCACTGGCGGCGCTCGGATTTTCTCCAGGGCTGTGTATTGGAGGCATGCTGTTGGCCTCAGAAGTACTGGCCCCATGGAATCGTGAGGGTCGGGAATGAGGGTGGGATATCCCTGCGCAGCAACGGCCTCCCTCTGGGGGCTGCCAGTCTGTAAGACAGCACGTTGGATACACCCAGGACCCCATCAGTGGGGATTCGTTATCCTCTGTAGAGAGGATAGTGTGTGGGGATAAGGACCGCACTGGAGGGTCCTGATTGCAGAAGGGAGTGGCCCATTATTAACACTGATGTTTAAGTTCCTTTGGGGCCACGTGTGGAACTTGGCCAACAGTGTTAATGACCGCGTGTTGGTGACTCCTTAGACCTTCACTTCTCTAGGTCTGAGAATGGGGACGCTGCTTGCCCATCACTCGCATATCTCCTCCTTCTTCCCTCTTCTTGCCTTTTTGTCCTCTTGCCCCTTGTTGCTGTGTTGGTAGCCTCCAGTCACATGGATCAGTGTTTTCTTTTTCTTGGGTCTTTATTTTGATCTGTTTCCACAGTAGAATATAAACTCCTGTGGACACAGCTGTGTCTTCACCTTGATCCCCAGGGCCAAACAATATCCAGCCCTTAGTAGTTGCTCACTGAATATTGGTTGAAGGCATTGTAAGCTAACTAGGGATCTTTGGAGCTGAAGGTTGAGGAAATGAAACTCTTTTACATTTTCCAAATTGAGGATGGAGGTAGGCCTGGAGCCAGAGGAATCCTGCCTGAAGGGAGGGGCTTGAAGGAGGCCTCCGCACAAAGACGGTAATACCTAGCTCCAGGCCGGTGAGTGGTTCAGGGTGTGTTTCCCTGTGCGGCGCTGCTTCGTGGAGACTGAGGCGCTGTCTGTGCTGTGCGTGCGTGTGTGCTCACTTGTGTCCAACTGTTTTGTCAGCCCATGGACTGTAGCCCAGCAGGCTCCTCTGTCCATGGGATTTCCCAGGCAAGAATACTGGAGCAGGTTGCCATTTCCTCCTCAGGGATCTTCCGGACTCGGGGATTGAACCCGGGGGATCTCGTGTATCTCCTGCATTGGCAGGCGGATTCTTTACCCCTGTGCCATCTGGGTGGGAAGCCCTATTTTGCTGGGTGGCGAGCTATTCATGGCGGTCCTATCTTTGGAACTTCTCTCTTCAGAGCGACATACATGGCTCTGCATTTCAGTTACATTTCCTTTCTGGCCAGACTATGCAAATGACACCATTTTGTGCTCAGCAGGGCAAGATGTGGGAGGCCCCCCCAAACTGAGCCTTGTCCTAGCTCTGCTCAGGAAACAGGGCCACTGGGTGGCATCCCCTCCCCTCCCCCAGCCTCCCCCACTCCCCTGCAACCCCCTTGCCCCGGGGAAGAGTTTAGCTGTAATTATCTTTAAGCCAATTCTGAATATCAAAGGTACTCCTAAAAAGAAGTAATAAAAAAAAAAATCTTCGGGGCTGAAAAACCAGCCACTTCTAGTAATAGCAACTCGATTGGGAAAGACTGAAGCACCCTGGCCCCCTCCCCAGGGGCTGTGTGTTAATGCAGAGTTACTGGGCTGCTGGCGAAGAGTTGAGGCCCAGGAGGGGTTTTGTCTGAGGATAATGAGCAAGGCAACTTGAATATGGATGAATAACTTCTTTGAGCTGAGCTATTGTGGGCTCTAGTTGGGGAGCTGAGCTAGGGGTAATTATGGTGATGAATTTTACTATCCTTCTCTTAGGAGTCTACTCCCTACTGGGCTTCCCTCTTCTAAAGTTATAATCTGGTTCATTTGTACAATCTGGTCCTCTGGCTTGAGATGTCCTCTGGGTCTCTTGAGATGTTAGTGGATTTAAAGGAGCTCGGTGGTCCACACATCTGGCATTTTCCTCCACCGTCAGGCCCCACCTTCACTCTGAACTTTCATCCAAGACACGTATAGGGGCCGCTCCTGTTTATTTCGTGAAATTCTGCAGGCCTCTGCTTGCTGAAAACCCACATGTGCTTTTTTCCCGGACCAGTCCACCCAGGATTAATCATGCGATGAACAAATTTCCCTGTGCTTTTCCCAAAACTCTTGCCAGTTTCAGAGGCTTGGAAATCTTCACGAGTTGCTAAGAGTTTTGTTGCACTTAAGGTATCTCAGGTCTGTTAGAGCCTTCTCGAGGGAGGCTCTGATGACACTGGCATGTGAGATCCAAGATAGCATTTAATATAGAAAAGCACATTTCTAAAAAGTATCCTAGCCTGAGAAGGCTAAACTGGGACATGGCAAGAGGGAGGAACCCAGGCTGATCAGAGGTACGTGGCGGCTGCCCCCCACCCCACCGCCCCCTCACCCCCACCCTCAGGCCTCTGAAATGAGTGACCAGTGAGTAAGTCTATACCAAGAATTACAAGGACCCCAAACCTTGGCATGAAGGTGGATGGTGTGACCGAATGGGAGGGACACTACCTCTGTCCCATTCCCATCCCCCTCCACATGCCAGGAATGTCACGGTTCCCTCATTAAGTCATCATGCATCCTTAAATTATACATTACCATCTTCAGAATAGGCCAGAAGTGAAATTCCAAAAATGGGCCTAGCTCCAAACCTCAAAGCTTTTCTTTTTTTTTTTTCAACCTGCATTACACATTGGGGGAAAAAGAAAGGTTGAACTTGAAATTAAAGGTTGAACTTGAAATTAAATGTTAACCTTGCTTTAAACTCCTTAAACATGAAAACAAAAATTTTTCAAGGTATAAAAATTCTTTACATTTAATACTTACCGTAATATTCCTTTTAGAATGAAGATGTCAGGTACGTTAAAATAGGATTTGTTCATGCATTCCCCAAATAGAAACTCAGCATCTCCTGATATACTGGATATGAAATTCTAAGCACTTTTGGGGAAGGCACACCTAACATAAAGCATTGCACTTCAGTCCTTACCAGCAAAACGATGAACGTGTGCTTTAAATTCCACTGGCTTATCTGAATATTTGTCATATTTCTGGCTTCCAAGAACAGGCGTGCCAGGTTACAGCTTGTGGAGATATTATGGGGGAGGATGTTGAGAGGGGAGAGGCTCATGTAGCTGGCAGTACCCTTGTGAGACTTGAAGAAGTTAAATCAACTCCTGTAAGGCTCTCCAAGGACCCTCCCACTCCTTGGGTATTCCAAAGAAATACTCGGTGAGAGTGTTTTGTTGGAAGAGAATCAAATGAGTGGGGTCATCGGGTGGGCTACAGAGATAAATCTTGGGATTCCCACAGGGGTAAGCAAGAGAGATAAAAACACCTTTAAAAAAATTAAATATTTGTTTTCTGGCTGCGCTGGGTCCGTTTCTGGACCCTGATTGCTGGACTAGACTTTTCTCTAGTTGAGGTGAGACGAGGGCTACTCTCTAGTTAACGGTGCGCAGGCTCCTGATTGCAGTGGCTTCTCTTGTGAGCACGGGCTGTAAGGTGAGCAGGCTTCAGCAGTTGAAACACGTGGGCTCATTAGTCGCAGCCCCCCTGGCTCAAAGGTTGTGGTGTACGGGCTTAGTCGCTCTGTGGCATGTGGGACTTCCCAGATCAGGGATGGAACCCATGTCTCCTGCGTTAGCGAGCTGGTTCATTACCACTGAGCCACCAGGAAGGCCCTGAAAGCACCTTTTGATTGGAGTTCTGAATGCTTTCCCTACTGATTTCTTAAAACCTTGGGGGAAAGGGAAGTGATGGGGCATTGTATCTGAGGGTTATGAAATGGAGCCAGGTTAGGGAGCAACTGGAATTCTGCCACCTTCATCCAAGGCAGGAAACTGAGGTGACTGTCTTCCTTCCCTCGAGACTCAGCCCAGCGCCCACCAGCCCGCCTGCTCCTGGCGGCTAGTCCCGGGCAAGCATTCCCTGGAGCTTCGATGGATGGGTTTTCCCGATTTTCCACCTGGCCCCGTGCCTTTGCCTCAGGAACTGCCCGGAGGAGATGGCTTTAATCCTCTGAGGGAAATTTGTAGATCTGGCCGCTTCATATGCCTGCTTGTCTGAGGAGCTGCACGCTGAGATTGTCAGGGCAACACTAATTTTATGTGGGGGCGGGGAACCCCACAAAACACAAAAACAACAAATTTAGTAATTGGATAATCACCTTTCCGGAAGGTAGCCTCTGTCCAGAGGGTCAGGGTTCCAGACAGTAAAGAGAGAATGTCACTGAGGCCTGGGGGAATGGGAACAATTGTCACTTACATTTGTAGCAGATAGGGAAGGGCCTCTAGAAGATGCGTCAACATTCCTGATGAGAGTATTTCCGTTAACTCATCACAATGTCTTCATCTGGGTGTTGAGACATGACTTACTTAAGCAAAATGGTGATCCAATGAATGGTATCCTGCCTGGAGGAGTTTGTCTGCCTAGAATCTAGACAGGGAGGGGAAAGGAGTAAGGACTAGATGATGTGAAACTTGTCCCACCTGAGGAGTGCTTTAGTTACATATTTACTGAGTAACTTCTTTGTGAGTCAGGCAAGGTATCCTTGCTAATGGCTACTGTAAGGTGTCCTGTCTGTGGTTGAAGGGCTTCTGGTCTCAGTCCAAGTGCCCCAGGACCGTTCTGTCACAGTCTGGAAATGTACTCTGCCCACGTGTCCCTAGTCTTTGTTCTGTGTGCACCAGACAGCATTTCAGGTATTTCACTCTTGAGATGGGCATGCCTGGGATAACAAATGTGGATAGAGACCACTGAAGAACTATTTCACTTTCTAGATAAGCTATTTGAATTCCTGGCCTCTTAAGAGCATGGCTAGGGTGAAAGGGTTTCATCTGATCTAGATCACCCTATAAGATTTTTTTTTTCATTAATTTTTATTAGTTGGAGGCTAATTACTTTACAATATTGTAGTGGTTTTTGCCATACATTGACATGAATCAGCCATGGATTTACATGTGTTCCCCATCCCAATCCCCCCTCCCTTTAAATATCTGAATCTGTATAACTAAATGAACTAGATTCTGGATATGTGGTGTTCACAGCAGTAACAATATGTTAGCTTGAAATGTGGAAGTGTTGCTCAGTCATGTCTGGCTCTTTATGACCCCATGGACTGGAGCCCACCAGACTCCTCTGTCCATGGGATTTCCCAGGCAAGAATACTGGAGTGGGTAGCCCTTCCCTTCTCCAGCAGAATCTTTCCAACCCAGAGATCAAACCCTGCATTGCAGGCAGATTCTTTACCATCTGAGCCATCAGGAAAGCCCAGTAACCAGATGTTATTGTTGTTCAGTTGCCCAGGTATGTCTAACTCTTTGAGACCCATGGACTGCAGCACACCAGGCCTCCCTGTCTCTCAACATCTCGGGAGTTTGCCCAAGTCCATATTTATTGCATTGGTGATACTGTCCAGCCATCTCATCCTCTGATACCCTTTTCTCCTTCTGCCCTCGATCTTTCCCAGCATCAGGGATTTTTCCAATGAGTCATCTGTTCGCATCAGATGACCAAAATACTGGTCAGCTTTAGCATCAGTCCTTCCAGTGAGTATTCAGGGTTGATCTCCCTCAAGATTGACTGGTTTAATGTCCTTGCTGTCCAAGGGACTATCAGGAGTCTTCTCCAGCACACAGTTTGAAGACATCATTCCTTTGGTGTTCTGCCTGCTTTACCAACCAGCTTTCACAACCATATGTGACCAGTGGGAAGACTATAGCCTGACTATTCAGATCTTTGTTGGCAGAGTGACGTCTGTGCTTTTCAACACACCATCTAGGTTTGTCATCACTTTCTTGCCCAAAAGCACCCATCTTCCGATTTCATGGCTGCAGTCACCGTCTGCATTGGTTTTGGACCCAAGAAGAGGAAATCTGTCACTACTTCCACCTTTTCCCCGCTTCTGTTTGCTATGCAATAATGAGGCCGGATGCCGTATCTTAGGTGTTTTTTGTTTTTTTTTTAATGTATTTAGTCTTAAGCCTGCTCTTTCATTCTCCTCCTTTACCTTCATCAAGAAGCTATTTCCTCTTCACTTTCTGCCATTAGAGTGATATTATCCACATACCTGAGGTTGTTGATGTTTCTCCCTTCTCTCTTAACTCATGAGGATGAGCTTATAACTCATCCACCCCAGCATTTCTCATCGTGTGCACAGCGTATAGGTTAAACAAACAGGGTGACAGCAGACAGCCCTGTAGTACTCCTTTCTCCATCTTGAACCAATCAGTCGTTCCATACAGGGGTCTAACTAGGGAACTACACCATAATCTGTATAATAACAGCTCGTATGTGTGTGTGTCCTGGGCTCAGTTGTGTCCCGCTCTTTGGGACTCCATGAACTATAGTCTGCCAGGTTCCTCTGTTCATGGAATTTTC
The DNA here is from genome assembly GCF_023699985.2 of Odocoileus virginianus. Taxonomy (NCBI): domain Eukaryota; kingdom Metazoa; phylum Chordata; class Mammalia; order Artiodactyla; family Cervidae; genus Odocoileus; species Odocoileus virginianus. Next base: position 25,530,042 of record NC_069684.1, read on the forward strand.
CAGGCAAGAGTACTGGAGTGGGTTGTCATTTCCTCCTCCAGTGGATCTTCCTGACTCAGGGATCAAACCTGCCTCTCTTGTGTCTCCTGCTTGGCAGGCAGATTCTTTATCACTGCCTCACCTAGGAAGTCAGTGCTTAGTGTCAAGCACTTTCCAAGCCCTATTTCATTTAATCCACCCAACATAACTTGAAGACAGGAACTATTTGTATTTTATAGATGGGTAAAGAGGCTCAGAGAGGTTCAGTAACTTACACGCAGACACAGAGCTAGTAAATGACAGTGGTGAGACTTGTCTCCAGGCAGCCCAACCCCAGAACCCACATCTCTATACATTCACACAACAGCCAGCTATTCTTAGATTGAGGCTGCCAAGGTCTCTCAGAGATGTCAGCCGGTTGATTTCTTCAAGCAACTTTCACAGTTATTTGTTAGATATGTAATTTGGATTGAAGAACTAGACTGATACTGGGGTACCTAGTAAAAGGACATAATCCCTGTCCCCTCAAGCGTTTATAGAGCACATATGTTAATAAGAACTTAGAAAGTTAGAGTTAGAAAGGAGTCACACATGGTATTGCAGTTCACACAGAGAGGCAAGGCAGATGTGTGTGGCATATACAGATAAGAACAGGAAAGGTGGTGTAAAATGGCATGTCCTGGGTGACACACAGCATTACCAGATGCAGGTTTGGAGATTCTTGTGGGCCTTGGAAACTGGAAAAACCCTTCAGGGGAGGATGGGACTTGATCATGGCTATGAAAAATGGTGGGGTTGGTTGGACAGGGTGGTAGGGAAGGGCATTCTAGGCAGGAAAGAGTGCTCAAGCAAATGCACAGAAATTAGAACAATCTGGAGTTTGTGTGGGAAAAGGTATGGGCATCCAGGGCTGGGAAAAGCCATGGAGGCTGGCTGGAGTCAAGGGTGTCAAGTTGGGGAGTAGCAGGAAATCTGTTTTTCTGTAGGTAATTGTCAAATGGGAGCAGAGTGGGCCATGAATAGTGGCTGTGGCGAGGGGGGGCGGGTAATGTAGTGATAAGGGTACCACATGGGATTGAATCTAGTTTATAGGGGCCTGTACCAGTGTTCTTGCCTGGAGAATCCCAGGGATGGGGTCACACAGAGTCAGACACGACTGAAGTGACTTAGCAGTAGCAGTAACAGTCTGGGGGGAAAGGGAGAATCAGGAGGTCAAGAGACTAAGTGTAATGACAACACACGGGAGAATGAGATCACATTTGGGGGAATAAGAGCCAGCAAGACTTACAACACAGTATTTCCAGGTTTCTTATTTTTTGGCTGTGCTGGGTTTCCCTTGCTGCACGCAGGCTTTCTCTAATTGTGTCGATCGGGAGTGACTCTGTTGTAATGCACGGGCTTCTCATTGCTCTTGTTACAGAGCATGGACTAAGCACAGGCTTAGTTGCTCCACAATATGTGGGATCTTCCCGGACCAGGGATCAAACCCATGTCTCCCACACTGGTAGGCGGATTCTTATTCTCTGCCACCAAGGATCCTCCAGGTTTCTTATTATTCTTTCCTCATTTCCTCATTTTCCTCTAATCTAATCTGCTCTCTGTCTTTATGAGTTTGCTTATTTTAGATATTTCATATAAATGTCATCATATAGTATGTGGTGCTTTGTGTCTGGTTTCTTTTACTTAGCATGGTGTTTTCAAGGTTCATGCATTTGTAGCATGAGTCTGAATTTCATTCCTTTTTATAGATGAATAATACTCCATGGTGTGGCTAATACTGCATTTTGCTTATCTGTTCATCCATGGATGGACATTTGAGTTGTTTCCACTTTGGGGTTATTATGAATAATGCTGCTATAAACATTCATGTACAAGTCTTTGTATGGGCATATGTTTCCATTTCTCTCAAGGATACACCTAGGAATAGAATTACTGGGTCAAATGGTAGCTCAGGTACTTCCCTGGTAGTTCAGATGGCTGGTAGCTCAACTGGTAAAGAATCCACCTGCAATGCAGGAGACCCCAGTTTGATTCCTGGGCTAGAAAGATTCCCTGGAGAACAGATAGGCTACCTACGCCAGTATTCTTGGCTGGAGAATTCCATGCACAGAGGAGCCTGACTGGCTACAGTCCATGGGGACACAAAGAGTAGGACATGACTGAGCAACTTTCACTTTTACATGGTAGCTCTGGGCTTTCCAGGTGGCTCAGTGGTAAAAGAATCCTGCAATTCAGGAAACATGGGTTCGATCCCTGGATCTGGAAGATCCCCTGGAGGAGGAAATGGCAACCCACTCCAGTATTCTTGCCTGGAAAATCCCATGGACAGAGGAGCCTGACAGGCTATAGTCCAAATGGTTGCAGAGTCAGACACGACTGAGTGACTGTGCGCGTGAGTGCACACACACACACACACACACACACACACACACACACAGAGTAGCTCTTTAACTCTTTGTTGTTGTTCAGTCGCTCAGTCACGTCCCACTCTTTGCGACCTCATGGACTGCAGCACCCCAGGCTCCTCTGTCCTTCACCATCTCCCTGGAGTTTGCTCAAACTCATGTCCATTGGGTCAGTGATGCCATCCAGCCATCTCATCCTCTGTCGTCCTCTTCTCCTGCCTTCAGTCTTTCCCAGCATCAGGGTCTTTTCTAATGAGTTTGGCTCTTTGCATCAGGTGGCCAAAATATTGGAGCTTCAGCTTCAGTTTCAGTCCTTCCAATGAATATTCAGGCCTGATTTCCTTTAGGATTGACTGGTTTGATCTCCTTGCTGGTCAAGGGACTCCCAAGAGTCTTCTTCAGCACCACAGTTCTAAGGCATCAATTCTTCGGTCATCAATTAACTTTTGAGGAACTGCCAAACTGTTTTCCAAAGTGGTTCCATTTTACATTCCTACCAACAATGCAGAAAGTTCCAATTTCTCTACATCCTTGCCAAATCTTGTTATTTTCCATTTGGTTGAGTGATTTGTTTGTTTTTTTAAAAATTGTAGATATCCTAATGGGTATGAAGTGGTATCTAATTATAATTTTGATTTGCATGGCCCTAATGTTCAGTGACATTGTACAGCTTTTCATGTGCTTAAAGACCATTTATATATCTTCTTTGAAGAAATATCTGGGAGAGCGAGCCGGCGGTGGTTCGATGGTGTAATGAAGAAGTATCTAATCTTGTTTTCTCAAGATTGATTGATCAATTGATTGAATAGTCATTTTTTATTGTTTAATTCTCTATGTATTAATATTTTGGGTACTAGACCTTTATCAGACATAAAAATTGTGAGCATTCCTCCCATTCTGTGAGTTGGCTTTTAAATCTCTTGATAGCATCCACTGAAGCACAAATTTTAAAAACTGTTGAAGTCCAATTTATCTACTTTTTCTTTTGTTGCCTCTACTGTTGGTGTTTTATCTAGGAAGCCATTGCCTAATCCAAGGTCACTAAGATTTACTTTTATATATTCTTCCAACAGTTGTACAGTTTTAGCTCTTACCTTGAGGTCTTTGATTCATTTGAAATTAATTTTAATGAATTAATCGTGGTATGAAATAGAGGTCCAACTCCATTTTTTTGCATGAAGAAGGCCAGTTGTCCCAATACCATTTGGTTGAAAAGATGATTCTTTCCACTGAATTATCTTGACACCTTTGTCAAAATTGATTGCCCATAACACATGCACCCCAGTGTTCATTGCAGAACTATTTACAATAACCAGTACGTGGAAGCAACCTAGATGTCCATCGACAGATGAATGGATAAAGTTGTAGAATATATATATATATGATGGAATATTACTCAGCCAAAAAATGAATGAATTTGAGTCAGTTCTAGTGAGGTGAGTGAACCTCGGTCATATTATTCAGAGTGAAATAAGTCAGAGAAAAACAAATATCATTTAATAATGCCTATGTTGGAAATCTAGAAAAATGGTACTGATGAACCCATTTGCAGGGCAGGAATGAAGATTCAGACCTGTAGTCTATAGAGAATAGACTTGTAGACACAATGGGAGAAAGAGAGGATGGGACAAATTGAGAGAGTAGCAGTGAAACATGTAATTGCCGTATGTGAAATAGATAGCTAGTTGGAAGTAGCTGTATAACATGGGGGGCTTAACCCAGTGCTCTTTGACAATCCAGAGGGTTGGGATGGGGGGTTGGTGGGAGGGAGGATCAAGAAAGTCGGGACTTATCTATACTTAGGACTGATTCACGTTGTCCTATAGCAGAAGCCAACACAACATTGTAAAGCAATTATGCTCCAGTTAAAAATGAATTTAAAAAATCACTTTCCCAGAAATGTGTGGGTTTATTTCTGGACTCTCAATTCTATTCGATTGGCTTATACATCTATCTTGATGCCAGTACCACATGGTGCTGACTACAGTAGTAGTACTTACTCTTTGTAGTAAGTTTTGAAATTGAGAAGTGTTAGTCCGCCTCTTTTTTCTTTTTCAAATCGCTCTGGTTCTTCTTATCACTGTATTTTAATTGTCTGATGTGTATCTCTCACTCCTTAGGGAAGAGAGGAGGACCCATCTTATTCAGCACTTAAAAGAACATGTGGTTGGTAAAAACACTTGGCAGGAGGAAGAGGGAAGAAACCCAGCCTTTTGGCAGGAACGACAAGAAGGCAGGTGATAGAAATCAGATTGGAGGGATGAGAGATAAGGAACCAATTTGATGAGAAAGAATAGTAAGTTATGCACTCTCTTACAGACACAGTGAGTTGGAGGTAATATTAAGACATGTAGTCTGATGCAACTGATGGGTTCCTGGGGAGAAACTCAGCTAAAACGGCACAGAAATAATAAACCCCACTTTGCTGCCTGAATTCCCTATTCATCAGAACAAGGGGAGAAAAATGGCAAAAAGGGTCAGAAGAGATCCCCTCTAACTAAGAATATTATTTTTAAAAAATTTTACCGAAGCACACTTCAAACTCTCAAACCAGGCTTCGGACCAAGGCCAAGGGCAGTCAGTGGAAACACAGCTACATCCTGTAGGTTCCTGGAGGGCCTCATCCTCCTGGGCTCACAGCTGAGCTGTCTGCAAGCTGTATGCGTGGATGGTGAGGTCAGAGCCAAAGGGGCTTCTCTTTTCACTCTTGCGAAATCAGGGCCCGCTCAGCCCTGCATGAATCAGAAGCTCAGTTTCCGAGCAGATGGTGAGGGTTTCCCAACACAGTTGAGATGCAGTGTTCCAGGCCAGCACTTCTAAAGCCGGCCTTAGTCATTTGATTATTCAAGTATTAATAACTAAGCGGTTCTCTCTAAGAGAGGTGGCCTCCTGGCCAGGTTCCAGAAAAGTTATACAAGAGTGTTGATTCCAGCCTACAGCACTATGGACTCATTTCCTCTTTTACTGAGAACGTTCTGCTTTTGGTCAAGAGAGAGACCTCCCCTCAGGTTGAGTAATCTTGATTGAGGTTGTAACTAACAACCTCGAGTTTTCACATTTGAAGAGAGGTCCTGAGTCCTGTTTGCAGTTGGTGTGAGTGGGTAACTTGATTCATTCTCCTCTGTCCTAAAAAGTGTAAATACTCATTCATTCATTCAGCTATCAGAGACTGCTAGCAGGGAGAAATGCAGAGTTATCAAGAGCCTGGTGCTAAGAAAGACTGAAGGCAAACGGAGAAGATGGCAGCAAGGATGAGATGGTTGGATAGCATCACCAACTCAACGGACATGTTTGAGCAAACTCCGGGAGATGGTGAAGGACAAAGGAGCCTGGCGTGCTGCAGTCTGTGGATAAAATAAAAACAGCTAGTGGGAAGTTGTTGTATAACACAGGGAGCTCATGAGTTGAGTTTACATGAATTAAGCTTGCAAGGAGTTAGACATGACTTAGTGACTGAACAACAACAGCAACACCAGTTTAGAGGAGGGTACTTCCTCCTGACACCTTGGGGGGGGGAGTGGTCTCTGAGGAAAGAGATGTTTCTTTCACCTGGGCCATGAAGAGTATGTGGGGTCTGGATGGGCAGTGGGGGAGGAAAATCAGTGGAGCTGGGGAAAAGTGACCAACACACATGAGGGCTGTGTTACACAGTGGTCAGAGCCGGGGATTTCTCTGGAGTCTGACAGATCCTGCTGTGTAACCCCTGCATCACCCCTTGCTGACTACGTGGGTGACTTACTCTCAGCCCCACCATCCTCATTTACAAAATAAGGATGATGTTAGTTATTCAAGGCTTTTGTGAAGATCAAGAGAGAGTGCTTGGTACAAATGTTTGCTCGCCATTATTAAAATATCTGGGGCTTCCCTGGTGGTTCAGTGGTAAAGGATCCACCTGCAAAGGCAGGAGACAGAGTTCGATCCTTAGATCGGAAAGATCCCCCAGTGAATGGAATGGCAACCCACTCCAGTATTCTTGCCTGGAAAACCCCATGGACAGAGGAGCCTGGTGGTCTACAAAGAGTCGGACACAACTGAGCAACTAAACAACAAGAATTAAACTAATTCCTCGTGGATAGCCATGGGATTAACTGGGAAGATTGGTAAAGTTTACACAGTAGGTCTCAATTCCTTTCCCTCCATCGAAGGGGAAAGAATGGATGTGGTTAGAGACCTATCCTACGGGCTGTGAGTCACCTGCTGGTGACTTGGCATGAGTCCTTCCTGCTGAAGTGTGAAACAGGAGTCCCCAGCCATCACCAGCCCCTCCCCTTTCTTGATTCTTGTGCTCAGCTGCAGAGACTTCCAGAACACTGCCTTCAACTTTGGGAGGTGACCAAGAGGGGCCACCCCACCCAGAGCCCAAAGAAAACTGCTCCCCCCCTGAAAGGCATCCTTGGGGCATTGAGCATAACAGCCCCTTCTCTGAAGTCAGGGGATGGTCACCGCTCCAAATCTTAATGTGTAGCATTTCTTTTGATTTCTCTAGAGGAACTAGTGACACTTGTCTGGTCTCTGCAGCCTTGACATGTTTCTCTTGATTTTTATGGGAGAGGCACACGTCGCTGATGCCAACAGTGAGCAGTATCAGCCCTGTGTTGGAGGGACTGACAGGACCGGACAGAGTTAGCGGTCAGGCTGCTGCTCGTTAAAAATCAAACAACAGAACAGCAGAGTTCATCTTTATAGGAGAAGTATCCTATTTTCAGCCTTACTGTCTCTTTCATCAGGAGAAGGTGTTTGACAATTCGTGGGTGAAGCACAGTGGACAGTGGCAGGAATGTTATAAGGGATAACTCAAAGGAAATCTCCTGTTTGGTTAGAAGTATACTCGTTCGGTCAGTCACTCAACAAATGTCTACTAAATACTTACCTATGGTGCCAGACATGGGGAATATGGGATGGTATGCGCTGTGAGTAGTACTGTACTGCCTCGACGAAAATTAACAGTGCGTTCATCCCTGTGGGATGCTGAGTGGTGGGGCCAAGCCTTCTCAGAGTTGCCTAGATTTTCCCTGGCCAAACTTTGATCTGCTAAGCAATTTACCAGGATCCTTGGAGAAGGGGTGGAGGTGGGTGGGAAACCCACTGACCACATCAATGATTGTACTGATCACAACCCTGGGTCTGCCAGGAGTTGACGGTCAGATGCAGGGCTCTGGATTAGCAAATGACTTTCAATATTCCCAAGAAAGGCCATACAAGGTCTGGATGTGGGTCAGCCAGTGAGACCAGAGGGGTCACTCAAAAGATGTGGTAAATAAAAGCGAAGTCCAAACACCTATTTTTCTTGTTGCAGAAACCTACTTCATGGTAACTTAAGGGAGCGCTATCAAATAGCTCAATTTGGGGCATTTTGAATGAAGATGAAAGATAGCATAAAGATCTGAGTTATCTTGGAGATCACGGTGGGTGGTCTGCAGAATGTTGAAAAACGTTGGAGATTGGCACCTCCCTGCAGTTTGGAGAGTGTTTATTTTCAGGCTTCTGAGCATAGTTTTGAAACATGATAGAAAAATAATATGTAAAAGCCTGTGCCTGGGCAAAGGATCAAAAGCAGACCTTTTTGGTTTTGTTTTCTACATAGATGTTTTGACCTCCCTCTAAAAACATTACATTCTCTCAAATTTCATTGGAATTATTTGTTTGTAAGTTATCTTACAGTTTTTCCTACAGGGAAAATCCAGAACTTCCTAGGATGTTGCAAGAAAAGAAAAAGAGCATTTTACTTCTTGATGGCCACAAAAGTCATTCCAAGGCCATGCAGTCATCCATCTCCAAAGGGTTGTTTGTGCATTTAGATGCTGGAGCAACTCAAGATGCTAGAAAATCCAGACAGCATGAAAGATGTCTTAATCTACCAGTTTCTTTGAAAGCCTGAGGGTAACTCAGCTTGACTTCTTTTAAAATCAACTTTCCCACTTTAATCTCCAGCTGTTCAATTCTGAAGCTTCAGGTCAACAGAAAGAGGACCACAGGGAACTTCTCCCTCACGTGGAGATGGAAAGTGGGCAGAGGCTCTTTGCCAAAACTTTCAAAGGAGACTTCGGAAGCTGTCCTCATAAGATAAAATGAAATCCCAGACTTAGAGAATGAACTTCTCTAAGTTCATTCTTTTCAGAGGGAAAGATGGCAGGAAGGGATAGTTAGGGAATTTGGGATGGACAGGTACACACTGCTCTATTTAAAATGTATAATCAACAAGGACCTACTGTGTAGCACAGGGAAATTTGCTCAAAGTTATGTGGGAGCCTGGATAGGAGGGAAGTTTGGAGGAGAGTGAAGACATGTTTATGTATAGCTGAATTGCTTTGGTGTTCACCCAAAACTATCACAACATTGTTAATTGGTTATTATCGTTCAGTTGCTAAGTCATGTGACCCCATGGACTGCAGCATGCTAAGCTTCCTGGTCCTTCACCATCTCTCAGAGTTTGCTCAAATTCACATCCATTGAGTCGGTGATACTATCCAACCATCTTATCCTCTGTCGTCCCCTTCTCCTCCTGCCTTCAATCTTTCCCAGCATCAGGGTCTTTTTCAAGTCAACTCCTTGCATCGTGGCCAAAGTATTGGAGTTTCAGCTTCAGCATTAGTCCCTCTGATGAATACTTAGGGTCGATTTAATTTAGGATTGAGTGCTTACCACCCCTCCAAAAAAGCACGAGGTAAAATCTAGTAAAGGACTCAGCACCATATGGGAACATCCTGCTTTACTCGAGGTAAAACCTAGTAAAGGACTCAGCACCATATGGGAACATCCTGCTTACTCAGTTCATCCATTCATACTCTAAATGTTTTTATCCACAGAATGGCAACAGACGGTAAAAGTCTTGCCTCTGAGGTTTCATGCTTATTTCCGATTGTTGGGATAGTGACTTTAGATGCTTTCCAGTTATTACCTGTCCAGTTCTTTCCCTTCCTGCTGCTCTGCCCTGGTATAAGCACTGCCCACTTCTGCCTGGACAACAGTCTAAGTGATGCTCAGCTTCAGTCTGACCCTGGCACCTTCCCCAACACCTACATCTATTCTGTGGCACTAGAGTGGCTCCTGGGGCTGGAGTTATGTCCCTCCCACACTCAGAGCATCTTCTGGCTATAAAGTTAATCTCAAATCAAAACCCCTTCATACAGAATTCCACCAGTCTGACCCTCTACCCCTCCCTGGTCTTGTTTCTCACTGTCTAGACACGCTGATCAGCCTGTTTCTCAAGTGCGTGGTGCTGCATTCTGGGCTTCAGGGTTAGTGAGGCCAGCTTTTCACTTACCTGGTGATCACTCAGTCATTTGACAAATACTCACTGAATGCCTACTCTGTGCCAGTATCATAGACAATGGGGACATCAAGATGAAACAGCCTTTACTGAGCTTGTGTTCTAGAGGGACAGTCAGTTAGTGATTGAATATACTAATTCACTAATTAGTATGTTATGATTTCAGTGTGTGGTCAAGAAGTCTCCTGAGAAAATGCCCTTTAAGCAGAGATCTGAAGTGGGTGCAGGAGCACCAGCTTGAGATTTTCCTTGTCTGCCTGTTGAGAGTCCCTCCTCCTATCCCACCCCAACAGTACCCAAATCCGTGAGAATGGAGACCTCACCTGGCTCACTTAGTGCCAAGAATGGGGCCCAACATGCAGGTATCATTGCTTAGTCACTCAGTCAAGTCCAGCTCTTTTTGCAATGCTGTGGACTGTAGCCCACGAGGCTCCTCCATCCCATGGGATTTCCCAGAAAAGAATACTGGAGTGGGTTGTCATTTCCTTCTCCAGATTCCAGGGGATCTTTCTGACCCAGTGATTGAACTCGCCTCTCCTACACTGGCAGGCAGATTCTTTACCACTGAGCTATCAGGGAAGCTCCCAGCATGTAGTAGGTGTGCAATAAATATTCTTGGAAATAGAGGTGAACTCAGAAAGGCTCCAATCTCCATCCCATCATTGCTGCTGCCTTTTTTTGTAGAGCCAAGAGTACCTCTTCTCTGAGAAGTACAGCCTTGGTAAGGCAGACCACACCTGTCTTCTAACCTGCCACTTCTGGAACCTCAGTCCTAGAAAGGGAACTCATTTGAGGAAATAGAGATTGTGGTCACTACATAATTAGACTGAGGGATTCTAACAGATGGTGTCTCATAAGAGGAGGTGAGATGCTCAAGGAAGCAACTGCTTTCTATAACCAGGATTATAATTTAAGGGAGAGTGAGGTTGGGGGTGAAAAGGAAGGATGTCAAACCCAGGGAAGGGCATTTTCCAGGCAACAGCTACCCCAGAGTCACAAAAAAGGGCTTGAGGGGCCAAAGAGCACTCCAAAACACTTGGCTTTGCATCTGCTCACTGACCAGGCCAACTCAGAAAATTGTTAAACTTCTGACCTTGTTAAAGAAAGTTATTCTGGCACTTGTTCAAACAGTTGGAAGATTTTATTCAAGACTATTGCCTCAGGGAAGAGAGATGGGGTTCAACTCTGAGTACAATGGGGACAGCTGAGGATTCATAGCCAAGAAGCAGAGAGAGGGGCAGTGGATGGAAAACTGTGAAGAAGAGACCTCAAAGGGGAAAGAAAGAAAGTGAAGTCGTTCAGTCATGTCCAACTCTTTGCGACCCCATGGACTGTAGCCTGCCAGGCTCCTCTGTCCATGGGATTCTCCAGGCAAGAATACTGGAGTGGGTTGATATTTCCTTCTCCAGGGGATCTTCCCAACCCAGGGAACGAACCCGGGTCTCCGCATTGCAGGCAGACGCTTTATCCTCTGAACCACCAGGGAAGCCCCCAGAGGTAGGGGATTCTTGCTAAACCAGCCAAACAGGATTCATGCTAAAGGCAGGCCAGGGATTTAGAAATCAAAGGTGGGAGATTGAGGACTTGATTAAAGAGAATCAAGTGATTCTCTATAAACTGACTTAGCAGAGCAGGGTTCTTGCTGAAACAAGACTCTGTAATGATGAACATCGAAGCCTGAGGACATGGCCTTACTGAGAAGAGGGTTCAGGGGAGTTTCAACAAAGGTTGGTCAAGGAAGGTCTTTGTCAGCCTCACTTTGCTCATCTGGTAAGTGGGGACAAACACACCAGCTTAATTTTTGGATGAAAATCAAATTTATATTCCCATTTTACATCATGCTTCAAGATAAACACAGGGCAAATAGAAAGACTCAGTGTAAAAACAAAAGCTTACAGAAAATATAGATGAATATTTACATAATCTTGAGAGTTTGTAAGTATGATATTCAGAGAGACAAAACAAGCTTAATAAGTTTGACTAATGGCAGATCTTGCCACTTATATATGCAAGTGCAAATTAATTTAAAAAATTATTGCAGCATCTATTCCAAAAAATATATGTATTTTTCAGTTTTATCACTTTATTCTATCCCAGAAAACTTAAAGAAATATGCTTTATTTCCTGATTTTGTTAAATAAAATGCTTCCTGAGCTTATGTTGCATTTGCTTCATTTCCTTTTTTCCTATTTCAGTTCTCTGGATTAATTAATTTATTTTTATTTATTTTGGACTGCACTGAGTCTTCATGGTGTGTGGACGCTTTCTCTAGTTGCGGCAAGTAGGGGCTACTCTACTCTTGCAGTGTGTGTGCTGCGTATTGCGGTGGCTTCTCTTGTTTTGGGGCACAGGCTCAGTAGTTGTGGCACACAGGCTTAGTTGCTCTGTGGCATGTGGAATCTTCCCAGATCAGGGATAAAAAGTCCTGCATTGGCATGTAGTTTCTTAACCACTAGACCTCAGGAAAGTCCCCTCTGGATTAATTTAATGGTGCCACACCAGTGCTATGAACCAAATAGCCATGTAAAATATTGATTGGATGCCAGAAAAGGTTATATATTAGTTCCCTGTCATACAGAGTGAAGTATAACAAATATGTATTAACACATATATGTGAAATCTAGAAAATGGTACAGATGAACCTATTTGCGAAGCAGAAATAGAGACACAGATGTACAGAACAAATGTATGGACACCAGGTAGAAAGGGGAATGAATTGGAAGATTGGAATTGACATATATACACTACTATGTATAAAATAGATAACTAATGAGAACCTAAAGTATACCACAGTCAATGCTCTGTAGTGACCTAAATGGAAAGGAAATCCAAGAATATATTCTTAAGGCATAAAGAACACTTAAAAATTATTTAAAGATGAATACCATAAAAGAAAAATGGTCACAAGAGAAGACACTCCTATCAACCAGCAAACTTAAGGAAGAACTCATCACCACAAATCAGAAATGTAAATAAAATCAAAAGATTGAAAATACTTACTCAAAGGCTTAATCAACAATTTGGGACTGTTGTAAGACAATCACAGTGACAGTGTAATTAATGTTCCATAAATTCTAAAATATTGTAAATGAAATGCCATCCCATAAATATATGGAAACTAGAATGATTTCTTTGGGCTATTAGATTTTGATGCAAAGGTAAAAATGATTCACTTGTGTTAATATTTAGTTATATAGAGCAGCTTCAGCTGCATGCAGCAAATTCTGATAAATTCTCATTTTATTTTTATTCTGTTACAAATATTCTCTAATTTTCCTTGTTATGGCTTCTTAGGTATACCCATCATTTAAAAGTGGACATTTTGTTTCCAAATACGTGAAGTTTTTAAACTATCTTTGATATTAATTTCTCAGTTTGATAGTTATCATTTAATGATTCCTTCTCTGTAATCACCCTGTGTGTTTTCAGTGTTTGAACTTTATTGAGGCTTTCAATGGCTAAATCAAAGATCTCTCTTGGTAAATGACACATTGCATTTGAAAATATCTGGGCTATTTTCAAATATCTTTTGATACTGATTTCTAACTTAATTCCACAGTGATAAGAGAACAGATTGTATGATTCCAATACCTTTAGGCCATGAAATTTTTGCATCTTGTTTTATGCAACTGGATATGTTCCAGTATCTCCTGCTTTATAGTCTATGGGAGCTTGAATTTGTATCCTGCTGTTGTGTGAAAATTGTATAAATCTTAATTATGTTGAATTGGTTCATAGTGGTTTTCAGGTCTACTATTTCATTCTATTAAGTTTTGAGAGTTTTATATTGAAGCTTCAACTAAATCTTAATTTATCTACTTAAAAAATAATTGTAATATGTAATTCTAATAGGTATGAAAATGCAGAACAATATAACTTTGTTCTGTATTTTCCATATCTCCTGTAAATGTGTTGTCATACTTTCATAATTAAAAAGAACAAAACAAAAAATGATTCATAACTAGCACTTTCATCCTGATAAACATCTCTTCAGTGCTTATTGGTTCTCAAACTTGAACACCTTAGGATCAAGTCAACTTATCACATCATCTTCTTAGAAGTAGTAGTTTTTAAAAGAATAACACATACACACCAATTCCAAAGCAAGTGGATGGCTTACAGACAGTTGAAAATGTCCATTGGTTCTGCCCCATAGGCTGGGGGAGGCTGGGAGTGGCAGGAAGGTGTTCATGTGAGCATAAGGGGACATCGCTCCAGAACAGACTCTCTTATTGCAGGTTTGTCACTGCATTTACGTAAACAGTGTGTGTGTTGACTGTGCGCACACGTGTCTTAGGAAGAAGAAAATGATTGGAGAGCAGAGACAGCAACACATGATTTGAATTTCACCATTCAAGAGAAAAGGATGTCAAATGCTGGCTGGACACTCAGCAATTCATCCGCAAAGCCTTCAGACGAAATAATGAGAGGGACAAGTGAACATCTCTTGTTAAAGATCAACTTTCCCAGGGAGCAAAAAGAATGCCAGGGCAGTGAGACAAAAGACATGCCTCTTCATCATGAGTGTCATTCATAAAATGCCCTTTTGTCTATTCAGAGCGATTTTGGTCCTTGGCTCTGTGGGCCAAGGGTAGAAAAGAGCAAGAAGGAATTTTTATCATTAGGCTTTCAATGAACTGAACTTTCTACGAAAGAATTCAGCTTATTTTTTTTTAAAGCAAGGGTGGTTTTGTTTTGCTTTTTGAAGCTAGAGGATACCATATGGTAAGTGATTTTGCTGAACACACCAGAAAATGTTTTTAAATGGATAGTTTGTTAAGTGTATTTGAACCTGGAGTGGAAGAAAAGAAAATAGGATGCTAAGTTTTTTAATAAAGACTGCTTGCCTGGCAAAAGGATACTTCCCCTTGAAGTTGATAAATACATTCAACATTTGCTGAGATCATAATCTTAAATCCTTAATGAGAGCTGATCAAAACCCCTACTCCCACCCCAGCAACCAGCGAGAAAGGGAGCAATCTGTTTGCTGGCAGTGAGGTATCCATTAGTTGCTAACTGATGAAAGCCTTTCCCCACCCCAGATGAGAAAATAATGCATATGCTTGGGAAGCGCTTATTGGCAGCACCAGCTCAGTAGTACTCAGTGCAAAGAGGAGGCTCTTGGAACAAGAGAATTGACTCTAGAGGCTTCCTTCCTCTGTGCATCAGCAAACCAGCTGTGATCAAATATTTATTAGCTGTGCCTTTGGCTGAGCTATCTAAGCATAAGAGAAAGAAGGAATTTTAAGGCAAGGGCCGGATATCTCACGTATGTGCTGCCTAGATACGAACATCTGCTCTTTAATTAAGCATGTAAGTCTCCAACCACCCCCTCCCTCTTGCTCCTGAGCTGTGTGCGCTTGCTTATTTTGCAGCTGTATTTAGTCACGAAATTTCTTCCAGAGCCACTCTGAGTCTGGGGAGGGAACCCATGACCAGTGAGTCAGATTTGTTTTAACTTGTGAAAAGGGTTATTGATGAATTGAGACGGCATTCCTACTCGGTCAGGATAAACTCCAATCATTGCAGTAGAGGGTGAAGAAAAGGCCACTTGTCCTCCCTGCGTCCTAGAATTCAACTTGCGGTCCCACCCCACCTATTCCCTTGCTCCTCTGGAAACCTTTCTCATTGGCACAAAAGGGTCATTCGTCCAGTGGTAATGCAGAAAAGCCAGGGCCAGGGGCTGTGAGGTCTCTCTTTAGTTTAGCTCTGGGTACACTAAAAGGTCTGTTAGTTATCTCAGCACCCTTGTAAGTATATTACTGATTCTCCCTTGTAGATGATGATCCCAACAGTCAAAGAAGAGGTTGAACTCTATGTCAACCTCTATGTCTATGTGTATGAGGTCTGTAGTTAGAGCCAGTGGGTCTAATCATTCAAGGAGACAGCAGTCTCAAAATTAAATGGAGCACAAGCTCTATTTTAACAAGAAGGAACCCCTGCCTTTGGACATTCTGATTTAGTAGGTTTGGGAGAGAGCCTGCTAATCTTTTTTTAAGTTTACTATCTAGATTTATTTTACTTCATTTAAGTTTTTTTTTGATGTATTTATTTTTAATTGGAGGATAATTGCTTTACAATGTTGTGTTGGTTTCTGCCATGCATCAAAATCAGTCAGCCATAGGTATGCAGATGTCCCATTGCTCTTGAAACTTCCTTTCAACTCCCACCCCATTCTACCCCTCTGGGTTGTCACAGAGCACTGGTTGAACTCCCTGAGGCATACAACAAATTTCCACTGGCTATCTGTTTTATTAATACATATGGTAATAGGGCTTCCTGGGTGATTCAGACGGTAAAGAATATGCCTGCAATGCAGGAGACCTGGGTTTGATCCCTGGGTCAGGAAGATTCCCCTGGAGAAGGGAATGGCAACCCACTCCAGTATTGCTTGGAGAATTCCATGGACAGAGGAGCCTGGCAGTCTAGTTGATGGAGTGTCAGAGAGTTGGATACCGAGCGACTAACACTTTGACACTTTCATGGTAAGGTATATGTGTTAATGCTACTCTCTCAATTTGCTGCATCCTCTCCTTCCCTCACCACATCCACAAGTTTGTTCTCTATGTCTGTGTCTTCTACTGTTGCCCTACAGATAGGTTCATTAGTACCGTTTTTCTGGATTCCATATATATGCGTTAATATATGATATTTGTTTTCCTCTTTCCAACTTAACTTCACTCTTTGTAACAGAGAGCCTGCTAATCAACATGTTCAGAAATCTTTCCAGACTCTAATTGAGAATTTTTCTGGGTCTATATGAAATTCTATTAACCTAAATGCATTAATTCTTTATATGAAATGGCACCAGAAAGAATCAGGTTCATTATTGAAAGAAAAGTCAAGGTGTAAACACATACACACCCATACCCATCCCACTGTCCAGCACGCCTCAGTGGGAACCAGGGAGGGTCTGGCTGCTTCACCTTTTTGGAGTCCCATCTTCCTTTCTTTTACAATGGAGATGACCAGGCTGTTCTGTATATGTAGAATGGTTTGTGTTAAGCCAGAATGAAAACTCCCTAAAAAGGAAAAAATACCCCAAAAAAATGAAAAAAAAAATCTGATTGTAGCTGACCAGTCAGGTCTGCCCATGATTTCACCTTGAGGTCTGACTCGATCTCCCCTTTTCAGCCAGCACGGTCCGGCCAGAAGATGATGTGACTACAGATGTGAAAGATGAGAAGACGACCCTGGGTGTGGAAGATTACATGACAACCCCAGCTGCCAGTAAAGAACCCTTGGCAACTCCGGTGAGTGTCCCAAGAAGAGAGGAAGTTGCTTCATAGACATGTGATCACATGCAAGGATATTTTGAGACTGGCTTATTTTAGTATGCTTGAGCATAATTGCCCCCAGTGTTCATCCATGTTGTAGCATGTGTAAGAATGTTTTCTCTTTGGAGGTTGAATAATATTCCATTGTATGTAAGTATATACTACATTTTCTTCATGCATTTGGATTGCTTTCAATTCTTTGTTTTTATGAATAGTGCTATGAACATGGATGTGCAAATATCTCTTCCAAACCCTGCTTTTAATTTTTTTGGGTTTATACTCAGAAGTAGCATTGCTGGATCATATGCTAATTCTATTTTCAATTTTTCTGAGGACCTCCATTCTGTTTTCCCTAGTGTTGCATCCATTCTATGACCCCATCAACAGTGCACAATGGTTCCAATTTATTTTCTGTTCTTTTGATAGTAGCCCTCCTAACTGGTGTGAGGTGATAATCTCATTGTGCTTTTGATTTGTTTTTCTCTGATAATTAGTACAATTGAGTATCTTTTGTATGTTTGTTGGCCGTTGTATACCATGTTTGGAGATTGATTTACTCGAGTCCTTTTTCCCATTTTTAAAATCAGGTTATTAGATTTTTTTGGTATTCATTTATAGGAGTTCTATATACTTTTATCAGATAATATGATTTGTGAGTATTTTCTCCCATTCCATAGGTCACCTTTTCATTCTGTTGATTGTGTCCTTTGATGCACAAAGTTTTTAAGTTTTATATAATTCCACTGATCTGTTTGTTTGTTTTTTTGCCTGTACTCATTAGCTTGTTAAATGCTATATTGACATGAACTTTGGAGTCAACAAAACCATTTCCAAGCCTTGTTCTGTTGCTTGTTGGCTATGTGAGCTTGAGCATATTATCTGATCTCTCTAAACCTTGTTCATATTATAGGGCTAATAATAGAATTTACTTCTTGAAACTTCCCTGGTGGTCCAATGGTTAAGAATCCGCTTTCCAATGCAGGGGATGTGGGTTCAACCCCTGGTTGGGGAACTAAGATTCCACATGCTGTGGGGCAACTAAGCCTGTGTGCCGTAACTACTGAGCCTGCACACTCTGGAGCCCTCGAGTCACAACCAGAGAAGCCCACACCCAGCAAGGAAGGCCCAAAGCAGCCAAAAATAGCTTAAAAAAATAGGACTTACTTCTTAGGGGTTTTTTGTGGTGTTAATGAGAAGGTATTTAGAGGGCCTGCAAATGGTAAGCTCTGGGGGAGGAAAGGCATTAAAAATAATACAACATAATATGTGCTGAATAAACATTACAGGAAAAAATGTACCATTCAAGTTCAAGGGAAGGAAAGAATTAATGCCTAGTGACCCAGTATTTTCTAAAATCTTACACCTCAGGTAGTCAGCATGCTCAGCATTTGGGATTTATTTCTAGAGTAGGCATGATTTTATTCCTGTCTCCATTCTTGTTTCTTATGTGTGTTATCTTGTTTCCACTTTAAATTTATGCCATCATATAGCTTATATATTTATACTACTTTAAATCAGTTTCTGACATAAGATAGAGTATATATTTTACAGTATTAAGTTTTATTTCTGTTTTGCCTTTTATATCTCCAATAGATGCTGACAGGAACAGAGAATGTAACACAAAGTCACAGAGAAGATCTGCCAACAGGCGAAAGCACAACAGCCAAAAGCACACCTTCCCAGAGCACAACTACCAAGACCACAGTCCATACCCATGTACCAGCAACTAGTCACTCCCAGGGTAAGAAAAACAGTCACCCTAGCAGGGGTTGATCTTCTTTTGCACCATCAGTGCATTCCCAAAAATCCAGGGACAAATACAATCATCAGCATGGCACTTGTTGGAATGTAAGCAGTAATTTTGAACCAAGCTTTGTGTGGTAGGTTCAGAGTTCATATTTATTGGGTTGTTGAACTCTGCTCTCTATTTCGAGTGACAGCAGTGATAATGCCCCCACAAAAGTAAGTGAGATAGCTACTAGTGTCATATTGCTGACAGTAAGCTGATATAATGCTACACAAAAAACTTTGTGTTGATACCCAAGAGGGCAAAAGTTAGCCAACCTATCTATATCTTAGATTCTGTCCTACCATTGAAACTCAACATTCAAAAAACTACGATCATGGTATCCAGTCCCATCAGTTCCTGGCAATTAGAAGGGGAAAAAGTGGAAGCAATAACAGATTTTATTTTCTTAGGCTCCAAAATCAGTATGGATGGTGACTGCAGTGAAATTAAAAGACATTTGCTCCTTGGAAAGAAAGTTATGCCAAACCTAGATAGCGTATTAAACAAGTCTGTATAGTCAAAACTATGGTTTTTCCAATAGTCATGTACGGATACAAGAGTTAGACCATAAAGAAGGCTGAATGCTAAAGAATTGCTGCTTTTGAATTGTGGTCCTGGAGAAGACTCTTGAGAGTCCCTTGGACTGCAAGGAGATCATACTAGTCAACACTAAATAAATCCTGAGTATTCATTGGAAAGATTGATGCTGAAGCTGAAGCTCCCAATACCTGATGCAGGGAGCTAACTCATTGGAAGAGACCCTGATGCTGGGAAAGACTGAAGGCAAAAGGAGAAGAGAGCCGGAGAGGATGATACGGTTCAATAGGATCACCAACTCAACGGACATGAATTTGAGCAAACTCTGGGAGATAGTGGAGGACCAAGGAGCCTGGTGTGCTGGAGTCCCTGGGGTCACAAAGAGCTGGACACAGCTTAGCGACTGAACAGCAATAGCATTGCTAACATTTCCCATCTTACTGTACATTGAGTTCATATCTGTACACGTGAGGCAAGAATCTATTCTAAGCCTGTCTTAGCAGGGTTTGGGGTTTTACTTTACAGCTGGTATATGCAGCAATGTGAATGGAGGCTCACCCTGGGGATAAATTCTGAAGGACAACTTTGAGTCTGCATCACTATTATGAGGTTTAGACCATTACTAATGATTGTGAGGAAAGATGATTGCCATTACAACTTAGTAAGAGAAAGAGCTTCCTATTTCCAGAGCTTTCTTGAAAGAAATTCAGTTTTTTGAGGTATTTTTAAAATATGCCTTATTTTGTAGTAGATAGGGGTGGAAGAGAAAAGGAACTAATCTTCTAGTAACTGCAATGAATGCTTGCTATCTTGAGCAATTTCCTATCATCATTGTACCTAGTTAGGTGTTTTCATCTTTAAATGAAAGTAAACATAAGGACCTCCCCTGAACCTATGGTTCCTAGAACCAGTTGCACAGCTGAACACCTAGAAAGTTAGTCCTTATTGTTTGATATACAATTCCCAATCACCAATCTGGTTTTTAAAACTCTAAAGTACTTCTGCAGATTTTTTAAATGCTTTGTATTTGTACACTTATGGTCACAGCAGCATTATACACCATAGTTGAAACAAGGAAGCAACCCAGCTGTCCCTGAATAGATGATTGGGTCATATACAAAATATACTCATGACACATACAAAATGTGTCATATACATGCAATGGAATATTATTCAGCCTTTAATAGGAAGGAAATTCTCACACATGCTATAACATGGATGAACCTTGAGGAATAAATGGAATAAACCAGTCACCAAAAGACAAGTGCACTGTGGTTCCACTTAGGGGAGGTACATAGAGTAGTGAAAATCATGGACAGAAAGCAGAATGGTGTTTGTGGGGGTGCGGGTAGTGGAGATGGCTAGAGAGTGTCAGTTTTGCAAGATGATAAAGAGTTGTGGAGATGGATGGGGCTAATGGTTGCATACCAGGTGAATGTACATAATACCATCAAATAGTACACTTAAAAACGGTGAAGATAGTAATGTTCATATTATGTGTATTTTACTACAAAGATAGAAAAGTTTCATAATATGCTTAGAGAATAACGCCTAAGGGTTACTCTAAGATGCTAAAGAAATTGTTGACATTAAATACCAGAGTGAACTAAATAGGGTTAATCAAGGAAAGAATCAATGTAATTACTCACTGGAAACATTTCAAAATTTTGGAGAAGCATTGATCATTTGTAACAAGAATTGATAGCTTATTCATGGCAAGCCGAAAATGGAATATTCCAAGTTGAGTGGTTTTTTTTTTTATATAGTACCAGAATATTTCTCCTATTCCTTGAAAATGTCTCAATTTCCTGGAAAATACTCATCATTACTTTCTTGTCTGTCCTCTTCCCCACCCTTTCACAAAAACTGTGACTTATGGCACATTCCTACTTCATGCATCAGTGTTCCAAGAAATTTTCACATGTGAGTTAAAATGTAATCATAAACACTTGGCTTTTTAAGAGGTAGTTTTATTAGGGCTACAAATTCCTTTACCATCAAATGCCCAAGTTTGATGATGTTCGTGTGCATGATACATTTGAGTGATCACAGTCAGTGTAATTGGGAAGAGGCTTAGGGAGTATAAGGCTAGTACCTCTAATTTAGTGATGAATCATCCACAAACTTTATTTTGGTAATATATTTTCTGGAAAATGGTGTCATTGATGGTGATAATGTTGTGTTAAGAGCCCAGTATGTTGTGTCATGAGCCACCATGTTAAGACATGAAAAGCAAATGTTTGACCTGTCTCTACTGGTAGTTGTCAGCCAGGTATAGCATTTAGGGAGTTGATAGGATGACACTTGTTCTGGGCAGGCTGCAAACCCAGAAGTCTCCCAACTGCTTTTTTTTTTTTGTGAGTTGGCCTGATCAGTTTGAGCTCCATGTAAATGTTCTAGAGCCATGGGTTCAGCTCATGCAGGAAGAGATGGGTTCAAGGACCTGTACTCTGGGGCCATGAAGTTAAAAGACACTTGCTACTTGGAAGGAAAACTATAACAAACCTAGACAGTACATTGAAAAACAGAGACATCACTTTGCCAAAAAATGTCCATGTAGTCAAAGTTATGGTCTTTCTAGTAGACATGTACAGATGTGAGAGTTGGACCACAAAGAGGGCTGAGAACTGAAGAGTTGATGCTTTCAAACTGTGATGTTGGAGACGACTTTGAGAGTCCCTTGGACTGCACAGAGATCAAACTAGTCAATCCTAAAGGATATCAACCCTGAATATTCATTGCAAGGACTATTGCTAAAGCTCCAGTATTTTGACCACCTGATGCAAACAGCTGACTCTTTGGCAAAGACCCTGATGCTAGGAAAGATTGAGGGCAGGAGGAGAAGGGGACTACAGAGGATGAGATGGTTGGATGGCCTCACTTGATTCAATGGACATTAGTTTGAGCAAATTCCTGGAGATAGTGGAGGACAGAGGAGACTGGCATGCTGCAGTCCATGGGGTCTTAAAGAATCAGACACCACTTAGCTATTGAACAATGACAGCTCTAGGGCCATCTTGAAAGAATGTCTTTTTTTTTTTTTTTTTTTTTTGGAAGATGGACCTGATACAGAGTGGATAACTTTTCTTTCCAAATCAACCGTTAGAAAAAGTAAACATCTTACAGTTGATGGTTGGCTGGTTTCACTTTGGATTAGAAGAGCATTAGATATCTGATATTTTGCAAATTGTGAGCTAAGATTCTAGGGCTGAGCCTGATTAAATCACATCTCTCTGTTGTCTCATTAAATTAAGGCCTCTTGACTTTTTCTTCATAAACAACTACCACCCAGAGGAATGAAGGGCTCAGTATACCAAGAAGTTGATGGGAGAAACAAAAGGCTTTTATTTTTTTAATAGAATTGTGTAAAAATTATCTGAAGAAAACAGTGATATTTCTTACTTCCAGAAAGGTATTCATAGTTAAGCAACTTATATCCACATGCTAGGTAAATAAGAATATTCACATTTGAACCACTAGATTAGAGTTAGCTGCAGATAGAAATCCTACAATAATAGTGCCATAAATACAGAGGGAATTCCAGAAAAACATCTACTTCTGCTTTATTGACTACGCCAAAGCCTTTGACTGAATTACAACAAACTGGAAAACTCTTAAAGAGATGGGAATACCAGACCACCTTACCTACCTCCTGAGAAATCTGTATGCAGGTCAAGAAGCAACAGTTAGAACCAGACATGAAACAACAGAGTGGTTCCAAACAGGGAAAGGAGTACGTCAAGGCTGTATATTGTCACCCTGCTTATTAAACTTATATGCAAAGTATTTCATGAGAAATTCCAGGCTGGATGAAGCACAACCTGGAATCAAGATTGCTGGGAGAAATATCAATAACCTCAGATATGCAGATGACACCACCCTTATGGCAGAAAGCAAAAAAGAACTAAAGAGCCTCTTGATGAAAGTGAAAGAAGCGGGTGAAAAAGCTGGCTTAAGACTCAATATTCAGAATACTAAGATCATGGCATCTGATCCCATCATGTCATGGCAAATAGATGGGAAAACAAATAGAAATAGTGAGACACTCTATTTTTGGGGCGCTCCAAAATCACTGCAAATGGTGACTGCAGCCATGAAATTAAAAGACACTTGTTCCTTGGAAGAAAAGCTATGACCAACCTAGATAGCATACTAAAAAGCAGAGATATTACTTTGCCAATAAAAGTCTGTCTAGTCGTAGCCATGGTTTTTCCAGTAGTCGTGTATGGATGTGAGAGTTGGAGTATAAAGAAAGCTGAGCACTGAAGAACTGATGCTTTTGAATTGTGGTGTCAGAGAAGACTCTTGAGAGTCCCTTGGACTGTAAGGAGATCAAACCTGTCAATCCTAAAGGAAATCAGTCTTTAATATTCATCAGAAGGACTGATGCTGAAGCTGAAACTCCAATACTTTGACCACCTGATGCAAAGAACTAACTCATTGAAAAAGACCCTGATGCTGGGAAAGATTGAAGGCAGGAGGAGAAGGGGACAACAGAGAATGAGATGCTTGGATGTCATCACCGACTCAATGGACATGAGTTTGCGCAAGCTCCAGGAGTTGGTGATGGACAGGGAAGCCTGGTGTGTTGCAATCCATGGGGTTACAAAGAGTCAGACATGACTGAGCAACTGAACTGAATGAACTGAAAATGCAAAGGATGTAGTCTCATTAAGCTTAAGTGCCCTGTAAGATCTGGATTTTCTACGAAAGCAAAGGAAATTGATATCGCAAGATGGGCGATATCATAGTCTTGACCACAACTTCCAAAACATTTTGCTCTCAAAATGACGTTTCTTCAAAATAAACCTCCTCCCAATGGGTGAGTTTTTCATGCTCTTGACTTTGGGCCAAAAATCAACAGCCTTGGATTCTTTTGTTACCCTAACTTCTGAAATCTCTGACCATTTATTTAAGATCTCTCTGGGTGAGTTACCTTGACTCTGCTCTCCATAGTAGGTGGGGAAAAAAGTAACATTTACCAAAGAACTATGGACTCATAGGTGTGAAGAAGCATTCATAAATTCAATAAATAATAGTTTTAAAGACAGGATCATGTCAGAGCCTGCTTAAAAGTCCCCTGATCCAATTTACTTAAGAAATTATCCTCTTTGCTTGTGTTTTGCTACCTTCCACTTAGAGTAAGTCCATCTTCTGTCAATTGTTAAATTATAGTTATTAACTCCTAATAATTCTATATCATTGCAACTCTCTCTTTATAGGGAAAACAGACGGAGAAAAACCAAAAGTCGCTCAGAAAGGTGGGTTAGATTTTGTTATCAAAACATTCTTATGGGAGTTTTTAAAAAGGTTTCTTTGAACTTTAATCTTTGTGATGAATTAACATTCTTTCCTGGATTGTAATCAACGGGAGCAGAAAACCTTTTGAAAATGTTTCAAATCTCTTAAGAGAGAAAAGGGAATTGCCTGTGTATGAAAATAAGCAAACCACAAGTGAGTCTTCACAACAGCTGTGGAGAATGGTGTCATATCACAATTTATGGTTCCTAAGGATGGAAATTGGGGCTAATTCAATAGCTATGTGTACACTAAAGCTACTCAGTAGTTAACAGTGAAGCCATCTAGTCAGAATGGTATGCTTCTTGATATATCTTGAGATCCAGAAATCTTTCTGTGATTAGAATAACCCCAGCTCTTTTCCCCTTCTAAGTCACCTCCTACTAGATAGAGGACAAACAACATAGAGCATCATTTGTTATCTACAGTGGGCCTGTGACATTGCTTATTGCTGCTGTATTGTTCATCTGGGGACTGTGCTTTTTTTTTTTTTTTTTCTGTCTCATTCAGGTGGCTTGTCAATGGGGACCCTGGTTGCAATCATTGTTGGCGTCTTACTAGGCATCGCAATCATTGGTGTAATCATCCGTGTGATTTATCGGAAAATGTCGGGAAGATACTCGTAAGTATAAACTTTAGGCTCTTACCTTTGAACTAATAGACACTTTAAATAAAGATCATGTGCAGAAGCCACCAAACCTCCCTAAGCACCGCATCTGAAGTGTCCCCTTGTAAGTTTCCAAGAGAACACCCCAGATGGTTCTTCCGTTGATTTCCATTGCGATCTGACCCAATTTGACCTCTTAATTTTCTGACTCAGTGAACTTGAAGGAAAACCCAAACCAAGTTTTAACGATACACAATCACCCTACTACCAGTCCTCAGAGGTAGGTGGTTCTCAGAAGAACATTAGTGGCAGAGCGAGGACCCTATTCTGATAAGGAATTCTGCTGGTGCAGGGGCCCCTCCCTCCACGCCTGTCCTGCATGCACCCACACACCCAGGAAAAGGAATTATTTCTCCATTAAAATTTCCTAGGAATTCAGAACATTTCAAATTCATAGCCAGAGGAAAACATTTTCTTATTTCTGTTGGGGAGATAATATATGATTGAATGGGAAGAGGATAAATGTTGTTATATGACTGGGGGCATCAAGGGACACAAGCAGCAATACAGTTGCAGATTTATGTATCTGGAAATGCCTGGGAGCCTGACCCTAAGTCAGGCCTGAATGTGATCCTGAGAATCAGGCCTGGAGGAGGGATGAGTAGGGAGATAAGAGCCCCAGGACCTAGTAGTCACAATGCCAGTAAAAGAAGTGACAGTCACCTTTCTCCTTGTCTTCACAGGCCCTAAAGTGCTAAAGAATTGTGCTGTCCTGCCAATACATTTTTAAAAAAGAGAGCTTCCAACATCCCCCCCTGCCCCGTCCCTGAGCACATGGAGAAGATGACCCGTGGAATTGCTTCACCACCACACTCAAAATCCATGGTGATCCCTCCACTCGCTAAAACTAACTGAAGGAAAGAGTATTCATAAGACGTGCTCCTCTAAGCCTTTGTCTTTTGAAAAAAAATATTGTTTTAATATAAATTTTGTGTGTGATTTAAAAGGCAAAATGCATAGAAAATGGAGCAAAGCTGTGTTAAACCCGATTTGTAACTAAATAGACAATAGATTGGGTTGGCCAAAAAATTTGTTAAGGTTTTTACCGTAAGATCTTACAGAAAAATCTGAACAAACTTTATGACCAACACAATCATTCAGCAGATGTCAGAAGCTGTAATTGTCTTTGTTTTTGTCTTTGTAATTAGTCTTTGTTTTGACTATCCTCTGTTATTGTTAAAATGCAAAGGAATCTGAAAATATTTATACCAATGGTGTCCCTGGGTATAGAGCTATGTCAGTCAGTGGCATAAGTGCTCTTCAGTTTCTGATCTGTTAAAGCATACACATTCCAGTCCAGTGGGGTCCGTTTTTAGAGCCTGATTTGGTATGGATAATGAAGTAGAAAATTTATACTTGTGTAATATGTAATTAGCAACTGGCTTTCACTGGTCCAGGTAAGGCATTTCAAAGACGCCTATTTTAGATCACAAATAGAAGTCTTAACTTTGGGGAAGGTGTTTTGTTTCTCACACCAAGGGTCTCGGTGTACTCTGCTGTCTTCTCCGTCGATGACTTGATGAATCAAAGGTTTGTTTGTACACAAGTATAAATTTTTTACTTCCATTTTCCTCAGATGATAGAGATCCAGACCTGACGGGGTGACCTTCTCGCTTCCCCATCACCCAAGTCCTCCATATTGGCTTCTTTGTTCTGGAATATGAGGACCTCAGCCCTGGATGCAAAAAAAGGCTGTTGGAGGCCCAGTGATGCCAGAGGCTCAGGTGTTCCAGGAACTGAGAGCCGCAGTGGTCCCCAAACCCTGTGTGTGCTTGTGACAGACAAAACCTGTCAGCTTCCTAGCATTTACTTTCTGCTTCAGAGGAAAGAAATGGGAATACTAATTTTTAAAAAGCACCTGGATTTAGAGACTTTATCTTAAAATGGAAGCTGTTTCTGGTTTTCACAAGATCCCCCATATTTCAGTGGGGTCATGATTGACAATTCTGTATTGGCACCATCCAGCTCAGGACATTTCTCCCTGTAGGCCAACTAAATTCTTTCCCCTACACAAAAAGGTTTTACGCTGAGCAGATGCTGTGTCACAGTTGTGGTTATACATTTCTGATAGCCTCTGAATTCATCAGGTTCATAAAACAGGAAAAAGTAGACTATCAGTCAGAAAGCTTGGCCTGTTCCCCTACCTTTTGCAGTAATGGATGGATGTAATTTTAAACAGTATGCCCTTGTGTCACTCAAGTCCAGCTAGTCCAAAATCCCAGGTTCAATATTTGAACATCGACTGATGGAGAAGACGGGCTTTGGAAATGCTTTATGAATCTCTTAACTACCCTTCCATTTCATCACTCAGATTCCTGAACAGGAGTTGGGAATAATGTTAATTTCCTCTTTCTTATTCTCTTTTTTTTTTTTTTCTTACTGTGAAAAATAATAGTCAAGCCCAAGTCATACACTGGACCCATCACCTGCTGGGACAGGGCTGTGGGTTTCCTGGTCACATCTGTGTTGTGCTCAATGCAGTGTAGACATGTTTTAAAATAAAACAGATGATTGAATATATAACAGTGAGTCGGATCTGTAATTGGAAATCTCCATCAAGGTTGGATCACCCCTGAGTACATCTCCAGATAAGATTACACATTATATAACCATCTGCCTCTTGATTTGATTGGGAGTGAATTATAAATGATCATAGGAGGTACATCCATGGGGAAGAAATGTAACTAGACCTTTCACCCAGGACTCTGCCAAAGTAGGGAAGTTAAGGTCAAGTGGAGGAATGGGAGGAAAAGTGGCACTTTGGGATTAGTTTTGTTCACTCTGGTCACAAAAGGTTAACAAGGTTTTGCCTGGCTCCTGATTTCTCTACCCTGGAGACTGGAGCCAGGAAAGGGGGGAACAGTTATACCTTGCTCCTGCCAGCCTACCTGGGAACTTGACCTCAGGTGGGTAGGGCTTGACCACATAAGAAAAGGTGGTAATAACCCTTGTGAAGGTTTTCTAACCGCCTATAACCTGGGATGCACATCGCTGCAGAATTCCTGTTCCTGGGACATCTCACTGCTCCTTGACCCTCAGTGCAAGCACTCTGCAGAGTCTAGAGACTGGAGTGGCCAGGCCCTCTGTCCCTCTGTCAGTCTACTACTCCGCACCCCCACGCACATCGCCCCATATGGGACTCTAATGCCACACCCTGTGTCTCTCCCCTCCAGCCCTATCTCTATTCATAAAGGTTGGATTTAGCATCATACCTTCCTCATAATACTCAGTTTTTGTTAAGGCAGGGTTGAATTTTCCAGATGTCTGGAATCCTGAGTTCCTGTTTCTAAGTGGTGAAACTAACAGGAGAGGACTTGAAACTATTCGTTTTCTAGCAGAAAACTAACCACATCCACCTAGTCCCACAGACTCCCAGGCCATCCGCTATGTCAAGTGTCATTTATACACGCCACCCACGGGAGACTATTGGGACCAAACAGACTGCCAAGAGCACTGGAACTTTAAGAAAGCAACTCCATCCTCTCTTCTCTTAGAGATGCCTAGGGACCAAGCAGTGCTGAAGTTAACTGTTTGTGAGATAGCAAAGCATCGTTTGGGCTTCCCTGGTGGCTCAGATGGTAAAGAATCTGCCTGCAATGCAGGAGACCTGGGTTCGATCTCTGGGTCAGGAAGATCCCCTGGAGAAGGGAATGGCTACCCACTCCAGTATTCTTGCCTGGAGAATTCCACAGACAGAAGAACTTGGCAGGCTATAGTCTATGGGGTTGTAAGAGTCGGACTCGACTTGGCAACTAACACACGCACAAAGCATCGTCTTAACCCTTTTTTTTTCTTTCAACCTGGGAGAACCAGGTTGAAACCAAAAAATAAGACTTAGTTCTGCTTTAATGAACAAAGAATGAGTAACTTAATCTCTTACTCTTTCCATCTTTAATTTAATTCATATTGATTTAGTATCCAGGGTTGCTCCTGACAAATGCTTTGATGGGGCATAATGCATATTCTGACATAAAAACTTTGTTTGCTGATCTGAAGTCCAGTGGAAGTAGAATTTCTCTGACATAGAGCTGGATCTTAGCACATACAGTTGGAGCACACAGTTATCTACCTGTGAGCATCAGAGAACTTGGCATTCCCTGAAAGCAAGCATTTCTCTTTGCTTTTCCCCAAAGCTTGAAGCTAGGTTAGATATAAATATACCTTGTGACATGATTACCACAATCAAGCTAGTTAACATGTCTATCACCTCACATGTTACTTTTGTGCACATGGCAAGAACATTCACTGTCTTAGTAAATTCAATTATACAATGCAGTATTATTAACTATGGGCTTCCCAGGTGGCACAGTGGTAAAGAATCCACCTGCTGATGCAGGCAACCCAAGAGACATGGATTCCATCCCTGGGTTAGGAAGATCCTCTGAAGTAGGAAATGGCAACCCACTCCAGTATTGCCTGGAGAATTTCATAGACAGGAGCTTGGCAAGCTACAGTCCCTGACATTAGCTATAATCACCATAGTGCACATTTGATCTTAAGAATTTATTCATCTTGCATAACTGAAACTTTGTACCCTTTGACCAGCATCTTATATCAAAACATGTTGTACACCTTAAATGTATACAATTTTTACTTCTTAATTATACTTCAATAACGTTGAGGGGAAAAGCCAGGTTGGGATGTATAGTAGATCCATGGGCTTTTAATTTAATAAATGCATAGGATGTAACCACAGTTCATGGGCAATATGCAGGATAAATGTAGAATCTCTTGGAGGAGAAGAATAAGGCTGGTGTAAGGAATGTGAGATTTTGGCCCATTGGCCCAGCACATGTGATTCAGGCAAAATGCCAGCCTGGTTTCACCAATCATTAATCCTCAGCACTTTTCACCCTGGGGGTCATGTTATCAGACACAGGCGCAAAGCACCCAATGTTTTTTCTGCACCCAGATGCTGTAGGCCACCACACAGAGTCCCATGCATTTTCCTGAAACCTTGTTCCTCCCATGTTCTTTCCTACTCCTTTCCCTATTACTGCCTTTAGTTTTCCACAGATGGCAGGGGATTGAGAAAACAATTCCTGCCAGTCACAAGGGGAATGTTCCTAAAGGGATGGTGACCCTCCAGATGCTACCTGAGAGGTTGTCTCAAATAAGTGCTTGAATACAACCTAAACCACAACAGCGCCCTGTGAGTAAACTCAGGAAGGCAAAAGATGTTCCGAGTGAAGGGAAAGCTTGAGCCTTCCTTTTCCTTCCCTTCCCAGCCTTCCACAGGGCATCTGGGCATGAGACTGGGGCTGTGGATGGTACAGGGCTGGTTGGGCAGGGATTGTGGGGTGTGGATGTTTGCCCAGCAAGACCCAGGGACAAAGGACACTGGCGGGCTAATAGGGTGTTTGGGGCTGCTGGAGAGATACACCCTTTTGGGACAGAAATAATCTCATTCCTTCATTCAATGAACATATACTCTCAGACCCTGCTCTGGGTCCTGGGGATACATAGTGAGTAAAATCAACAAAAATCCCAACCTGCTGGAACTTTCACTCTAGCATGGGAGACAGTTACCAAAATAAACAGACAAATCATAGTGTGTGTAGGAAATTAGGGGGTGGAAGAGGCAATGGAGAAAAGCAGCAGGGGAAGGGAAAAGGAAGAGCAGGGCAGAGGGACCACAGCGTTGCTTTGGTTAGGCAAGGAAGACCTCATGGGGTTTGAGCAAAGCCCTAGAAGAGGCAAGAGAGGGATGCCAAGTGGGCATCTGAAGGAAAACATTCTAGGTAAAAAGGAAGCATCAAAGGCCCAAGGTAGGAGCATGTTTGGGGTGTGGTGGGGAAGCAGAGTAGCTCAGAATGATGGAGCAGAGTGAGCGGGGAGGAGAATGGTAGGAGATGAGGTTGGAGAGGTGGTGGGGCCCATCTAAACAGAAGCCATTGGAAGGTCCCGAGCAGAGGAGTGGCATAATCTGACACTCATAATCAAGACACTCACTCTTATTTCTGGTTGGGAACTGGCCAGATAAAAAGCCAGTGTGATCATCCAAGCAAGAGCTGATACTGTTTTACCAGCTTCCCTGGTGGTCCACCGGTTAAGAATCTGACTTGCAGTTTGGGGGACGTGGGTTCAATCCTTGGTCAGGGAACTAAGATACTACATGCTGCAAAGAAACTAAACTGGCATGCCTTAATTAGAGAGCCCCTGCACCACAATGAAAGATCCCGCTTGACCCAATGAAGTTCCCGAGTGTCACAACTAAGACTCAATGCAACCAAATAAATTTTGTTTTGTTTTGTTTTCCATTTATTTTTATTAGTTGGAGGCTAATTACTTTACAATATTGTAGTGGTTTTTGTCATACATTGACATGAATCAGCCATGGATTTACATGTATTCCCCATCCCGATCCCCCCCCCCACCTCCCTCTCCACCCGATTCCTCTGGGTCTTCCCAGTGCACCAGGCCCGAGCACTTGTCTCATGCATCCAGCCTGGGCTGGTGATCTGTTTCACCCTAGATAATATACATGTTTCAGTGCTGTTCTCTCAGAACATCCCACCCTCGCCTTCTCCCACAGAGTCCAAAATTCTGTTCTGTACATCTGTGTCTTTTTCTGTTTTGCATATAGGGTTACCGTTACCATCTTTCTAGTACAGCCGCTATGGAGAACAGTGTGGAGATTTCTTAAAAAACTGGAATTGGAACTGCCATATGACCCAGCAATCCCACTTCTGGGCATACACACTGAGGAAACCAGATCTGAAAGAGACACGTGCACCCCAATGTTCATCACAGCACTGTTTATAATAGCCAGGACATGGAAGCAACCTAGATGCCCATCAGCGGGTGAATGAATAAGGAAGCTGTGGTACATATACACCATGGAATATTACTCAGCCATTAAAAATAATTCATTTGAATCAGTTCTAATGAGATGGATGAAACTGGAGCCCACTATACTGAGTGAAGTAAGCCAGAAAGATAAAGACCAATACAGTATACTAACGCATATATATGGAATTTAGAATTTTTTTTTTTTTTTAAATGATGGTGGCTCAGACCCGGATGATGGCAGTGGAGGTGTCTTGAGATTGTCTGGTCTGGTTATATTTTGAAGAAAGTCTGCAGGATTATCTGATGCACCAGACATGGGATATGAGAACAACAGAGAACTCAAGACAACTCCAATGATTTTGACCTTAGCCATTGGAAAATGGAACTGCCATCACTCACCAGGGAAGGCTGTAGATGCAGAAGGTTTGGGAGAGACAAGCAGTTCTGTGTTGAACATGCAGAATTTGAGATGTCTGTTAGAGATCCAAGTGAGGGTATCTCAAGCAGCCACTTAGCTGTATGAGTCTGGAGCTTAAGCTAGAAATCTGGCTGGAGACATAATTTGGGAGTCGTTAATACGTGATGTCAGTGATACTGATGAGATCACCAAGAGCATCAATGGGAAAAGACAAGTCCAAGATCAGAGCATTAGTGGACTCCAAGATTTAGAGGTCAGGGGTAGGCAGACACATTACCAGAGGAGTCTTCTATCATTGCCTGGATGACATAACACCTCATGCATGCCTATGTGTATGCTAAGTCACTTCAGTTGTGTCTGACTTTTTATGACCCTGTGGACTGTAGCCCACCAGGCTCCTCTGTCCATGGGATTCTCCAGGCAAGAATACTGGAGTGGGTTGTCATGCCCTCCTCCAGGGGGATCTTCCTGACCGAGGGGTCGAACCCGTATCTCGTTATGTCTCCTTGCATTGGCAAGCTGGTTCTTTTTTTTTTTTTTTCTTTTTTTTTTTCCATTTATTTTTATTAGTTGGAGGCTAATTACTATACAACATTGCAGTGGTTTTTGTCATACATTGAAATGAATTAGCCATGGATTTACATGTATTCCCCATCCCGGTCCCCCCTCCCACCTCCCTCTCCACCCGATCCCTCTGGGTCTTCCCAGTGCACCACGCCCGAGCACTTGTCTCATGCATCCAACCTGGGCTGGTGATCTGTTTCACCCTAGATAATATACATGTTTCGATGCTGTTCTCTTGAAACATCCCACCCTCGCCTTCTCCCACAGAGTCCACAAGTCTGTTCTATACATCTGAGTCTCTTTTCTTTTTTTGCATAAAAGGTTATCGTTACCATCTTTCTAAATTCCATATATATGTGTTAGTATACTGTAATGGTCTTTATCTTTCTGGCTTACTTCGCTCTGTATAATGGGCTCCAGTTTCATCCATCTCATTAGAACTGATTCAAATGAATTCTTTTTAATGGCTGAGTAATATTCCATGGTGTATATGTACCACAGCTTCCTCATCCATTCGTCTGCTGATGGGCATCTAGGTTGCTTCCATGTCCTGGCTATTATAAACAGTGCTGCGATGAACATTGGGGTGCACGTGTCTCTTTCAGATCTGGTTTCCTCAGTGTGTATGCCCAGAAGTGGGATTGCTGGGTCATATGGCAGTTCTATTTCTAGGCAAGCTGGTTCTTTACACTAGTGCCACCTGGGAAGCCCTGACATACACCTCAGGATTAGCTATTTTCCTTTCTTCTCATTCATACCATTGAACAACCTCTGATGAGTAATTCAGTTTTCCAAGCAGCTTAATGCTGGGATGGGGTGCACTCAATAATGGACACAAATACACCCAACACTGAAAAAGAATCTCAATCATTGAAAATTACCAACCTGGCATGTGGGGTTATAAATCAGTTTTTATGAATCTGATTGGCATGACTTAAGCATTAAGATCATCTCCATTCTTATGCAATTAAGATTTCAGGATCATAAATCTGAGGACCAGATCCTTTGAGAATGATATCCACATCAAGTTACCAGTGCTATGAAGGCATCTAATTCTCTTTTTTAAATTAATTTTTATTGGCATAGAGTTGCTTTACACTGCTGTGACAGTGTCAGCTATACAGAGAAGTGAATCAGCTATACCTATACATCTATCTTCTCTATTTTGGATTTCCTTCCCATTTAGGTCACACAGGGCATTGAATAGAGTTCCCTGAACTAATACAGTAAGTTCTCATTATTATCTGTTTTAAATATGCGTGTGTGCTCAATCATGTTGGACTCGTTGCAACTCCATGGACTGTAGCCCACCAGGCTCCTCTGTCCATGGGATTTCCCAGGAAAGAATCCTGGAGTGGGTTGCCATTTCCTACTCCAGGGGATATTCCCAACCCAGGGATCAAACTCGTGTCTCTTGCATTGGCAGGCAGATTCTTGTATACATCCCAATCCCAATCTCCCAATTCATTCCACTCAGGCATCCAATTCTCCTCCTTACACAGCACTTCTGTTGTAAGTCTTAACTGTAATGGTGCCTCCATAACCTCCCACAATCTAGTTTCCACCCACCTCATTGACTTGCTCTGACCCAGCTTCCACCATTTGTCAATGCCGGCAGCCTCTGCTTGGTCTTGTCCTAAGCAACAAGCCCCAGCAGTCAGCCCTGTGGACCTCCTTCTTGCTCTTGGCTTGCCCACCATGTTACCAAGCCAGTTGCCCCCATGGCCCTCTGCTTACTACTCCACTGATTCTTTTCTTATCTTTGTTTCACCCTCTTCCTCACAGGCATATCTAAGCCTCACTATTTGCTTCTCCCTTGGAAAGATTATCTACTCTCACAGCTCCAATGACCAGAAACTCCAGGAGGGCAGGAGTTTGTTAGCTTCTCTGCTACGTCTTTGGACCCTGGAGCAGTGCCTTGCACATAGCAAGTGAACAATTCTGTCACCCTGTATGTACACACCGCCACACTTGAGTGTACACACTCAAGAACCTTATCATTATCGCAAAGTTAAACATCTGCTTTCCATCTCTCCCTGCTCTTACCTGATCTGTATTCCATGAGTGGGACCTTCCCAAGGCATCTTTTTACACATTTAACCACCACATTCTAAGATCTGTCCCAGTGGCTTCCCACAAAATAACTTGACATTCAGAGCTTCTACATGTTTTCAGGGGGCCGCTATCACACTTGTACAGCCACTTTTGTGAAACGGAAAGAGCTTGAATTTAGACCCAGATTCTGGTGGCTTTGGTTCCAGGCTCTCCCATTTCCACCATGGAGGAAATGCATTAACACTTTTATGTTTCTAGGCTCTTTTGATTGCAAGAGACTCACCCAGGTGTCTTCATGCATTGCTTCATATTCCATGGCTTCTTGTGAAAACAAGGGTGAAAAACCCTATGGGAACCCCCAAGCAGTAGCAAAGCACAACCACAAGGAAGTGAGAGTGTTCTCAACAGTGCTGGGTTCTGAATTATCTTGACACTTCCATCACTGCACTGGACAGTTTTCATTTGCTCCGAGTCTATTCTCCTTCTTTCCTCACCTGGCTCTGTGACCAGGCAGGCCGACCTGAATGGACCAATTTTGCTCTCCAGGTTCTGGTTGGGTTTGACTAGTGGGAGGCACTGAGAAGTGGTTTGGGAAGCAAATAACCAAAAAAAAAAAAAAGACACAGGTTGGGGTATTTATTCCTCCAGCTCCTTCCTTGTCAAGTCAACATGTTACTGGTAGTTGTGTTTCTTTACCAAAAGTTACAGCTCCTGGGACTTGCCTGGTGGTCCACTGGTTAAGACTCCATGCTCTCCAATGCAGGGGATACAGGTTCAATCCCTGGTTGGAGAACCAAGATCCCATATGTCACATGGCATGGCCAAAAATTAAATAAATAAATAAATAAATAAATTTTCAAGTCACAGCTCCTATTGAATAAAGCTCTAGGTCTGCCCAGGTTCCAGTAACAAATCCTTCCTCTTGCCTAATTAGGACTGTGGGACTCCCATGGTTGTTAATCCCAGAAGCCTCATTGTTCCTTGTTGGTTTCCTTAACTCTGTGTCACCGTTGGTAAATTGTCCCTTTATCCAACTCTTCTTCATCCTTCTTTTGAGGGTACCATATGTTTCCAGCTGGGACCTTGACTGGTACAACCGCATGAGTGTTTGTCAACGTACAAATATGAGGGTGATTTAACCCCTCATTTTCCCTGTCACTACCAATCAGCAAACCAATTCTGTCTTCTGGGCATCTATTCTATGCTTCCTGGCTTCTGCTAATTTACAACTTGCACTGACTCACAACTCACGTGACACATGGTCCAGTGGTGTCCCCTTAAACACACCTGCCACCCCCCACTTTGGCATCCTGTCTCTGTGTGTTCTCTCAGCTTTGATTCCTGCCACTAATGGTTTGATTCACTCTC
Source organism: Odocoileus virginianus (assembly GCF_023699985.2). Classification (NCBI taxonomy): domain Eukaryota; kingdom Metazoa; phylum Chordata; class Mammalia; order Artiodactyla; family Cervidae; genus Odocoileus; species Odocoileus virginianus. The sequence continues at coordinate 25,566,461 of NC_069684.1, forward strand.
TATTTCCAAGACCTATAATGTCCAAAGAAATCTGCACAGCCTGGTTATTCACCATTATCTTGGTTGGTCAGAACTTCCTGTGCCAGGTCACAGGTGGGTCACAGACCACTGTAGGTCCTCCATCTCCTAGTCATTGCTTCTTCCTTGTTGGCAGAAGTTGGTTCTGGAAGAAAGAGCATGGGAAAACCATATGTTTCAGAGCTTGACTGTTTTTTATGTAAAAAATAATACTTATATCCTAGAGTTGTTATCAGCCTTAAAGGAAATAATAAATGTTTAGGGCCTGTCTGAAAACACAGCTACTGCTCAATCATGAGCAGCAATTATTCCAAAGATCACTTCTTACTTCTATTACTACAGCCTCATTCACTCTCACAACATCCCTATGAAGTAGGCAAGACAGAGGTTATCCCCATTTTACAGATGACAAAACTGAGGCTCAAACAGTTGCCTTAAATTATAGAGTTACAAAATGCCTGAAGCCTCATCAGTGAGCAGGTGTCTCTGGCCCTCCATTGTTTAAAGTAAAAGTAAAAGTCGCTCCACCATGTCCAACTCTTTGCAACCCCATGGACTATACAGTCCATGGAATTCTCCAGGCCAAAATACTGGAGTGGGTAGCCTTTCTCTTCTCCAGGGGATCTTCCCAATCCAGGAATCGAACTGGGGTCTCCTGTGTTGCAGGCAGATTCTTTACCAACTGAGCTATCAGGGAGCACATTTTAAAATCAATGCCTCATTCTGTATAATGGGCTCCAGATTCATCCATCTCATTAGAACTGATTCAAATGAATTCTTTTTAATGGCTGAGTAATATTCCATGCTGTATATATACCACAGCTTCCTCATCCATTCGTCTGCTGATGGGCATCTAGGTTGCTTCCATTACAGTATACTAACACATATATATGGAATTTAGAAAGATGGTAACGATAACCCTATATGCAAAACAGAAAAAGAGACTCAGATGTATAGAACAGACTTGTGGACTCTGTGGGAGAAGGCGAGGGTGGGATGTTTCAAGAGAACAGCATCGAAACATGTATATTATCTAGGGTGAAACGGATCACCAGCCCAGGCTGGATGCATGAGACAAGTGCTTGGACCTGGTGTACTGGGAAGACCCAGAGGGATCGGGTGGAGAGGGAGGTGGGAGGGGGGACCGGGATGGGGAATACATGTAAATCCATGGCTAATTCATTTCAATGTATGACAAAAACCACTGCAATGTTGTAAAGTAATTAGCCTCCAACTAATAAAAATAAATGGAAAAATAAATAAATAAATAAAATCAATGCCTCTCTATCAGCTCTATACTATCAACTGTGGTATATTTTGAAAACACAGTTTCTCAGCCAGTAGAAAATACAGAACTTATTTCTTTTTAATTTGGAACTATTTTAAACATACAGAAAAATACAGAGATATACACATTTCCCATTGAAATATACACATTTCCCATTGAAATATACCCAATTCAGGAGAATGGTCCCTCTGGGAAGAGAAGAAAGAAGAAACTGATGTCAGGAGGGTACTTGACAGATTTTTACTTCTCAAAAAAAAAATTATATAATAAATAGGAGAAAATGCTAGGGTTTGCTGAAGCTGAGTGTTAGGTATATGGGACTTTGTTATTACTCTCTGTATTTTTAGCAAACCTAGCATTTTCTCAGTGAATTAATTTGGGGGATATTTAAATATGCAGACTTGACTAAGAATTACTTGGCATCTTTCTTATAAATGTGATACTCATAGAAAGAAGGTCTAAATTAATTGGATTTAGTGGCCAATAACTTTACAATAATTCTTTGTCTCTACCCATCCATTTTCCTTCAAATGACCATTTGATTTTTTCCTATATGAAAATATTGGGAGGAAATACATTTATTATTTTCAAAATGATAGAAATATTTCACCTACATTTCATGAAACATTTTTTGAGCTAGTTAATTACTTCTAATAAAAATACAACAGTGAGATTCAGAGTCAGCATTTTTTCTAAGTACAAAGTGATATATCAGATGTTAGAAGAGCTTTTTTAACTTGCAGAATAAAAAGAATTTAAAAATATGAAGTTGGCTCCTGAGAAAAATCCATCTGGTGATCCACAGTCCAAAATATTTATGAAGCAAATGTCAAAAATGAAAAGATTCCATAATAGACATTCTCTCTGAAATGAAAAAGAACTGCTATGCACACAAAAATTAAATTCAACATCTCCCTCTTTTAAACTAAAAGTAAGGAGTTCTTGATGTTGATTGAGAATTTCTCCACATATCATTTTATCAGGACCATTTTCAGAAAGTTGAGGCTTTCTTGGCTGTCCAATGGTTAAGACTTTGCCTTCCAGTACAGGGAATGCAGGTTTAGTCACTGGTTGGGGACGTAAGGTCCCACATGCCTCAGGGCCAGAAAATCAAAATGAGAGCAGAAGCACTATTGTAACAAATTCAATAAAAACTTTAAAAATGGTCTACATTAAAAAAAAAATCTTAAAAAAAAACATAATGCTTCAACCTCACCTGTAGTGGGTTCAACTGTGGCCCCCGAATGATATGCCCAAGCCCTGGACCTCAGTCCCTGTGTGGGTGACCTTACTTGGAAAAAGGGTCTTTGCAGACATAATTAAGTTAAAGCTCTATCTCAAGATGAGATCTTCCTGATTAACTGGATGGGCCTTAAATCCAGTAACAAGCATTCTGAGAAGAGGAAAACACAGACAGAAGGGGGAAAGCATAAGGGGGCCATAGGGAGATGGAGGCAGAGGTCAGAGTGATGCAGTCGCCAGCCTAGGAACACCAGGGACCCGCAGAAGCAGGAGGCTGGAAATCTCCCCTCGAGCCTCCAGAGTGAGATTCACCTGCAGACTCCTTCATTTGAGACTTGTGGCCTCCGAAATGGTGAGAAAAATATTTCTGTTGTTTTAAGCCACCCAGTCTGTGGTCATTTGTTACAGCTGCCCTAGGAAATATAATACATCCCCCCACCATCCCTGCCCAGTAACCCGTCTGCAAGGGCAGCTCCCCTCTGCCCATCCAGCCCATCCCAGATGGAAAGTGACACACACCTCTTCCACTCTGACCTTGAGCCATTCCCTTGATTCTTCCAAACAATGGTTTGGCAGCCACCTCGCTTCCTCTGGGACAGACAGATGTTACTAAGCCTCCCCATACTGTCATTCCAATTTTGCACTCACATTGGAAGAATCCATGGTGAAAGAAATGTGACCTAAAACAATAGGCAAAGTCAACCCTTGCAGGATGAGTGGAACACAAAGGCAGGTCCAGCTGTAATCACCTCACCACCCTTTGTGGTGACTAACCCAGAAAGGCTTCAATGAAAATAAAACCCCAAAGTCTATTGAGTGAGCATTCAACAAATATTCACCCCGTACCTCTTATGAGTCAGGCACTGCCATCGATGCTAACAAGGAGATGGAATTATTCTAATGCTCATCAAATGTGCCAATAGTAATAATCCTTTGGGTCTGGTGGCTAAAGGAGAAACTGGGGTCTGAGCGGCTCTCTTCAGTCACAGACCTCCAACTTACAATGGCAACGGTTTTCGCAAGTTGTTGTCAGACAGTGGACACACGGCTACACAATACCAGAGATGCTTGTGACAAAATTAAGAACTTCTCTGCGCCACTTACCTCCCTCCTCTTCATCTACTCCCCCCCCCCCCCCACCCCAGGCTCCTAGTCGTGCTTCCATTTCCATAGGCCTGTCCTCAGTAGACTACTAACAGATCCACCTAAAAGGAAAGAAATAGATCAGAAAGAACCATCTTCAAGGTCAAGGATGGGAAAATCTGGGACTTCCCCGGCTGTCCAATGGTTAAGACTTGACCTTCCAGTGCATGGGATTCGGGTTTGATCCCTGATCAGGGAGCTGAGATCCCATATCCCTAGTGGCCAAAAAACATAAAACAGAAACAATATTGTAACAAATTCATAAAGACTTTAAAAGTGGTTCACATTAAAAAAAAAAAAAAAAACTTAAAAAAAAAGAAAAGATGGAAAAACCAGACTTGCAGTTTATTCTGTAAAAATTAAAATAACACAGTCCACCCCAGCTCATAACACTGCATCTGAGGAAAATAGATAGTATGTGTGGAAGTGTTTTATAAATTATAAAGCAATATAAAACAGTCAAAGGTGTTGTTATTTATTAGGCAACCGTCGCATCCAAGCACATGTTAGATTCTCTTACATGAATGCATCTGGTCCTTCCAATAACCATGAAATGTATCACTGTTGCCCTTTCTTAGGGTTTCTCTGCTGGCTCAGACAGTAAAGAATTGGCCTGCAATGCAGGAGACCTGGCTTCGATCCCTAGGTCAGGAAGATCCCCTGGAGAAGGGAATGGCTACCTACTCCAGTATTCTTGCCTAGAGAATTCCATAGACAGAGGAACCTCAGGGCTGCAGTCCATGATGTCATAGAGTTGGACACTACTGAGCAACTAACACTTTTTTAGGTGGGGAAGCCAAAAGTTGGAATGATTGAAATTACCCAAGGCCACACCATAGCAGGTGAAGGAGCTGCAGCCCCACATCCATGGCTTTTTCAGTACAGGGCTCCAGTATAAGGTATTATATCTACAGAAGCTCATCAGATGAATTTTTATGTCTCATCTAGAAAAATAAATTGTTTTCAAAATCTAGGAATATCAAAGGAGTAACACTGATGGTGGAAATTCAGGCACTGGGACAGGGAGTAAGATGTGGAGCCCTATACCACGGTCATAGGTGTGGAGCCTTGAACCAAGGTCACAGGACAAAAATTTCTGAAATTAACACAGCCCCATAGCAACTGTTGCCATGAGCCTCCTGATCTAAACTGGCCAGTTCCCTGACCCCATGTTAGGTAAAATACCCACACTATTCATTACGCTATAGCATCCTAACCAATCACCTAATGCCACTCTTCTGGTAGGAATTTTCTCTCTCATGAGGTTATAAATTGGCTACTAGCCTGTAAAAGGGGTCTACTCTCCCTTGAGCCAGCCCACTCTTCTAACAGAGTCTTACGCGTTAATAAACTCTATTCTCTTCTCATTCCATTTCACGTCTCGAAATTTTTTTCTAACCCACGCAGGGACCATGACATGAGAGATCTTTTGAATGGAGACCCTGCAAGGGTGCCTGAAATCATGCCATGGAAACCACCACCTGCTGCCTGCACACATCTCCATGTTTATGTCACAGACCTGGGATCTGGCTTCCTAAAATCTTACTCTTTGGTGTAACCCAACCCATGAGGCACCCCTCCTGCTGAGGAAGGCCAAATCATTGCTACTGTGAGGTCTGCAGCCATGAAGCTATGGCAGGAGCACACAGACTAATGGCCCTGCTCTCCACTCACACCCCACCCGGAGGGCCACCCAGAACTCAGGTGTGAGGCAAGTAGAGCTCTGGATGCCTTTGACATGACCCCATCCTCCAGGTAGTTCAGGTGGTGAAGAATCCACCTGCAATGCCGGAGACCTGGGCTCGATCCCTGTGTCAGGAAGACCCCCAGCAGAAGGGAATGCCAACCCACTCCAGTATTCTTACCTGAAGTATTCCATAGACAGAGGAGCCTGGCTGGCTATAATCCATGGGGTCGCAGAGAGTCAGACACGACTGAGAAACTAACAACATCCTCCAGGGAAGGACCTGACAGAGGAGTTGGGGGATAGAAGTGGGAGAGGGGAAAGGCAGAGAAGGAGGTTCTGGAAAGGAAATCTCACTTTCCTAGGTTTGGGCTCAAATTCCACACTTCAAAGCCCCATGTCCCAAATTACAATTCTCATACTTCCCACTCCAAGAGGCATGCCTAGAGCAAAATGCAAACTAATCAAGCTTCTTCATTGCCCCTGGCTGTACTAATATGGAGTCAAGGCTAGGACTTCCAGAGAGACTAGAGCCATTAAAAGCTTGATGTCCCAACTCCAGGGCTTAAGATCTGATTTGGAGAAGCAATTACAGGGTAAAGCAGTACTGGTTTGATAGTGTGGTCAAAACCTTTTGATCCATAGCAGTAAAAAATGTGAATGCTCACTCCCAGTGTAGTATTAGATTCATTCACATGAAACTGTCATTTTTGTAGGATAAAAAAAATTCAATACCATTGTGTAACCCAATATATGTTTATAACTTGCATACATTGGGTTGGCCAAAAAGTTCATTCTGGTTTTTTTGTAAGATGTTAAAAAACCTGAATAAAACCTTTTGGCCAACCATGGACCTCCTCCAGATTTCATAACGAATATTAGAAAAGATTCATTTCTTTCTTTTTTGAAGAGATAGATTGAATAAAAAGAAGAGGTCTCAAACCTTCCCTTTGTATCCCAAACGATCTTGGTATGCCCCTCACCCTCCGCCCCCTGACTCTAGATCACTGCTGCAAACAAAGAGGTCTCACCCCAATCCCCAGAGGGACCTCCAAATATGATCATTTTAGCATGACATGCAAACCTTTAACCATCCTGCTGTCCCTCTCCCCTAGGGCCCATGTGCAAAGCACTACTGTCTATAGGCAGAAAGTTCTGGGCTCTCAGGTCAGACCACCCTCAGTGACCCAAAGCCTGAAAACAGTTCCCAGCTAATCCCAGCCTAGCCTGGGTCACCATCTCGATTTGGGGGAGAGATGGGGGAGGGTATGAAAGGCAGCCACGGTGAGCAACTAGGTGGAGGACACGAAACCCAGGGGGTCACCAGAAGAGCAATACAGGTCTGAGTCACTGCCTGTTCAGCCCTCCAGCCCTGGCCTGAGTCCACTCAGTAAACAAGGCAGCATCACACCAGCTATGGGCCTCTTTGTCTGCATCTGTAGATTTAGGCATCAGACCAAACCCACAGACTCCTCCCAGTAACAAACAGTTGGGTGAACATACAAATATCTTCATTCAATTCTTTGCTTGTTAATTTCTCTGAGTTGAGGAGCACAGCACTTAAAAGCCCTGTGCAAGTCAATTCTGAGCCCGTTTTAACAGGCTAGGCCCTTTTTATTTTCATATAGTTTTGGGTGTAATATCCAGCATGCAGGGGGTTCATACCCATCTCCTGGTCTGGAGGATCTCAGACCTGGTAACTGAGTGTCCTGGACACGGAGTAGGAAGGAGCATGGGAGAGGGGAGCTGGTGATTGTTATTTAATCGGGAAGGGGGGTGGTCTGCAGTATTCAGCAAAGAGGTAACACATTTAGAATCAACCCCTGTGATTCTTGAATCCAGAGTATCTCATCCACTTCAGTGGGTCCATCAGACACCTTGAGAGAGGCCATGGAAACCAAAGATCTTCTGGAAAGAAGGCCCCAACATCCTTTGAGACTTCCAGGATCTCTTTACAGTAATCAGAGGGAAGCCCTGCCAGCCAGTTCATGGGCCTGGGCTTCAAATTAGAAATAACATCTGAATATCACTTCAGGCAGAAATCCCCATACAAACAGTTGGTTTCATATTCATGATGAGTCCTAAAAGGAAAGGCTTTCCTGGTGGCTCAGACAGTAAAAACAAGAAGATACACACAGTCCAGTGTTGACTTATATATGGAAGAAATTCAGTAAAAGCCAATGATTACAGGAAAGAATAGACTCTTTGATGGCTTCAAGAAAGACTCAAAATTATGTTTAAAACATTACACACATATGGCAGAATCTGCTTTAAATAGAAATGGGAGAAAACACAAATTTGCATCCAAATACCATAGTCCAGGGAAGCATCTCAAAATCTCTTTTGATGGCACCTAATATATTCTGACACATCACTGAAGCTTAAACTTTGTTCTCTGGGGTCTCTGGCTAATACTTTTACACCAGAGTTATAGTGCCTCCAAACTCTTGACCTGAACCCTGAAAGTCAGGACATACATTGCAGATCCCTCCAGAGGATGCAATTTTGTGTGAAGAGACAAGCTCAGGGTACTTATTTTATTTAAAATAAAACAAATGATGCTCAATTTTCAGAATTTATATTCAATCCATCATCAATCACCATTTATCCTGAAAAGCCACAATTGCACTTAAGTAATTTTTCAATGGAAGAAATGGAATCTGAATTTTATAAGCACTTGTATCATAGATGACAAGCTAACTTTGAAATACCCTTCATTTTAAGAAAAGGGAACTTTCCTACACTGTTGGTAAGAAGGTAAAAGTGTGTAGCCACTGCAGAAAATAGTGTGGAAGTTCCTCAAAAAACTAAAAATAGAGTCTCCATATAATCCAGCAATCCCACTCCTAGATATATATCTGGACAAAACTCTAATTCAAAAGGATACATGCACCCTGTGTTCATAGAAGCACTATTCACAATAGTCAAGACGTGGATACAACCTGAATGTTTGTCAACAGATGAATGGATAAAGAAGATGCAGTGATATACACAGTGAAATGTTAGCCATAAAAAATAATGAAATAATGCCATTTGTAGCAACACAGATGGACCTAGAGATTATCATACTAAGTGAAGTAGGTCAGAAAGAGAAAGGCAAATACCATATGAAATCACTTGCATATGGAATCTAAGACACAAATCAACCTATCTATGAAGCAGAAGCAAACTCACAGATACAGAGAATAGACTTCTGGTTGCCAAGGGGTGGGGTGAGTGGTGGAGGAATGGAGTGGGAGTCAGGGGTTATCAGATGCAAATTATTTATATAGAATGAATGGACAACAAGGTCCTACTGTGTAGCACAGGGAAATATATTCTTACTTCGTGATAAACCAGAATGGAAAAGAATATGAAAAAGAATGTGTGTATGTATATAACTGAATCATGGTGTTGTATACCAGAAATTAACGCAATATTGTAAATAAACTATACTTCAAATAAATAAATAAAATACCCTCTATTTTAAAGTGGTCTGACTGTAGACAACTGGTTTGTAGCACATGTCATACTTGGTTCGCCATACAGGTTGAACAGCACCCAAACTGGTCTGTAGTAGAGGCTTTATACTCCAACAAGATCAGTCCTCAATATGACCTTGGATGTCACAGCAATATCACTAAGCAAAATTTCTTAGTATTTACTTTCAATTTCTGGACTTTTTGTCATGAACCAGTAACAGTTTTTAGACTACCACCAGTCTACCAATGAATCAAGTACAACCCCCAACCCTTTTTTTTTTTTTTTTTTTTTTTAGCAGATGACTTCATCCAATCATTCCTTTACTCAGCAAATAGCAGCTGAGTATCACTCATGTACCAGACACCAGGGCTAAAGGAGTGAATACTTCACAGAAGGTCCCTCCCCAGACAAACACAAACACACAATGTGAATTCAGATTGTGACAACTGGTACTCAGAAACACAAAGCAGAGAAAGGGATGGAGAGAGGAGGATGGTAAGGGTGCTATTCTGAGACACAGTGGTCTTGGAAGACCTCTGAGTAGGTGGAAATGGTGGACATCTGAGTCAAGAAATGAAACGAAACATGGGAGGGGGCTGTGTATGGTCCTGGGAGAATTTTGGTGTTTGGAGGAAAAGAGAAAAAGGCTAGTGAGCCCGGTGGAGTGAGTGAAAGAGAGAGGAGTTAGGAAATGAGGATGCATGGGATTTCCCTGGTGGTTCAGGGGTTAAGACGTTGCCTTCTAATGCAGAGCACGAAGGGTGAGCTCCTGGCTTAGGGGACTGAGGTCCCACATGCTTTGAGGCCAAAAAATGAGAACATACACAACAGAAGCTATACTGTAACAAAGCCAATAAAGACTTTAAAAATAGTCCACATTAAAAAAAAAAAATCTTAGAAAAAAAAGAAAATTAGAATGCAGAAATGAGGGGTGGCTAGATCACATAAGTTCTTTAGGTAAGAAGTCTAATTAAGAATTTATATTTTATTCTGTGTTATAAGGAGCTGTTAGAAGATTTGGGGCAAGAGAGTAAGTTTGATGTGCAAAAAAAAAAAAAAAAGGCTGGACCCAGTTAAAGTGAATAAATCTATAGGAATGACACTCAAGGATTCTCATCTTATGACATTCACACCCTGTGTAGACCTCTCCAACATAAAATAGGCCTGACCTTTGTAACTAACAGAATATTGCAGAAATGGAAGAGTGTGACTTCAGAGGTCAGTTCATAACAGGCAATGCAACTTCCTTCTTGCTTTTACTCTTGGGAAAAGAGTGAAAGTCAGCTGCCATGTTGTGGAAATGCTCAGATGACCCTCTGGAGAAGTCCAGGCCCAGGGATTGAACCCTCATCTCCTGCACTGGCTGGTGGATTTTTTTTTACCACTGAGCCACTGGGGAAGCCCCTGGAAAAGTCCACGTGATGGATAACTGAGTCCTCCTAACAACCAGCGCTGACCAGCTGAGTGAGCCGTCTTAGGAATGGATGGTTCAGCACCAGCCACCACTGCCGCTGCCCACAGCCCAGCCGACATCCTGACTGTAACCTCTTGAGAGATTCTGAGCCAGAACTTCCCCACTAAGCAGCTCCCAAGTCTCCAGGCCATGGAAACAATGAGATAACATGAGGTCTTTTAAGATGCTGACCTTTGAAGTAACTTGTTATGCAGCAATAGATAACTGATACAGGGAGTATTTTTGGAATCTTGGAGACTATTTTATCAAATAGTTTTTACTATTTTACCCTCTATATAGAGGGTAAGGGGATTCTGAAAGAAAAGCTGACTGGTACACCAAGGTGAATAGCACTTTGTAAGGGTGCCAGCACCAACCTATATCAGTGAGAATTCTAGAAAGCAAGATGAAAGTTGCATCGGGGAGAGAGAAGAGAATTCAGAGGTTGGCTGTCACATGGAATACTTGGGAAAGCTCAGGGAAGATCCATTTTCTGCTTAAAGCAATCTCTGAGAAGAGAATAACCGATCCTGGTTGGAGATAAGGCTGGAGAACTGTGAGTAGACCACTGTTCATTCAAACAATATTTGCTGAGATCCAACTATGTGCCAAGAATGTGGACAATATCATATACTAACAGATATATGTGGAATCTAGAAAAATGGTATGGTGAACCTATTTTTCAGGGCATGAATATAGACACAGATGGAGAGAACAGACCTGTGGTCACAGCGGAGGAAGGAGAGGGTGGGACGAACTGAGACAGTAGCAATGACAATACATGCTACCATGTGTAAAATGGAGAGCTAGTGGGATGTGGCTGCATAGCATGGGGAGCTCAGCTTGGTGCTCTGTGATGACCTACAGGGGTGGGGAGAGGGTGGGAGGGAGGCTCCAGAGGGAGGGGGCATATGTATACGTATAGCTGATCCATGTCGTTGTACAGAAGAAATCAAAACAACACTGTAAAGCAATTACCCTCCAATTAAAAATTTTTAAAAATGTTTATGGAACAATGTAATTTTTTTCTTTATGCTCAAAAAACAAACAAACAAACAAACAAGAACATGAGAAGTGTCAGAAATGGAACAGGACACACCCCACTTGGATAGATGTTTCTGTCATGGGGGTTGGAGACACCAACAGTGATCAAATAATCCCACTAGCAACTGAGAGGTGCAGGCGGGCAAGTACATTGAAGGAGAAAAGGATATAAAAATATATGGAAGGGACATGAAAACTAGCTTGAGGAAGTTTTCCTGAAACTAAAATGTTTGAGTTGGATCTAAAGGAGACCTTCCTGAAAGACTTCCTGAAAAAGTAATGTTTGAGCTGGATCTAAAGGACTAGCAGGATTAGGGGGCATTGACAGGGGAGAGAAACATTCCAGTGGAGGGAGCAGCATGGAGGGAAGCCTAGAGGCAGAAAAGACAAAAAGGCCTTTGAGGAACCGAAGGCCAGTATGGTTGGATGCAGGGAGCAAGGGGAGCAAAACCAGAGAAGGCCAGGCAGTGGGCAGGGCCAGGCCAGGCCCAGCCTCACAGCATATTAAGGATCCAGGTTCTTTTTTTTTAATATTTGATATTTTTAAAAATTTATTTTTTAATTGAAGGATAATTGCTTTGCAGAACCTCAACATGAAGGATTCAGTTTTTTAACCTAGTAGCAATAGGAGACCAGAGAGTCCTGGTTCTGCCATTGGTTCCCACTAAGATCAATTGATGTTATATTGACTCTCCAATTCGTTTTTGTGTTTCTTCCCATTGTATCCATTTGGGACATCAACCAATTCCCTAGATGAGATGATTGTTGGTTGACAATGGTAGAAGATGGTGCCCAAAGGAGGTTCAAATTGATGCTTTTGAATGTGGTGTTGGAGAAGACTCTTGAGAGTCCCTTGGAGTGCAAGGAGAGTAAACCTGTCAATTCTAAAGGAAATCAGTACTGAATATTCATTGGATGGACTGATACTGAAGCTGAAACTCCAATACTCTGGCCACCTGATGCAAAGAAATGACTCATTGGAAAAGACTCTGATGCTGGGAAAGATTGAAGGCAGGAGGAGAAGGGGACGACAAAGGATGAGATGGTTGGATGGCATCACCAACTTAACAGACATGAGTTTGAGCAAGCTCTAGGAGTTAGTGATGGTTAGGGAAGCCTGGCGTGCTACAGTCAATGGGATCACAAAGAGTTGGACACCACTGAGAGACTTAACTAGAAAGGAGGTTGATCTGTGTTTGTGCTTACAGACCAGTGCGAGCTCTGAGTTACCAGCCCCACAGCTCCTCCAGAAGTAACACTGGGGAGTTGGGAAAGGCAACTGTGGCCTGGAAGGATTGCTGCAAGGAGAGCAAACCAGTCAATCCTAAAGAAAATTAACCTTGAATATTCATTGGGAGGACTGATGCTGAAGCTCCAATACTTTGGCCTCCTGATGCAAAGAGCTGACTCATTGGAAAAGACCCTGATGCTGGAAAAGATTGAAGGCAAAAGGAGAAGGGGGTGACAGAGGATGAGATGGTTAGATAGAACCACTGACTCAATGAACATTAATTTGAGCAAACTCTGGGAGATAATGAAGAACAGGGGAGCCTGGCGTGCTGCAGTCCAAGGGGTCGCAAATAGTCGGACACGACTGAGCAACTGAACAACAGCGTTGCTCTGGGTTGGAGCTTTGGATGAAATTCAGCCCATCTATTGTTATTCCACAGAGTCTCCTTCAGGATGAAGCCTGTGTCTCCAGCCTTGCATTGAGTCTGAGAACCCAAACAAATGTTTGCATGCATTAACTTTCCTTAATTTGTCAGATGACGTTCAACATTACCTACGATGGATGTTAATTTTTCCTCAAAGCAAGCACAGTTTTTTTGCTTCTGAATGTGCATTCAGGAAATGGAAACGATCATTTCTTCAAGTGAACTGTTGCTCTGGAAAATTATACCATTTCACGCTGCTATGGGGACAGTCCACAACTATAGATTTGCATGCCAAGGCAACATCATTGGGAAATCAATTGCACGCTCAGTTGCTCAGTTATATCTGACTCTTTACAACCCCATGAACTAGGCCATCAGACTCCTCTATACATGGGATTCTCCAGGCAAGAATACTGGAGTGGGTTGCCATTTCTTTCTTTAGGAGATCTTCCCCACCCAGGGATTGAACTCCCCCCTCCCCCGCCCCCCGTCTTCTGCACCTACAGCATTACAGGCAAATTCTTTACCACTAAGCCACCTGAGGAGCTGGGAAATCATGGGGTTGTATTGAAAGGACTTTGACATTGCCAGCAGTCATTAAAGCAACAAGCCTGGCTGTCAGAGGGGGCAGATGGACACGGAAGCTACACCATGTGGTGCCAAGTCTCCCTGGCTTCCAGCTCACTGGTGATCATCTCCAAACTCTGAGAGCAGATATCATGGGATGAATGCTGCTGTAGCCAATGAGGACAGTTTCCTCTGGCCATTGTCACTGCACAGACTTGTCATCTGTAAAGAGAATGGGTCATCTGTGACTGATGCCTCAACATCCATTATCCCTGAGCAGTCATTCTAGGTCAATCGCGGAGCTCAGTCTCCTGATCAGTGACTGATCTAGAGCAGCTGTGCTGCGTTCAGTCTCTCATTGTGTCTGTCTCTTTGTGACCCTATTGACTGTAGCTACCAGGCTCTTCTGTGCATGGGGTTATTCAGGCAAGAATAGGTTGCCATTTCCTTCTCCAAGTGATCTTCCCAACCCAGGGATCGAACCCAAGTCTCCTGTGTTTCCTGCTTTGGCAGGCAGATTCCTTACCACTAAGTCGCCTGGGAAGTCCCTGATAGAGAACAGGTGTCAGAAAAAATCCAGCCAAAGAAGACAGAGGAGGTCTTCTGGGGCTGGGGCCCTCGGGATAAGGAGCTTTATTTCTGAGACTCCATTTCTTCATCTGCATCTTCCTTAAAGAGTTATTTTCAAGGATTAGTTTCCTGCTTATTAAGAAGTAAAAGGGGTCGTTTCCCTAGAATAGTGACTTTTACACTTTCTAAATTTCAGGACCACCTTGTATTCAAATATTATTTAAAACCAAATGCCTTTTGTTTAGGCTTCCCAGTTGGCACTAGTGGTAAGGAACCTGCCTCCTGATGCAGAAGATATAAGAGATGGGGGTTCGATCCCTGGGTGGGGAAGATCCCCTGGAGTAGGGCATAGCAACCTACTCCAGTATTGTTGTCTGGAGAATCCCATGGACAGAGGAGCCTTGTGGGCTAGTCTGTAGGGTTGCAAAGAGTCAGACATGACTGAAGTGACAACACACACATTCATTTTAAAATACAGTTAAAAAAACCCCATGATATAGTTTAATGAAAAACAACCATATATTCCAAGATGAAAACAATTTTGTGATGAGTGACATTGTTTTTCATTTTGCAAATCTCCTAATGTCTGATATAACAGAAGACAGTTGGATTTTCATATTTGCTTCCACATTCAAACTGTAGGTTCGGGGTTGAAGTACATGAAGAAAAATCACACAGATAAGTGAGAAAACAGAGCCCCTGCCTCTTAAAGGCTTCCAGGACCCCTCAGGAATTCTTGGACCCCATCCTTGTATGCTCAGAATCACTACGCTAAAAAACCAAATATCCACCAGTTGATCCAGAGAAAGGTACTGTGTTTGCTAGAAGACAAATCTTCCAGATAGGAGTTGAGACCAAGGGTAGTCATCAGTTAGATCTATTAAACTGGAACTTGCTTAATAAATAATGAACTATAACCTGCCTTCATTGATTGGGTTCACTTAAATTGTTTTACAAATACTTGTGTGTCCTCCAAGCCTCATGTAGCCAAAACAATAAGATGTTTGCCGGAGCTGTTTTTCAGGAACTTGGAGTCAGCTGTGTCCAGTTTGAGCCTGAGCCTGTTGAGTCTGGTTAGGACTACTGACCCTCCAACTGGTCTTGCCCAACAATCCACCCTCAGAACATGCCAACACCCCGTTTTCTGAACACCCGTCGCTCAGCTGCACCTGCACAGAAAGACAATAACCTCACCGTTCTCTTAGTTCCAATCACCTTGCCCCTGAATCTTTATCCCAGTAGTGTTCTGAGCCCCAAGCCCTGAGGGAGACAGATTTGAGATTTATTCTCTCATCTCTTCACTTGGCTGCCTTGTAAGTTAAACCCTTTCTCTGCCACAAACCTCAGTGTCTCAGCATTTGGCTTGCTGTACGTCAGGCGGACAAACCTGACTGGTTAACCATGTAAGATGGCTGTCTAGTTACAGAATAGGAGTCTGTGGATTTTTAAAATTCATCTGTCAACAGACTTCCATGTTGTTCTTTAGTTTAGAGCATAACTGTCATTCTGATGGACAGTGCCTGTGGTATACTGACAACTGATTCAAGGACTCACAGGATCTCAGAGTCTAAAGGACTCTAGAATTCTCTGCCAGCTCTGTGTCCTATCTTGTAGTTCAGGTTCTGTTCAAGCACCTCCCATAAGAGGACATTTGCTGCTCGTGGGACAGTTCAAAGAAGCAAGGGGATTGGAAATCATCTAAATAAAGTCTTAACCTACCATTAAAGAACTTCCCAAGATCACACAGTTCGTTGTTGACACCACCCAGTGTTTCCTTACTTTGTATGTTAACTGTTTTTGAGCTCAGTTTATAAAATCATTTGTCCTTGTATGTGTCCACATTGAAGAAATATTTCCTTCTGGAAATAAACCAACCACTTAGTTTTGCATGGTATAATTTAAGCAGCCATAGCAAGTCTAGGAGCTGTGGGACACTTCTACTAAATGAACTGTTCGAATCGGCCTGTTAAAGACAAGGGTGGTTTCCAAATCAAATGTTTCTTTAGTGTGCATTGGAGACACTGCAGCTCACATGGCCAGTTGGAGCACTCCCACCTGCCTTTGAATGGCCCTTCCCTTAACTCCCTGCAAAAGTCACTGTCGGCAGCAGGGGGCAGGACCTTCCTGTCCAGAAGGTCCGTCCAGTGGTGAGATGTTGATCTTCCAAAATCTTTTTGGCAAAAAGCCTCAATGACCTGTTTTATTTTTTACATTTTTATTATAAAAGTTTTCATAACAAAAGCACAGTTAATAGGATAAACCCCCATAGACCCTTTCCTCCAATTTAGTAATTTCAACACTTTCATTTCATCACATTTGCTTTATCAAACCGTTCTTTATCCCTCCCTTCTTCTTTTCCTTCTTTCTTTCCCCTCTTTCTTCCCCTCTTTTGTATTTAAATATTATCCTCAACACTCTGTCATTTTGCCTTGAAAGTTTTCTGAAGATATTTCTAAAATATAAGGCTATTTTCCCACAATATCATCATGTCATTTATACCTTCCTTAGATGTATCAGTCTATTTGTACTCTAATTTCTCCACTCATTGTCTCTGATGTCCTATGGCTCCAAAGTTCTTTTTAAATCTGGAACAACCACTACCTCTTCCCTCTGTTCTTCTTATGCCCTTGACTTGTTTTAGAAACTGGACCAGTTTTTCTATAGGATGCCCCACATTCTACATTTGTTTCATTTTTTTATTCTGAAGTCCTTTAACATACTGGTTTGTCCCTTGCTTCTCCTGTAAAGTAAAGGTGAGGTCTAAAGTCTTGATTAGATTCTTTGGTAAGAATATCTCACAGTGGTACTTTCTATTGTATTCTATTTATGGATGTACTTTCTATTTTATCTCATACCATCCAATCTGGTTGGCCTACATTTAGTGATGCAGTCTGATCCCTCCATTGTAAACTTCCCTGTCAATCATTCTCCATTAGGTTTTGCATCAAGTCAATTTCTGGACCAATCATACAATTACAAGTTGAAAATAGTGATTTTTTTTCTGCCACTTAAATTCAATTATTCCTATTAAGTGCATTAGCTGGAATTCTCTGCATAAAAGAACTTTTCTTCATCATCTAGAGCTATTTAGGAGCCTGAAAATACAGTTCATATAGAACAAGCAGGATATATGCTTATTTCTTTCCCTTTAATGATCAATTCTCAGAGCAAGGAGTTTGCTCTGCTCTGTAACAAATACCAGACTGGGTTAACGAGCTATTAAAAATACCACAGACTGGGTTAACTAGCAGATACATATTTTTTTACAGTTCTGGAAGCTGCAAAGTCCAAGATCAAGGTGCCATTAGGTTTGGTATCTGGAGAAGACTCTGTTCTGGCTTGTAGACGGCCACCTTCTTGCTGTGTCCTCACATGATGGAGTGAAACAAAGGGCGCTCTGGTCCCTTCCTGTTTTTGTGCTATGCTGTGTTCAGTCACTCAGTCATGCCTGACTCTCTAGTTCATGGGGATTTTCCAGGCAAGAATACTGGAGTGGGTTGCCATGCCTTCCTCTGGGGGATCTTCCCAACCCAGATATTGAACTCACAGTCTCCCACATTGCAGGCATATTCTTTACTGTCTGAGCCTCCAGGAAAGCCCAAGATACTGGAGTGGGTAGCCTATCCCTTCTCCAGGGGATCTTCCCAAGGCAGGGATTGAACCGGGATCTCCTGTTCTTATAAGGACACTAATCCCAGCATGGGGCTCCACCTTCATGACCTCAAATAAACCTGAGTTCCTCTCAAAGTCTCCACCTCCAAAACCTTTAGATTAGGGGTTAGGGTTTCAACATGTGAATTTGGGGAAATACAAATATTTGGTCCATAACAGTGTTGGTGCCAAAACTACCAGTAGTGGCTTCAGTGAATTTTGTAGAGCTACTATTTCCATGCTTTGTTCTTGCTCTGAGTATTATTGTGAATTCATGGATTCATATATATATATATATGTGTGTGTGTGTGTGTGTGTGTATATATATATATATATATATATATATATATATATGTTTGCTTATTTTTTTTTTAAGTTGCAGCACATGGGATCTAGTTCCCTGATTAGGGATCAAACCTTGGCCCCTCCTTTGGGGGCCCAGAGTCTTAGACACTGGACTGTCAGGGAAGTCCCTCATTGTGGTTTTAATTTATACTTCTCTACTGACATGATACTGAGCATCTTTTTATATGCTTATTTGATATTTATATATCTTCTTTGGTGACTTTTGAATGTTTAAATCTTTTGCTCATTTTGAACTGGATTGTTTGTCCTATTATTGAGTTTTTTAAAGTGTTCTTTGTATACTCTAGATACAAGTCTTTAAAAAATTTTTTTTTATTTTGATTACACTGGAATGGTAAAGACTAGAGATCTCTCTAGAGATACCAAGGGAACCAAGATACCAAGAAAATTAGAGATACCAAGGGAACATTTCATGCAAAGATGGGCTCAATAAAGGACAGAAATGGTAGGGACCTAACAGAAGCAGAAGATATTAAGAAGAGGTGGCAAGAATACACAGAAGAAATGTACAAAAAAGATCTTCAGGACCCAGATAATCATGATGGTATGATCACTCACTCTCACCTAGAGTCAGACATCCTGGAATGTGAAGTCAAGTGGGCCTTAGGAAGCATCACTATGAACAAAGCTAGTGGAGGTGATGGAATTCCAGTTGAACTATTTCAAATCCTGAAAGATGATGCTGTTAAAGTGCTGCACTCAACATGCCATCAAATTTGGAAAACTCAGCAGTGGGCCACAGGACTGGAAAATGTCGGTTTTCATTCCAGTCCCAAAGAAAGGCAATGCCAAAGAATGCTCAAACTACTGCACAATTGCATTCATCTCACATGCTGGCAAAGTAATGCTCAAAATTCTCTAAGCCAGGCTTGAGCAATACATGAACTGTGAACTTACAGATGTTCAAGCTGGTTTTAGAAAAGGCAGAGGAACAAGAGATTAAATTGCCAACAAATACTGGATCATCAAAAAAGCAAGAGAGTTCCAGAAAAACATCTATTTCTGATTTTTTGACTATGCTAAATCCTTTGACAGTGTGCATCACAATAAACTGTGGAAAATTCTGAAAGAGATGGGAACACCAGACCACCTGACCTGCCTCCTAAGAACCCTGTATACAGGTCAAGAAGCAACCGTTAGAACTGGACATGAAACAACAGACTGGTTCCAAATAGGAAAAGGAGTACTTCAAGGCTGTATATCATCACCCTGCTTATTTAACTTATATGCAGAGTACATCATGATTAACGCTGGGCTGGATGAAGCACAAGCTGGAATCAAGATTGCCAGAAGAAATATCAATAACCTCAGATATGCAGATGACACCACCCTTATGGCAGAAAGTGAAGAAGAACTAAAGAACCTCTTGATGAAAGTGAAAGAGGAGAGTGAAAAAGTTGGCTTAAGGCTCCTCATTCAGAAAACTAAGATCAAGGCATCTGGTCCCATCACTTCATGGCAGATAAATGGGGAAACAGTGTAAACAGTGGCTGACTTTATTTTTCTGGGCTCCAAAATCACTGTAGATGGTGATTGCGGCCATGAAATTAAAAGACATTTACTCCTTGGAAGGAAAGTTATGACCAACCTAGACAGCATATTAAAAAGCAGAGACATTCCTTTGTCAACAAAGGTCCGTCTAGTCAAGGCTATGGTTTTTCCAGTGGTCATGTATGGATGTGAGAGTTGGACTACAAAGAAAGCTGAGCGCTGAAGAACTGATGCTTTTGAACTGTGGTGTTGGAGAAGACTCTTGAGAGTCCCTTGGACTGCAAGGAGATCCAACCAGTCCACCCTACAGGAGATCAGTCCTGGGTGTTCATTGGTAGGACTGATGTTGAAGCTGAAACTCCAATACTTTGGCCACCTGATGCGAAGAGCTGACTCATTTGAAAAGACCCTGATGCTGGGAAAGATTGAGGGCAGGAGGAGAAGGGGACAACAGAGGATGAGATGGTTGGATGGCATCACCGACTCAATGGACATGGGTTTGGGTGGACTCCAGGAGTTGGTGATGGACAGAGAGACCTGGCATGCTGGGATTCACAGGGCCGCAAAGAGTCGGACATGACTGAGTGACTGAACTGAACTGATGCTGGGTCTTTGTTGCAGCACTCAGGTTTTCTCTAGTTGTGGAGCACAGGTTCCAGAGCACGCCTGCCTAGTAGCTGCGGCCCACAAGTTTAGTTGCCCTGTGGCATGTGGGATCTTAGTTCCCCACCTGGGGATCAAACTCATGTCCCCTGCATTGGAGGGCGGATTCTTAACCACTGGACCACCAGGGAAGTTCCCTTATATATTTATTTTGTGTTAATCAGTTGCAGTTGTTATTCTTTCTGTCACACAGATTGCTCCATTTCAGGCCACTGCAACCTCACAAACTGAGTTTTTGACATGGCCCCATTAGTCTTTAATGACATCCTTTCTTCTGGCATGAGAAGCTCCAGGATCAACTCAAACATTTCCTGCTTCAAATTTGAACTCAGCCATTTCTCTACAAAGCCCTGTTTGTTTTAGCAGGAAATAGCGTGTTCATTGTATCAAGCTGTTATGCTTCTGTTAATTTATTTAGGAAATACATATTTTTCAAAGAGAAAAAGCCTAAAAGATTCAGTGCTTTTTCTGCTTCAAATTTAACATCAATGGGCTTTTTCTTAACTTCTTTGATTTTATATTGGAGTGTCTTTGCTGTTATACTATAAATCTTCATTCTTAAGAACAATTTTTATTGCTGCAATGACTCATTAAAATGATACACATATAATAATTTCAAAATTGGAACGCCAATATTGCTATTAACAAGACCATTTAATGAAGTTTACATTTTCTTTGCAGTTTGGTTTTTTGACCTTAGAATATATCCCAATAATGATGTACAGTTCAAATATTACATTCAAAAGTGACTTGAAGTAGCTCTAATATCTTTGTGAAATGACATCAAGTTGACATGTGATTTAGTACTAGTTTTTATTTGTTTTCAATTTTTAGGGAATGCTTCTCCCCACTGCCTCTCTCTACTTTTGATTTAATTCTCTTTTTTGAATTTGTAAAATAATTATTGATTCCAACCTCAAAGCTTTCTAGCAAGATATATTCAGAGAAGCCTCATTTCCTTTCCTGTTTCTGCCTCTCATTCCCACTTCTTCCCAATATTTCTCCCATTATTCGTCCTTGCTTTTTCAAAGCAAGAAAACATGAGAGGGTGTGTATGCATGTATGTTTCCTCCCCACCTTCACTCAAAAGGTGATATACTAGGACTACCTTGGTGGTCCAGTGATTAAGAATCCATCTTGCAATGCAGAAGACGAGGGTTTCTTTCCTGGTCAGGGAACTAATATTCCACCTGCTGAATCTGAGCATCATAACGACTAAGCCCATGGACCACAACAGAAGATACTGCATGAGGCAACGGATCCTGCATGCCCCAACTAGGCCCAACACAGCCAAAGAAATAAACAGATTTTTGTAATGTGCTATACTAGATACACTGTTTTTCAGGTGATATTTTCATCTCTTTTGTCAATATATCTTGGCTAGCCCACCATATATATACATGTGTGTGTGTGTGTGTGTGTGTGTGTGTGTGTGTATTGAGATGTTGCCTCATCATTTTCATGATACGTTGTGCTCCATTGTCTGGGTTTTTCATAATTTAGTCAAATATTTCCTTATTGATGGGCATTGGGTTGTTTCCAATCTTTATAAAGAATATTGCAATGAATAACATAAACATGTCATTTTGTTTGTTTGCAAATATATCACCAGAATATATATATTCCTAGAATATATTTTTCTAGGAATATATAAATATATATATATATATATGCAATAAATTTACAATTTATTTATATTAAATTATATATTTATATAATAAAATATTTATAAATATATATTTCTAGGAATAAACATATTCCTAGAAATAGAATTGCTGCATCAGGGGATAAATGCATATGGAATTTTGCTAGATAGTGTCAAATAGTTCTCCATCTACCGAGGATATAAGAGAATTCCAGTTTTCCCCACACATTTGCCTATGGTGTGTGCTGTCGAAGTTTACACTTTTTGTCAGTTCGATAGGTGAGAAATGTTATCACAGTGTGGTTTTCTCATTTTATCAGTAAGGCTGAGCATCTTTTCACATCTTTAAAGACCATTCACTTTTCATTTTCTATGAACTGTCTGAAGCTTTCATCCACTAAAGTAAAAATCACTGGAAACTCCCTGGCAGTTCAGTGGTTAAGATTCAGTCTTTTGACTGCCATGGCCTGGGTTCAATCCCTGGATGGAGAACGGGGCCCCCACAACCTGCATGGCATGGTCAAAATAAACATAAAAAAATAAAATAAAAATCACTCTTTTTCTTCTCAACTTTTGGAATTACTCTCTATAAATTTTTTTATCTGTGATATAGGTTGCAGCTATTTTTCCCTGTTTATTATTTGTTTTTTGGATTTGCTTATACTATTTTCATTTTTTAAAAAGTCTTTGCTTTGTTTTTGGTAGTTGAATTCACAGTCTTTTTTTTTTTCTATTGCTTCTGGATTCCAAGTCATAGTTAATAAGGTTTTCCTCCCCTTCTACATTACAAAGGAGTTCACCTACTTCTTTTCTTGCATTTGCATAATTTAATTTATAATTTAGATCTTCGGTTCACCTGGAAATTATCTTGACATACTACATGAGTGACAGAATATTTTCCTAGTGTCTGTGATTGATTATGTTTTCAACTCAGTTGAAATGATAGATGTTCTGATTCACTAGATATTCATCATTAATGTAAGATAACATCTTTTTTTCCAAATTTTCAGCACCTTGTCATTGATAGGTTAAAATTCAAGAATATTCTAAAAGTTACAAGTCAACATTATGGGAGAGAGTTGTTAGCTTCTTTCTATCCTGTCATTTTAGAGCTTTTTAACTGTACTAGTTACATTTCTATCTCAATACCAGTGCAATGCATAATGTTATACAGGAAGCCAGGAAGAGAAAACTATTCTTCTCAGCCAGGCTGCTGAGACCATCTGCTTCCCCTTGATTTTGGATGCAGTATCACACACCAGATACAGCTGGGGACAGAAGAATCTAATACTTGCTGTTGACAAACACAGCGGCTCACACATGTCATTGAAACAGTGCCCCTAAAGGGCTCGGTGGTCAAGTGGTTAACATTCTGTGTTCCAAGCGCAGGGGACACAGGTTCAATCCCTGCTCAGGAAAATAAGATTCTTCATGCCACACAACATGGCCAAAAATAATAGTGATAATTGCCCCTGAGAACATGTTCTGTCTTGTAACACCATCAGAGGAATTGCTCTAAGTTTCTTTTACTAATGCTGAAGCTGACACTTTAGATACATTAATTCAGAATAATCTCGCAGTGGATATTTCTGAACTTGGTTCAGTCATTTTTAAATCCATGGCTGATTCATGTCAATGTATGGCAAAAACCACTACAATATTGTAAAGTAATTAGTCTCCAACTAATGAACATAAATGAAAAAAAAAGAACTTATAATGATGATAGCATAATAAAATGAAACTCAATTTGTGAAAATTTCCTAAGTATTTTGAAAGGTGATATATGCATTTAACTCAAACAGAAATGGAATTATCAGTATATTTTTATCAACAGATGAAACTTTTCTTCTGTACTTTTTTGTCATAAAATCTGTGATTCTTCACCTCTTGAAGATAACAGAACTTATCAACAGATTGCAGGGCATGAACTTCTGTGTTGCTTTCTCAGAAATGGTGAAAGACCCCACATTTGCCAAACACTTTCAGTGGCCTCAGTAAGGTGGCTGAACCACAGCCATAGACTTACAGTAAGTTCATCTGTCTAAGAAAAAATCAAAATGTCAGCCTTAGGGACTTCCCTGATGGCCCAGTAGTTAAGACTCTGCCCTTCCACTGCAGGGGCACAGATTTGATCCCTGGTCAGGGATCTCCTGTATGCCATGAGGCATGGCCCCCCCCCAAAAAAATGTCAGTCTTGGTCTGATTCATGCTACCCTCTATTCAACAAAACCTGCTACGGAATTAAAGTTAAGTAATGCATTTATTTTTTGTTTGTTTGTTTGTTTTATTTTTTTCATTTATTTTTATTAGTTGGAGGCTAATTACTTTACAATATTGTAGTGGTTTTTGCCATACATTGACATGAATCAGCCATGGATTTACATGTGTTCCCCATCCCGATCCTCACTCCCGCCTCCCTCCCCATCCCATCCCTCTGGGTCTTCCCAGTGCACCAGCCCTGAGCACTTGTCTCATGCATCCAACCTGTTTCACCCTTGATAGTATACTTGTTTCAGTGCTGTTCTCTCTGAACATCCCACCCTCGCCTTCTCCCACAGAGTCTAAAAGTCTGTTCTGTACATCTGTGTCTCTTTTTCTGTTTTGCATATAGGGTTATCATTACCATCTTTCTAAATTCCATATATATGCGTTAGTATACTGTATTGGTCTTTATCTTTCTGGCTTACTTCACTCTGTATAATGGGCTCCAGTTTCATCCATCTCATTAGAACTGATTCAAATGAATTCTTTTTAATGGCTGAGTAATATTCCAATGCAATAAAGTGATTGATGGCAAAGGAGCAGAGTGAAAGAGCCAGCTTAAAACTCAGCATCCAAAAAATGAAGATCATGGCATCCGGCCCCATTACTTCATGGCAAACAGAAGGGGAGAAGATGGAAATAGTGGCAGATTTCCTCTTCTTGGGCTCTAAAGTCACTGTAGATGGTGACTGCAGCCATGAAATCAGAAGTTTGCTTCTTGGCAGGAAAGCTATGATAAACCTAGACAGTGCGTTGAAAAGCAGACACTACTCTGCCAACAAAGGTCTGTATAGTCAAAGGCTATGGTCGTCCCCAGTGGCTCAGGCGGTAAAGTGTCTGCCCGCATTTCGGGAGACCTGGGTTCCATCCCTGGGTCGGGAAGATCCATCCCTCCAGCAGGGTGCTGCAATCCATGGGGTAGCAAAAAGTTGTATATAACTGGGTGATTGAAAAACAACAAAAGTGATTGCTAACTAAAAATGACATTAGTGAGTGGGCACAAAGATCACCCCACAAAAAATATCACAAGGAAGGCAATAATAAAGAACAGAAATAATTAGAAACAAATATTTAGAGAGAATCAATTAAACCAAATATTAGTTCTTTAAAAAATGTATAGCATTGACAAACTTCTGTGATTTGGAAAAAAAAAAGAGAGAGAATTCACAAATAACCAATATCTGGAATCAAAAGGAAAAGATACACTGGGAATTTTCTGGCAGTCCAGCAGTTAGGACTCCATGCTCTTCTCTGCCGAGGGCCTAGGCTTAATTCCTGGCCTGTGATCCCACAAGCTGCAGGCCACACTACCCCCAAAATAGGGTACACTCTCAGTATCATAGACATTAAATAGAAAATAAGATATGATAAACAAAAGTATGGCAATAAATTTGAATATTTACACAAAATGGACAAATTCTTAATAAAAGAATAGCAAAATTGACTTAAAGGGACTAAACTCCCAGTTATAAAATAAATAAGTCTTCCCTGGTGACTTAGATGGTTAAGAATCCGCCTGCAATGCAGGAGACCTGGGTTCCATCCCTGGGTTGAGAGGATCCCATGGAGGAGGGCGTGGCAACCCACTCCAGTATTCTTGCCTGGAGATCCCCATGGACAGAGGAGCTTAGCGGGCTACAGTCCATGGGGTCGTAAAGAGTCAGACACGATTGAGTGACTAAGCACAAAATAAATAAGTCACAAGAATGTAATGTAGAGCACAGGAGATATGCGTGCTCAGTCTTTCAGTCATATCAGCCTCTTTGTGACCCCCTGGACTGTAGCCCACCAGGCTCCACTGCCCATGGAATTTTCCAGGCAAGAATACTGGGGTGGATTGCTTTTCCACCTCCAAGGGATCTTCCTGACCCAGGGATTAAACCCACGTCCCCTGAATCTCCTGCAGAAGGATTCTTTTACTGAGCTGCCTTGGAAGCCCAGAGGGGATATAGTCAACATTGTATTTGCTAGAGAGGGTATAATCTATAATAATACAAATCAGTATGCTGCACACCTGAAACTAACATAATATTGTAAGTCAACTATACTTCAATAGATTTTTTTAAAAGAAGAGGAAATACAGCTCCTGAAAGTTTCTACAACCATTGAAGAAACTGAATTGGGGGTAAAAGTTTTTTCCATTAAAAATTCCAGACTCATAGTTCTAATGAAGTGGATGAACCTAGAGCCTATTATGCAGAGTGAAGAAAGTCAGAAAGAGAAAGACAAATATCATAGATTAACACATATATATGGAACTAGAAAGATAGTAACAATGACCCCACTGCAGGGCAGCAAAGGAGATGCAGACATAGAGAACAGACTTTTGGACACAGTGGGGAAAGAAGAGAGTGGGACAACTTGAGGGAATAGCACTGAGACATATATGTTACCATATGTAAAACAGATACCCAGAAGGAGTTTGATATATTATGCACGGAACCCAAAGCCAGTGCTCTGTGACAACCCAGAGGCATGGGATGAGGAAGGAGGTGAGAGGGAGATTCAAGGTGGGCACATACCCATGGTCGATTCATGTATCACAGAAGCCATCCCAATATTGTAAAGTAATTATCCTCTAATTAAAATAGTTTTGAAAAAGAAAAAAAAATTCCTCACTCAGATGGCTTTCCTGGTGACTCTCACCAAACTCTCATACAAGACATTATTCTAACCTCACACACATTCTTTCAAAGAAAAGAGAATTTGCCAATCCTATTCTGTGAGGCTAGTATGACTTCAATACTAAACCCAGAGAAGACAGACAAGAAAGAAAGAAAATAAGCCAGTCAATCTATTCCTGAACCTGGAGACAAAAATTCTATTAAAATCATTCACAACAACAAAAAAATCATTAACAAACCAAATCGAGCATTCTATTTAAAATGGGTAAAAAACCAAGTAGAGTTTATTTTTTTATACCAGGAATGTCAGTTTGGTTTATCCTTTAAAAAATTAATGAATGCATTCACAATATCAGAAAGTAAAGGAGAAACATCAAATATTGGTTCAATAAATGCAAAAAAGCATTTGATAAAACAGAATACATATTAATGACAAATTCACCAAACTCAAAACCTACAGAAAATGCATTAATAGTGAAATGGTGAAAAGTCTTTGTTTGCTATCAGGGACAAGACAAAGATCCCTGCTCTAATCATTACTACTCAACATTGTAAAGGAGTCCAGAAATACATGGTAAGGCAAGAAAAAGAAAAATACAGTGAACTAGGAAAATATAAATAGGAAACAAAGAAAGAAGAACCCTGTGGTATTGGATTGAGAGTCTAATGGTGAATTCATATGAAAATAATATAAATGCTAATTGTATCATATGTGTTTGTATATCAATATTTATTTTTGTCATTGTTCAGCTTCTCAGTCATGTCCAACTCTTTGCAACCCCATGGACTGCAGCACACCAGGCTTCCCTGTCCATCACCATCCCCCAGAGCTTGCTCAAACTCATGTCTGTTGAGTTGGTGATACCATCCAACCATTTCATCCTCTGTTGTCCGCTACTCCTCCTGCTCTCAATCTTTCCCAGCATCCGAGTCTTTTCTAATGAGTCAGCTCTTCGCATGAGGTGGCCAAAATACTGGAGCTTCAGCTTCAGTTTCAGTCCTTCCAATGAATATTCAGGACTGATTTCCTTTAGGATTGTCTGGTTTGATCCAAGGACTCTCAAGAGTCTTCTCCAACACCACACTTCCAAAGCATCAATTCTTTAGCACTCAACCTTCTTTATGGTCCAACTCTCACATCCATACATGACCCCTGAAAAAAACATAGCTTTGACTAGATGGATCTTTGCTGGCAAAGTAATGTCTCTGCTTTTTAAAATGCTGTCCAGGATGGTCATAGCTTTTCTTTCAAGGAGCAAGCGTCTTTTAATTTCATGGCTGCAGTCACCATCTGCAGATATTTTAGAGCCCAAGAAAATAAAGACTGTCACTATTGCCATTGTTTCCCTATATATTTGACATAAAGTGATGGGAGTCAGATGCCATGATCTTAGTTTTCTGAATGTTGAGCTTTAAGCCAGCTTTTTCATTCTCCTCTTTCACTTTCGTCAAGAGACTCTTTAGTTCCTCTTCACTTTCTGCCATAAGGGTGGTGTCATCTGCATATCTGAGGTTATTGATATTTCTCCCAGCAATCTTGATTCCAGCTTGTGCTTCATCCAGCGTGACATTTTGCATGATGTACCCTGCATATAAATTAAATAAGCAGAATGATAATATACTGCCTTGTCATACTCCTTTCCCAATATTGAACCAGTCTGTCATTCCACATCCAGTGACAACAGTTGCTTCTTGACCTGCATACGGGTCTTTCAGGAGGTAAGTAGGTGGTCTGTTATTTCCATCTCTTTAAGAATTTTTCACAGTTTGTTGTGATCCACACAGTCAAAAGTTTTAGTGTAGTCAATGAAGCAGAAGTAGATGTTTTTCTGGAATTCTCTTGCTTTTCCTATCATCCAGCAGATGATGACCCAATATATATTTATATTGGGCTTCCCTGGTGACTCAGTGGTAAAGAATCTGCCTGCTAATGCAGGAGATGTGGGTTCAATCCTTGAGCTGGGAAGTTTTACTGGAGAAGGAAATGGCAACCTACTCCAGTATTTTTGCTTGGGAAATACCATGGACAGAGGAGCCTGGTGGGCTACAGTTCATGGGGTTGCAAAGAGTCATGACTTAGTAACTGAGTACACACACATACATTTATATGAATGTCAAATTGTAAAATAAAAACAGTTCTGGCTATCTAGCCTTGTGGTTTCCTTCAAGGAGGACTTTAACCACACAAATTTGGGGATTAATATTTTTTTCAGTTTTTGAAAGATTTTATTTTTAGAACAGCTTCATGTCACAGCAAAACTGATCAAAAGTACAGGTATTTCTCATATAACACCTGTCCTCACACATGCATAGCCCTTCCCCCTTATCAACATCCCTTACCAGAGGGACACAATTGTTAAAACTGATGAAGCTACCCAGACACGTCATAAGTCCATAGTTGTATTATGGTTCACTCTCGGTATTGTACCTTCTATGGGCTTGGAAAAATGTATAATGGTATGCATTTGTTGTTGTTTAGTTGCTCAGTCATGTCTGACTCTTCGTAACCCCATAGGCTGTAGCCCACCAGTCTTCCCTGTCTATGGGATCTCTCAGACAAGAATACTGAAGTGGGTTATCATTTCCTTTTCCAAATGACACATATCCACCATTATAATATCATACAGAGTAGTTTCACTGCCTAAAAAATCCTCTGAGCTCTCCCTAGTCATCTGTACCTCCTCAACACTGTCAATCACTGATTGTTTCACTGTCTTTTTATAGTTTTGCATTTTACAAGCATACTTGGGGATTAAGATTTTTTTAGATTGCTTTTGTCTTTAAGATCTTTTTGTTGTCCAGTCGCTCAGGTGCGTCCAACTCTTTGCGACCCCGTGGACTGCAGCACATCAGGCTTCCCTGTCCTTCATTGTCTCTAGCCAAAACAAATCACTATGTGTAAAATTCAAGAGTAATAAAAATAAGTTTCTGTCTTAGAAGTGATAATGAAATCAGAAACTTCTAGTGTTGAAGGAGACTTTAAAGTTTGTCTCATTGAGAAGGAAATCTTTTCTGTTTGTAAGTGCAGCTGGGGGTGGCAGGCTTGGAAGACTTGCTTCCTCAACACTGGAAATAACATAGGGCATGATGTCAAAAAAAAAGGAATGACCCACTTAGGGTGACTGATCTGGGCTGATTCAACGTAATTGCATGTTTACTAAGTGGTATCCTAGCACCAGCTAGTGGCAAGAATTAATGAAGACATTAATTGCTAGGAAAAATAGAAAGACATTTGTCAAAAGGAAATCTAACAGTTTCTCAACCATTTTTAGGTGCCTTTCATAGTACATAGAAGGGGGAAAAGTGGAAACAGTGACAGATTTTATCTTCTTGGGCCCCAGAATAACTGCAGATGGTGACTGCAGCCATGAAATTCAAAGATGCTTGCTCCTTGGAAGGAAAGCTATGACAAGTCTAGACAGCACATTAAAAAGCAGAGACATTGCTTTCTGATAAAGGTCCATAGAGTCAAAGCTTTGGTTTTTCCAGTAGTTATGTACAGATGTGAGAGTTGGACAATAAAGAACTGATGCTTTGGAAGTGTGGTGCTGGAGGAGACTCTTGAGAGTCCCTTGGACAACAGGAAGATAAAACTAGTCAATCCTAAAGGAAATCAACCCTTAAGATTCATTGGAAGGACTGATGCTGAAGCTCTAATACTTTGGCCACTGGTTGCAAAGAGCCAACTCACTGGAAAAGACCCTAATGCTGGGAAAGATTGAGGACAGGAAGAGAAAGGGGTGACAGAGGATGAGATGGTTTGATAGCATCAGCAACTCAATGGACATGAGTTTGAGCAAACTACAAGACATATTGAAGGACAGGGAAGCCTAGCATGCTGCAGTCCATGGACTCACAAAGAGTCAGACACAACCTAGCAAATGAACATAGTAAAACATAGTACATGATTTAATCCTCTCAACTAAATAACACAAACATCTTTATTTTAAATGCTGAAGAGTGCTATTTAGCTAAAAATGGATGAGCAACTTACACAGCAGGGTTGTCAGAATTCCTGGAGCAAAGCCAGGATAGGATTGGCTAAGGAAGGCAATGAAAAAACTTTGTATTTGGAAAAAAATCTACCCTTGAATATGTACAGCTGCAGGGAGCATGTAAGTACATACCAGTGTCTTGGTATCTCACCCTGAAGGATATTCTAGCTGTCCTTGAGAGCAACTATTAACCATTGGAACCCAGCCCATATATCACATCCAACACCCTGTGATGGAAAATCTAGAATTTCAAATAGACTCACCAATCACATTCTGAGCCAGCTCTGACACTGTCTTGCTGGGTCTAAATAGACAGAGGATTAAGGACTTCAATGGCAAAGTTAACATTGGTAACTAGCCTGCTTGGCCACTGTCATGAAGCTTACTTTTGTGACTCAGTCGTGTCCAACTCTTTGTGATCCCATGGACTATAGCCCACTAGGCTTCTCTGTCCATGGAATTTTGCAAGCAAGAATACTGGAGCTGGTTGCCATACCCTACTCCAGGGCATCTTCCGGACCCAGGGATTGAACCTGCATCTCCTATGTCTTCTGCATCGGCAGGCAAGTTCTTTACCACTAGTCCCACGTGGGAAGCCTGTTTACACACCCAGAAAATCTATGGAGTCCAAATACATGTAGTATTAGTTCATGTTGGTCATGAAGAAGGATTAAACTGGATGCAGTGCTCATAGAGTTGGACACAACTGAGCAACTAACACTTTCACTTTCACTAATGCTCATCTTCTGTGACTATAAAGGAAAGGACTGGAAAACACACTTTTGTTATCCAAGGGAGGTTCCTGTCAGACTAAAATCCCAGAAATGAGAATGACCTTTGTAAAAGTTAGAACACAGTTCAAAAGATTGTTACTTAAGAATAAAATTTACTGGTAAAGGCTTTTGTTCTGTAGTGGTCCTAAGATCTAACACATATTTTAAAAAAGATACACAAATCTACTGTGTAATTTGTTTATACCAAGAAATTCTGTGTGTGTGTGTGTGTGTGTGTGTATTAGTCACTCAGTCCCATCTGATTCTTTGATTCCATAGAATTCTTGCCTGGAGAATCCCCATGGACAGAGGAGTCACAAAGCAGATATGACTGAGTGACTAAGCACCACATACACATGGACTATAGCCCGCTGGGCTCCTCTGTCCAAGGAACTCTCCAGTCAAGAGTATTGGAGTAGGTAGCCATTCCCATCACCAGGGGATCTTCCCCACCCAGGGATTCTACCTGGGTCTCCCGCATTGCAGGCAGATTTTTTGCCATCTGAGCCACCAGGGGAGCCCCATGTGTAGATATATGAACATATTTATAAAATCCAAACACACAATGGAGTTCCTATGGGTGTGCTTTTTTGCCTTCTGAAAGATAATTGGCTCAAAGCATATAACAATATTGAAAGGTTGTGGCTGAGCCGTGAAAGATGTTGGGATTCTTGGCCTCTGGAGGAGAGGAATTCAATCCAGGGCCAGTGACAAGGCTTGATCTCTCAGAGCTTTTGTGTAATAAAGTTTTATTAAAGTATAAAAGAGAAAGATAAAGCTTCTGACATAGACACCAGAAGGGGGCAGAAAGAGTGTCCCCCTGCTAGTCTTTAGCTGGAGGTTTTATGTCTGTTAGAAAGCTATTAATCAGATAAGAGAGACACACCTCAAGGCTGAGGGAGTTTCACCAGGCCCCTCTCCCACAGCACGCATTTTTGTGATAGGATGGCATGAGGTGTGTCCTCCCCCAGCCATAAAACAATGATATGAATACTGGTTTGTTGAGGTATTATCAGCCCAAGGTTTGAGAAAAGAAAAAGGCTAGTCTTATGTGGAACCATTTTGAAGAAAGGCAAATTCCAAAGCAAATACATAGTTTCATTAACATAACTTAAGAAAAACATTTCCATGAAAAAAACACATTGGTTAGCTCAAGGTTTGAGAAAAGTTAAGCTCAGGTGGAACAAGCTGTCATCATGGCAACACAGAATTTTAAGAGAAACCTTTTAATTTTGTATAAAGAAGGAAAAAATTCTGATCCTTGTAGTTTATTTCCTCCTGCCACTTAAGGGAGAGATAAAAAATGTCTGACACTTGCAGCCTATTTCCTCCATTTGGAAACCCCTGGCCTTCCTTCTCAATATTTTTTTATTGCGGTATAATTGCTATACAATGTTGTTAGTTTCTGCTATATAGCCATGTGAATCAGCTATATGTGTACATATATCCCTTCCCTCTTGGGGAGGGTGACCTCCTCACCCCTCTAGGTCATCACAGAACACTGAGTTGAGCTCCCTGTGCTATAAAGCAGCTTCCTACTAGCTATCTATTTTAAACATGGTAGTGTTATACACCAATCCTACTCTCCTAATTCATGTCACCCTCCCCTCCCCTTCCTGTGTCCCCAGGTCCGTTCTCTACATCTGTGTCTATTCTTGCCCTGCAAACAGGCTCATCTGAACTATCTTTCTAGATTTCATACATATGTGTTAATATATGATCATTTGTTTTCCTCTTTCTGACTTATTTCACTCTGTGTGACAGACTATAGGTTCATCCATTTCAGTACAAATGACCCAATTTCTTTCCTTTGTATGGCTGAGTAATATTCCATGGTAGATATGTACCACATCTTCTTTATCCATTCCTCTGTTGATGGACATCTAGGCTGCTTCCACGTCCTGATTATTATAAACTGCTGCAATGAACATGGAGGTGTGTGCATCTTTTTGAATTATGCTTTTCCCAGGGTATATGCTTTCTAGACAATGTCCTTTAATGACTGTGGCTTATAGGACTTTCAAATGTTAAAGACTCCCTTCTTGTTGAGTTCCATTGTGATGGTAAGCTCTTCTGGAGCTCAACTGCTACTCACAGGTGGAAAAGAAGCTCACAGACTCTGCATCTCCAAGAGTCAGGCAGGTAGAGTCTTAGCAGCCTGCATACCTCTCTCAAGATCAAAATAGGAGAATCACAGCCAAGCCTAGCTCTCGCTCCAGTTAGAGTCCTACATCGTTGCTGCCTCCACACCTACCTCAGCCCCAGTGCCTAGGACTCTCAGTTCACTGAGTCTACAGTCAGTAGGGCCACAGCTCCCATCACCTTCATACCTCCCTTCACTCACGGGTTCATCTGTTTTTTCAACATATGCTTATTTAAAATCACTATGTGTTAATATACAGTATTTGTTTTTCTCTTTTTGACTACCTTCACTCTGTATGATAGACTCTAGGCCCATCCACATCTCTACAAATTATCCAATAGTTCATTCCTTTTTTATGGCTGAGTAGTATTCCATGGTATATATGTATGCTATCTTCTTAACCCATTCATCTGTGTATATATATGTACCACCTGGTCTTCCCAGGTGGCGCTAGTGGTAAAGAACCTGCTTGCCAGTGCAGGAGACATAAGAGACATGGGTTCAGAAAGATTCCCTGGAAAAGCAAATAGAAACCCACTCCAGTATTCATGCCTGGAAAATCCCATGGACAGACGAGCCTGGCAGACTATAGTCCATGGTATCACAAGAGTCAGACGCAACTGAAATGACTAAAGATGGATATGTACCACATCTTTATCTACTCGTCTGTATTGTATATTAAGGCGTATATGTGGAATCTAGAAAAATGGCACAGCTGAACCTATTTCCAGGGCAGGAATAGAGATGCAAATGTAGAGAAAGGACATATAGACACAGAGGGGAAGGAGGGTGGGATGAACTGGAAGATTAGGATCGACATACGGTACAGCGTGTAAAATAGAGAGCTAGTGGGAAGCTGCTGCATCGCACAGGGAACTCAGCCCGGTGCTCTGTGATGACATAGGTGGGTGGCATTGGGGGATAGGGAAGTGGGAGAAAGGTCCAAGAGAGAGAGTATACATGTATACACACACACACACACACACACACACACATATATATATATATAGCTGATTCAGTTCATTGTACAGCTGAAAAGAGCACAGCATTGTAGAGCAACTATACTCCAATTAAAAAATAATAAATAAATAAATAAAACCACTATATGGTGAATGCTGACCTTTCAGAGATAAAACCCTCGGAATCTGTCCTTACTGGCTTCACAGTTTAGCAGCAAGAAAGACGCATCAACTGACAAACAATACACAGTGAAGGGAAATGTTGTTTAATTTCTAAATCACACTAGCACCAGAATAAGAGATTTACATGGATGACCTCATTTAATTCTTGCACAAAAATGGGGTGAATACCAATACCATCTTCATTTTCCATGTGCAGAACAAAATGAGGCTCCAGAAGGATGACTGGTTTGCCACAGGTGATAAAGTTAGAAGTGGTAGAGATAAGAGAGGATGTCATCAGACTCCAGAGTCTGTTCTAATGCATCTCTAACAAGCGACTTTTTTTTTTTATTGGCTCAGAAGCATGCCAACATCAGTTCCCCAGCCAGGTATTGAACCTAGGCCCTCAGCAATAAGAGTTCAGAGTCCTAACCACTGGACTGCCAGGGAATTCCCTCTAATAGGAATTTTTAAAGAAATAAATTTAAAAACCTTTCTCATCCTCTAACCCAAAATATATTTATGTATTATTCCCCATTGACATATACTAACCTGGAATGATAAGCTGCTATTTTATACTTTGGTTTATAATTCAAATACTTCCTTATTTATTTTGTGGTTCAAATCATCCCTTCCAGCTTTGGCCATTGGGAGATCTTGCAGCTGGCTCATTTACTCTTCTGACATATCCTTATTGCTGCATTTTTTTATTTATTTGAGTACTGTCTTATTTTCTAGTACTCACTATAAGGTTCTTCAATCTCATCTTCTATATTTCCCTGTTGGTCATGCTTAAAAACTGAAGTATTTGAGCAGGTGAACTGTAAGCCGCTGTATGTAAAGTAACACAGATTTGTGGCTACACAGGGAGTTTTCATAGAACTTTATTTCTGAATTTCCTCTTTCCTACGATTCGATTTGAACCCTTGACCTAACCAGGGCACTGGTTTACACAAACAGACTTCCCTAGTTGTCCAGTGGTTAAGACTCTGCACTCCCAATGCAGGGGATCTGAGTCTGATCCCTGCTTGAGGAATGAAGATCCTGCATGCTGCACAGAACAGACCAAAAAAAAAAAAAAAAAAAATACACAAGGGTTTCCCTGGAGGTTGAGCTGGTAAAGAGTCCACCTGCAATGCAGGAAACTCTGGTTCGATTCCTGGGTCAGGAAGATCCCTTGGAGAAGGGATAGGCTACCCACTCCAGTATTCTTGGGCTCCCCATGGACAGAGGAGCCTGGTGGGCTACAGTGCATAGGGTTGCAAAGAGTCAGACACAACTGAGTGACTAAGCACACACACAAGTTTACAATAATGGAGTTAGTTCATTTCTTTCCACTGGTCCCCAAAATTGATGAAACTATCAGTCTCATAATATCACACTCACTATATTCTACATTTTGCTTTTGTTGAACATTTCTGAAAAAGTGCAAACACCATTCCACTGCAGCAACATGGAAGTTTAAATTAGTTGTTTTGGAGAAAAATGAAACGAGAAGAACATGCCCCTCTATGACATCTGCAGAGTTCCTCAACCTCAGCACTATGGGTGTTTAGGGCTGCATGCTTCCCAATCATAGGGGCCGCCTTCTCATCATGGAATGTTTAGCATCATCCCTAGCCCTACACACTAGATGCCTGTTGGATATGGATGTGTGTGTGCTCAGTCAAATCCTATTCTTGGCAACCCCATGGATTGTATCCCACCAGGCTCCGCTGTCCATGGAATTCTCCAGGCAAGAAAACTGGAGTGGGTTGCCATTTCCTCCTCCAGGGGATCTTCCCCACCCAGGGATGGAACCCACATCTCTCATGTCTGCTGCATTGGCAAGTGGATTCTTTACCACCCAGTCTCCTGGAAAGCCCCACTAGATGTCTATATCACCCACCAAGCTCTGACAACCAAAATGTCTCCACACATTGTCAAACACGCCGGTTTGACAAAATCACCCCCCAGTTGAAAACCACTGTTAATAATAATGACAACCCGAGAGCTTTCTATGTGCAGCATTGCTGCAGAAAGGGGACACCAAAGTCTTGAAGTAAATAGTCGTTAACCATGTCAGCTGATCTGCTTTGATTCCCTGGGCGGGACTACACTGGACAAGTCTGGACAAAGGCTACCTCCTAGGACCAACAAGGGTGGCGCCTGGGTAATCTGAAAAGTGATTAAAAAGGCCGGAAGGTCACTCTGGTTCACTTGTTAAGACACCTGCGCCTGGTGGGTGGGAGCTCGCTGTGTGGTCCTGGCTCACTGCCAGCCCAGGTGACTACAGTCTCTACCTTCTAAGCTTCCCTTCCAATTTCTTTTGTGCACAGTGCCTTTCTTTAGTTCTGTTCTACCCCGCATGACTAAACCTTAATTATTCTCTTAGCTTCCAGCGATTAGTTAGAGGATATTAATCTGCAATTTGTTTGTACTGTTTAAATCAGCAAAGCACTGGAAGATGAAAAGGGCAACTTGAGTTTCCCAGTTTGGCTCCATGGGATGTAATGGTAGAAAGAAAAATCGCCTTTAAATAATCTTGCTAAATGAGAAGAGTCAACCAGTTGTTCATCAATCTACACAGGGCTTCCCTAGGTTAAGACCCATCCTAGAGGGACTGAGACCAAGCCAATCACAATGTCCAGCACTCGCTGTTCATATGCATTTGAAGGACCTACTATCCTTATGTAACATCTTCACCCAGCTTGCCTCTGATCAGATGACTCGCCCTTTCAGGAAACTGCACCATTCTCCAGACTTTTCCTAATCTTTGTTCCCAGGTAAACTGCCAGCCCTGTATTTTAACCCTGGTAGAGGTCTGTCTCCACGCAGCAACAGTGAATGGGATAAACCATGGGGGACAAATTGTGTCCTGCTTTGTCCAGGACTTGCTGGACTTTGGAACAGAAAGTCTGGGTCCCAAGAATTCTTCATTTCCAGGCAAACTGGGTTGACTGGTTACCTTCATTTTTTGAAGGCAACCTCTGTATCTCATCTCCAGTGACCTTAACTCTCTCTCTACACACCTCCCACCATTAGGTCAGGAGGTGATATTGCATGTTTTGTTGTTTTTGTTGTTGTTCAGTCACTCAGTCATGTCCGGCTCTTTGCGACCACATGGACTACAGCTCACCAGGCTTCCCTGTCCCTCACAATCTCCCGGAGTTTGTTCAAACTCACGTCTGTTGAGCCGATGATGCCATCCAACCATCTCATCCTCTGTCGTCCCCTTCTCCTTCTGCCCTCAATCATTCCTAGCATCGGGATCTTTTCCAGTGAGTCTGCTGTTCCCATCAGGTGACCAAAGTATTGGATCTTCAGCTTCAGCATCTGTCCTTCCAAAGAATATGCATCTTTCAAATACCTGAATGAGAGAAAACTGAAATTAGCTGCAACTCTCTAGCTGACCACGAGGGGGCGTGTCGTTCCGCGTAAGCAGTGCTGCACATAAAGGAAGGAATGTCCCAGGTTAGGAGGATCAAGTTAAAACGGCTCCGTCAGTTAGTGCCCTAGGGGTAGAAATTTTTAAAAAGTCAAGTCAGTAGCATTTCTGCCTCTTAAAATAAAACAAAAACCAGTGCTCATGAAATTGATGCTCCAGGGGACTTCCTCGGTGGTCCTGTGGTTAAGAATTGGGCTTGCAATGCAGGGGAGGTGGGTTCCATCCCTTGTCAAGAAACTAAGATCCCACGTGCTGTCGAACAAATAAACCACATGTGTCACAACTGCCGAGCTGGGGACCACAGCTAGGGAGTCTGAACGACACGAGGAAAGATCCGCATGACACAATGAATATTCCACGTGCCGCAACTAAGACCCATTGTAGCCAAATACACAATTTTTATTTTTTTTTTTTTTATTTTTATTTTTATTTTTTTTTTTTTTTTAAATTTTTATTAGTTGGAGGCTAATTACTTTACATCATTACAGTAGTTTTTGTTATACATTGATATGAATTAGCCATGGATTTACATGCATTCCCCATCCCAGTCCCCCCTCCCACCTCCCTCTCCACCCGATCCCTCTGGGTCTTCCCAGTGCACCAGGCCCGAGCACTTGTCTCATGTACCCAACCTGAGCTGGTTATCCGTTTCACCCTAGATAATACACATGTTTCAATGCTGTTCTCCTGAAACATCCCACCCTTGCCTTCTCCCAGAGTCCACAAGTCTGTTCCATACATCTGAGTCTCTTTTTCTGTTTTGCATATAGAGTTATCATTACCATCTTTCTAAAGTCCATATATATGTGTTAGTATACTGTAATGGTCTTTATCTTTCTGGCTTACTTCGCTCTGTATAATGGGCTCCAGTTTCATCCATCTCATTAGAAGTGATTCAAATGAATTCTTTTTAATGGCTGAGTAATATTCCATGGTGTATATGTACCACAGCTTCCTCATCCATTCGTCTGCTGATGGGCATCTGGGTTGCTTCCATGTCCTGGCTATTATAAACAGTGCTGCGATGAACATTGGGGTGCATGTGGCTCTTTCAGATCTGGTTTCCTTGGTGTGTATGCCCAGAAGTGGGATTGCTGGGTCATATGGCAGTTCTATTTCCAGCTTTTTAAGAAATCTCCACACTGTTTTCCATAGTGGCTGTACTAATTTGCATTCCCACCAACAGTGTAAGAGGGTTCCCTTTTCTCCACACCCTCTCCAGCATTTATTGCTTGTAGACTTTTGGATAGCAGCCATCCTGACTGGCGTG
The DNA here is from genome assembly GCF_023699985.2 of Odocoileus virginianus. Taxonomy (NCBI): domain Eukaryota; kingdom Metazoa; phylum Chordata; class Mammalia; order Artiodactyla; family Cervidae; genus Odocoileus; species Odocoileus virginianus. The sequence goes on from NC_069684.1 coordinate 25,606,018, forward strand.
TAATGGTACCTCATTGTGGTTTTGATTTGCATTTCTCTGATAATGAGTGATGTTGAGCATCTTTTCATGTGTTTGTTAGCCATCTGTATGTCTTCCTTGGAGAAATGTCTGTTGAGTTCTTTGGCCCATTTTTTGATTGGGTCATTTATTTTTCTGGAGTTGAGCTGGAGGAGTTGCTTGTATATTTTTGAGATTAATCCTTTGTCTGTTGCTTCATTTGCTATTTTCTCCCAATCTGAGGGCTGTCTTTTCACCTTGCTTATAGTTTCCTTTGTTGTGCAAAAGCTTTTAAGTTTCATTAGGTCCCATTTGTTTATTTTTGCTTTTATTTCTAAAATTCTGGGATGTGGGTCATAGAGGATCCTGCTGTGATTTATGTCGGAGAGTGTTTTGCCTATGTTCTCCTCTAGGAGTTTGATAGTTTCTGGTCTTACATTTAGATCTTTAATCCATTTTGAGTTTATTTTTGTGTATGGTGTTAGAAAGTGTTCTAGTTTCATTCTTTTACAGGTGGTTGACCAGTTTTCCCAGCACCACTTGTTAAAGAGGTTATCTTTTTTCCATTGTATATCCTTGCCTCCTTTGTCGAAGATAAGGTGACCATAGGTTCGTGGACTTATCTCTGGGCTTTCTATTCTGTTCCATTGATCTATATTTCTGTCTTTGTGCCAGTACCATACTGTCTTGATGACTGTGGCTTTGTAGTAGAGTCTGAAATTATTTGTTCTAGTTCTGTGAAAAATCACAGCGTAGGGAATTTGGTATTGGAAGATTCTCTTCATCATATTTCTGGTCTGGCTGGTTATACAACATTTCCACAGCATAATATGCATCTACTGTAGGCTCAATAAGAAATTCACTCAGTTGACAAGCACGTTTAACTTCCAGATCATCAGGCAACAAGCATGAAATGGTCTTGCAGATAGATATTTTCACTTCAGTATTTTCTGTAGATTCCAGGCGAAGAGCTTTTACGCATAACTCTATACAAGTGGCAAGTCCAGCTCCTTCAGTCTCTGAATTAATAACTTTAATCAGGAAGAAAATGTGATATACTGTCTTGGTTAACAAAGAAAGTTGACGACATCTTTCTAGGTACACTTGAATAGATGGTTCTACTCTCTGCTGTAATTTACTCCAAAAGAGAGTGAGTTCCCAAGCACAGTACATATCTCCCTGTTGAAGCTGACGTGATAAAAATGCAGTACATAAGACAAGAGCACTTTTTTCATCACCCTCAGATTCTAAGTTACAGATCATTTCTAGGGCATCTTTGCAATCAACTTCTGAAATCTCAGTTTTCTATAAATCTCCATTATTTTTCTTTTCATATATATTCATTCCATCTCAAAGCTTGTCAAGTCATGCATGCATAAGTATAACCTCTTCGATTAACTTTTCATTTGGTGATGATGTACAAAGACAGACAAGGTAAGTTTGCTTAAAACTACCTTTTGTACCAATCTCTGGATGGTCAGAACACAGCTTTGCTAGAGCAGTTGCTTGACTTAACTGATTTGTTTTGATTAGATGTTTAATTCTCATATCCAACAAGATGGGACCCTCAAAAGCTAAAAATTCATTCACTTTATCCTTATCCAATGGTTCCTGGGAAAGAATAGTGCACAGTACCGGGTTTTTCCACACCCCAGTCTCTTGAGCTAGAGTAGCTAAAAAATGCAATTCACAGCTGCCATTCTCCATCAGCTTTTCATGAGCTACCTGTACCAGTGTCTGAAATTGCTCCCACTGCTTATCAGATAATTCAACAGGCAGACACAGCAAAAGTTCAACACAGCTTAATGCCAAGCGTTCCAGAACCAAAGCTACATTTTCACATTCAGAGGTAAGATAAGGTCGGGCTTTCACGTAACTTTGGATAGCCACTGTGTATACCTCCAATAAAGGTAAAGGGTCTTCTGAAGTTTTCCACTTCTCTGCATATTCAAGGAGCGTCTGGCACAGCTGCTGACAGTACTCCGCGGCCGCCTCCACGGCCGGCACCCGGCTCTCCCGCAGCTGCCGCTCCAGCTCCTGGAGCCGCTCGCCCAGGCGCTGCAGCTCCGCGGCGCAGCCGCCTCCGCCGCGACTCAACCTCTCCTGCTCGGCCTCCTCGTCCGCCATCTTCACACCTACACAATTTTTAAAAAAGAAAAAAAACATGGAGAGAACAAGATGGAGGAGGAGTAGGTGGACATGGAGTGCATCTCTCTCCAGGGATACATCAGGAATACAACTTTAGACAGAGAAGCGCATGCAGAACACCAGCTGAGAGCCGACAGCAGTACCTGACCAGCAGAAGAGAATACATAGAACCATGCAAAACTCGGTAGGACAAGGAACTAGGGGGATAAACAGGGGTGTCAGTAAGACTGGATCTGCCCTTGGCAGGTGAGGGAACTGAAGCAAGGGTCCGATCCCCACATGAGGGCAATTGTCTGAGTCAGGGGAGAAACATTTAAGGCTGAGAGTGAAGCAGCTGATCTGTGGCAGCCTAAATGCAATGAGAATCAGACCGTCCTTGTTGCAGCTATACATACCCCAGACGGGGGCGCAGGTCCCCTGGAAGGCCCGGCAGCTGGGAGCTGGAGTTTAGGGATTGTGGAGCAGTCCCAGGGCGCAGGCTGCTGTTGACTGCGGAGAGATGGATCGAGGGGATGATTGAGAGCATGCGAGGGAGGCGATTGTGGTGGGAAATGCCTGTGGAGGAAAGCTGGGCAGCCATGGAAGCAAAGCAGTACTGCTGAGTCACACGTAAGGGGTGGAGCCATCACCATGGCGTCTCTCTCCCCACACACCAGCATCCGCAGCTGAGCAACAGAGAGGCTGGTCCATCAAACGCCTGGCACTGAACTACAGAGCAGGACCCCACCCAGGGTGCCTCTTTAAGTGCCTGACGTGCCGAAAAACAGAGAAGGATCCCAGGCAAGGGAGCCCTCCAAGTGCCTGAACGGGTGGAACAACGGAGAAAGACCGGCCAAAAAGGCCTTCTGATCACCAGCTACAAGAGGCTCGAAAGAAGACTCTGATGGGGCCATAACTCCTGCGGCAGAGGCAGTCTGTGTCCCTGCACACTTGGCACCACCAGGGGCCCCGCAAGCCAAGCAGCTGTGCCACCTTCACGGTCTACTCTCACTGGGAAGGAGCTGCCACAGGCAAAAAAAAGTCTTGGGTCTGTGCGCGCAGGTTCGCTTCGGTTGTGTTCCACTCTTTGCAACCCTGTAGACTGTGGCCTGCCAGGCTTCTCTGTCAGGGAGGGAGGTTTTCCAGGCAAGAATACTGGAGCGTATTGGCCAATACTGGTTGCCATACCCTTCTAGAGCACTCTATTTCCTGCTGCCCTAGCCGCCAACTCCCCTGATTACCTGGTTCTGCCTGAACGCCTGCGATTCAAGTAGCTGCACCATCTCCACACCTGGCCCTCACAGTGGCAAATACAATTCCTCCAGGGTAGCCTCAGGAGCAAACCCCAGTGGACGACCCACATGCAGAGGTGGAAATAAAACCACAACTGAAACTCAGGGACAGAGTGGCTAAGGAAGAAGACCCAAAACCTTCCCACCAGCTGCACAAGCTGCAGATTAAATCCACATGATCGACTAGGCAGACTCTGTCTACGGAATATGTAAAAGGCATTGAGAGCTCCCACAAAAGAAAACACACTAGTTCTGACAGTTGTGGACAATGGAGGCAAGAACATACAGAAGTAGGACCAGATTAGAATCCGAGCTGGCCCCACAGCAGGTCCAGAGATCAGCACAGTGCTGGAGGGCGTCCTAAGGAGGTGAGGCAGATTGTGACTCCCAGCGAGGGAAAGGACTCTGACAGCAGTGACGCAAGAAAGACATTTATTATTCTTATGTTTTGACTTGCTCTGTAGATTCTTTTGGCTTTTTTCCCCCCCTTTTTATCCCTCTCTGTTGTAGTTGTCGATGTTATTGGTGCTATGAAATCTAATTAAGCTTTTGAGCTTTTTGTTTTTTTCTCAGTCACGTTTTTTGTTGTTGTTATAAATCTCTGCCTCTTTGTTGGGCTTTTGCAGTTCTGTGGCGGTTTCCTTTTTTTCTTCTTCTTCTTTCTTTTCTCTTTTTTTAATTTTAATTTTTTAAACCTATTGTTATTTTTTCTACATTTATTCCTTTGTTTGCCTTTCCTACTATTCTTTTCCCCTTGCAGTTAATCTTTAATGTATATAAATGTTCTTCATCTACCTCTAACTTTACATATCCATTTCTTTTCTTTCCTTCTTTTCCTCTCAACATATTTGTTAGTTTTGTTTTCATTACTTTATTCACCATTTGGCACCTTGCTTTAGTTTTGTTTTTCAGTTTGTGCTTTAGTTTTGTTCTTAACTGGTAAATATAATTTTTGATTTCCTTTGTTTACCAGGTCAGTCTACTGTACTTTATTTTTTGTTGAACTGTTTTGACTGTGATCATGGATGTATATGTATATGTGTATATTCCATTATTTTAATTATTATGTGCCTGATTATGTGACTGCCATTTATCTGGGGTTCATCTTTTGTTCCTCTTTTTTGGATATTTGTCTTAATCTCACTTAATGCCATAACACACCATGTGTGGACTCTTCCTTCCTGACCAGAGATCAAGTCATGAGCCTTTGGAGTGTGAGCACTGACTCCAAGACCCTAGACTACCAGAGAACTAATCGTAGGGACTATTAAATAGTGAGAACTCACACAAAGGAAACCACTTGAATATAAGACCCAGCATCACCCAACCACCAGTAGCATGACACCTCATCTAAAGAACAAACAAAGCAAAAACAAAAACCCAATCATCAGCAGATAAGATTACCACTTCACTCAACCATGCCCATCAGAGGAAAAACAAACAAAAACTCAGCACAAATCTCATCCTATAGGAAGCTTACACAAACCACTGGACCAACCTCAGGAGGGCAGAAACCAAAAGGAAGAAAGAATTCAACCTTGAAGCCTGGTAAAAAGAGACCTCAAACACAATAAGTTTAAAAAAAAATAATGAAAAGGCAGAGAAAAACTACACAAATGAAGGAACAAACTAGAAACACAGAAGTCCAAGTAAATGAAGAGGAAATAGGCAAACTACCTGAAAAAAAATTCAGAATAATGATAGTAAAGATGATCAAAAAACTTGAAAACAAAATGTAGAAAATGCAAGAATCAATTAACAAAGATCTAAAAGAATTAAAGAATAAACACACAGAGACAAACAACACAATTACTGAAATTAAAAATACTCTAGAAGGAATCAATAACAGAATATCTGAAGCAGAAGAACAAATCAGTGAGCTGGAAGATAAAATCTTGGAAATAACTTCTAAAGAGCAGAATAAAGTAAAAAGAATGAACAAAGGATAGTCTGAGACATCTGGGACAATATCAAAACACCAACATTCGAATTATAGGGGTCCCAGAAGAAGAGAAAAAGCAAGGGTATGAGAAAATTTTTGAAGGGATTATAGTTGAAAATCTCCCCAACATGGAGAAGGAAATAGTCAATCAAGTCTAAGAGGCGCAAAGAGTCCCATATAGGATAAACCAAGGAGAAACATGCCAAGACACATACTAATCAAACTAACAAAGGCTAGACACAAAGAAAGAATAATAAAAGCAGCAAGGGAGAAGCAACAAGTAACATATAAGGAAAACCCCATACACTTAACAACTGATCTTTCAGCAGACATTCTGCAGGCCGGAAGGAAATGGCAGGACATATTTAAAGTACTGAAAGGGAAAAATATACAACCAAGATTACTGTACCCTGCAAGGATCTCATTAAAACTTGATGGAGAAATAAAAAGCTTTTCAGACAAGCAAAAATTAATAAAATTCAGTACCACCAAACCATCTTTACAACAACTGCTAAACAGTCTTATATAGCCAAGAAATACAACAGAAGAAAAAAGATCTACAAAATCAACCACAAACAGTTAAGAAAATGGAAATAGGAACATATATATCAATAGTTACTTTAAATGTAAGTGGATTAAATGCTCCAACCAAAAGACATAGACTGGCTGAATGGATACAAAAAGAAGACACATACATGTGCTGTCTACAGGAAACCCACTTCAGACCTAAAGACACATGTAGACTGAAAGTGAGAGGATGGAAAAATATACTCCATGCAAATGGGAAGCAAAAGAAAGCTGGAGTAGCAATCCTCATATTAGACAAAATAGACCTTAAAATAAAAAAGATTGCAAGAGATAAGGAAGGACACTACATAATGATCAAGGGATCAATCCAAGAAGAAGACGTAACAATTGTAAATATCTATACATCCAACATTGAAGCACTTCAATACATAAGACAAACACCAACAGACAAAAGGAGAAATTGATGGTAGCACAATAATAGTAGGAGATGTTAACACCCTACTCATACCAATGGATAGATCATCAAAACAGAAAATTAATAAGGAAACACAAGTCTTAAATGATACATTAGATGAGCTGTATCTCATTGATGTCTTCAGGACATTCCACCCAAATGCAGAAGAATACACCCTCTTCTCAAGTGCACATGGAACATTCTCCAGGATAGACCGCATCTTGGGTCACAAATGAAACCTCAGTAAATTTAAGAAAATTTAAATAATTTCAGGCATCTTCTCTGACTAAAGGCTGTGAGACTTGATATCAATTACAAGAAAAAAACTGTAAGAAACACAAACAAGTGCAGATTAAACAACACATTTCTAAGTAACCAACAGGTTACTGAAGAAATCAAAAGGGAAATAAAAAAATTTCTAGAAACAAATGACAATGAAAACACAACAACTCAAAACCAATGGGATGCAGCAAAAGCAGTCCTAAGAGAGGTTCATAGCAATACAATCCTACCTCAAAAAACAAGAAAAACATCAAATAGACAACCTAAATTTATACCTAAAACAACTGGAAAAAGAAGAACAAAAAACCCCCCAAAATTAGTAGAGGGAAAGAAATAATAAAGATCCAGGCAGAAATAAATTAAAAAGAAATGAAAGAAACAATAGTAAAGATTACTAAAACTAAAAGCTGGTTCTTTGAGAACATAAACGAAATTGACAAACCTTTAGCCAGACTAAAGAAAAAAAAGAGAGAAGACTCAAATCAACAACATTAGAAATGAAAAAGGAGAGGTTACAACAGGCAATGCAGAAACACAAAGGAATCTGAGAGACTATTATGAACAACTATATGGCAATAAAATGGATAATCTGGAAGAAATGGACAGATACTTAGAAAAGTTCATCTTCCAAGACTGAACCAGAAAGAAATATGTTATGAACAACCCAATTACAAGCACTGAAATGGAAGTTGTGATCAAAAATCTCCCAAGAAACAAAAGCCCAGGTCCAGATGGCTTCACAGGAGAATTCTATCAAACATTTAGAAAAGAACTATTGCTTATCCTTCTAAAACTCTTGCAAAAAAAAAAATCACAGAGGAAAGAACACTTTCAAACTGACTCTATGAGGCCACCTTCACCCTGATACCAAAACCAGACAAAGACAACACAAAAAAACAAAACTGCAAGCCAGTATCACTGATGAACATAGATGCAAAAATCCTCAACAAAATTTTAGCAAACAGAATTCAGCAACACATCAAAAAGTTCATGTACCATGATCAAGTTGTGTTTATTCCAGGGATGGAAGGATTTAATGTACACAAATCAATCAATGTAATACACCATATTAACAAATTGAAATATAAAAACCATATGATAATCTCAATAGATGCAGAAAAAGCCTTTGACAAAGTTGAGCATCCATTTATGATTAAAACTCTTCAAACAATGGGTATAGAAGGAACTTACCTCAACATAGTAAAGGCTATATGTGATAAGCCTACAGCAAACACTATTCTCAATAGTGAAAAACTGAAAGCATTCCCCCTAAGATCAGGAACAAGACAAGGGTGTCTATTTTTCACCACTATTATTCAACATAGTTTTTAAGTCCTAGGTACAGAAACCAGAGAAGTAAAAGAAATAAAGGAATCCAGATCCAGAAGTAAAGATCAAGGATCTTTGCAGATGGCATGATAGTGTACAGAGAAAACCCTAAAGATAGTATCAGAAAATTACTAGAAGTAATCAGTGAATTTAGCAAAGTTGCAAGATCACACAGAAATCACTTGCATCTCTATATACTAACAAAGAAAAATCAGAAAGAGAAATTAAGGAATCAATCCCACTTACCATTACAACAAAAAATTAAATATCTAGGAATAAACTTACCTAAGGAGACAAAAAAACTGTACACAGAAAATTATAAGACACTGATGAAAGAAATCAAAGATGATGTAAACAGATGGAGAGATATTCCATGTTCCTGGGTAGGAAGAATCAATATTGTGAAAATTACTGTACTACCAAACACAATCTACAAATTCAGTGTGATCCCTATCAAATCACCAATGGCATTTTTCAAAGAACTAGGACAAGAAAATCCCACAATTCATGTGGAAACACAAAAGACCTCAAATAGCCAAGGCAGTCTTGAGAAAAAAGAATGGAGCTGGAGGAATCAGCCTTCCTGATTCAGATTTTACTACAAAGCTACAGTCATCAAGACGGTATGGTACTTGCACAAAAACAGAAATATAGACCAATGGAACAAGACAGAAAGCCCAGAAATAAATCCATGCACCTATGGGTACCTTATTTTTGGCAAAGGAGGCAAGAATATACAATGGGGCAAAGACAGCCTCCTTAATAAATTATGCTGGGAAAACTGGATAGATACATGTTAAAGAATGAAATTAGAACACTTCCTAACTCCATACACAAAGATAAACTCAAAATGGATCAAAGCCCAGAAATGATAAAACTCTTAGAGGAAAACATAGGCAGAACACTCGATGACATAAATCAAAGCAAGATATTCTATGACCCACCTCCTAGAGTAATGGGAATAAAAACAAAAGTAAACAAGTGGAACCTGATTAAACTTAAAAGCTTTTGCACAGCAAAGGAAACTATAAGCAAGGTGAAAAGACAACCCTCACAATGGGAGAAAATAATAGCAAATGAAACAACTGACAAAAGATTAATTTCCAAAATACACAAGCAGCTCATACAACTCAATACCAGAAAAACAAACAACCCAATCAAAAGGTGGGGGAAAAAACCTAAACAGACATTTTTCCAAAGAAGACATACAGATGGCTAACAAACACATGAAAAGATGCTCAACATTGTTCATTATTAGAGAAATGCAAATCAAAACTATAATGAGATATCACCTCACACCAGTCAGAATGGCCCTCATCAAGAAGTCTACAAACAATAAACACTGGGGAGAGTGTAGAGAAAACGGAATGCTCTTGCACTGTCTGTGGGAATATAAACTGATACAGCCACTATGGAAGACAGTATGGAGATTCCTTAAAAAAAACTAGGAATAAAACCACCATATGACCCAGCAATCCCACTCCTAGGCATGTATCCTGAAGAAACCAAAATTGGAAAAAACACTTGTATCCCATTATTCATTGCAGCACTATTTACAATAGCTAGAATATGAATCAACCTAGATGTCCATTGACAGATGAATGGATAAAGAAGTTGTAGTACATATACACAATGGAATATTACTCAGCCATGAAAAGGATTGCATTTGAGTCAGTTCTGATGAGGTGGATGATCCTAGAACCTATTACACAGAGTGAAGTAAGTCAGAAAGAGAAAGATAAATATTGTATTCTAGCACATATATACAGAATCTAGAAAAATGGTACCGAAGAATTTATTTACAGGGCAGCAATGGAGAAACAGACACAGAGAATAAACTTATGGACATTGGGAGAGGGGAGGAGAGGATGAAATGTATGGAAAGAGAAACATGGAAACTTACATTACCGTATACAAAATAGATAGCCAATGGGAATTTGCTGTATTGCTCAGGAAACTCAAACAGGGGTTCTGTATGAACCTAAAGGCATGGGATGTGGAGGAAGATGGGAAGAAGGTTCAAAAGGGAGGGCATATATGTATGCCTATTGCTGTTTCATGTTGAGGTTTGACAAAAAAACAACAAAATTCTGTAAAGCAATTGTCCTTCAATGAAAAAATATTAAAAGAAGAAAGAAAGAAAGAAATTGACTCTCCATTCTGAGTACCAGCAGGTCCGTGAAGCCTTGAATCCATTATTCTCAGTCCTCACAAAGATCTTGCTAACTGGGAACTGTGGTTAAGTAGCTTAAAGTCACAAAATTGGGTGAAACCTCACAAAAACCACCATCTTTCCACTATATCACATCACCCTGTTACTTCAAAGGGTAATGAAATGGGAGCATTCAAAACTGTTCCCTTGGGGCTTCCCAGGTAGCTCAGTGGTAAAGAATCTGCCTGTCAATTCAGGAAACACAGGTTTGATCCCCGGACTCTAAAGATCCCACATGCATTGAAGCAACTAAATCCAAGCGCCACAACTGTTGAGCCTGTGCCCCAGAACCTGGAGAGCTGCAACTACTGAGCCACAGGCCACAGCTATGGAAGTCTGAGTGTGCTAGAGCCATGCTCCCCAACAAGAGAAGCCCCCGAAATGAGAAGCCTTTGCACTGTGATGAAGAGTAGTCCCCACTCGCCACAACTAGAGAAAAGCCTGCGCAGCAACAAAGACCCAGCATAGCCAAAAAGAAAATAAAAATAAATGCATTAAAAAAAAAAAACAACTGTTCCCTTGACTTAAGACAGGGAGGGGCTGTGATGCGGATGATGCCTGAAGGAAATCTTTGTCCATGGCCACCATGTGGAGCAAGTGCGAGGGTGGGGGGGTGGTGTCGGGCATTGCTTCCCAGTGTGCACACCAAGAAGAGGCTGGGTAGGAAGTGGGAGCACCCAGGCCCCAGAGTGATGGGGAGGCAGGGATCCCCAGTGTTTGTCCCTTTCCTTTTTCAGGACAGCTGGGAGCAGAGGTTATTATCAGTGCTGCACCATGTTTGGGGACTCAGAGCAAAGCAAATGTGACTCAGACACAGAGTCTGGGGCTGTTTAGCATGAGAGCTAACCAAGGAGTCCATAATGGAAACCCAGGGAGGAGGGCCAGGTGGGAAGTCTTGGTGCTTCAGGCACCCAGCCACCTGTGACTGCCGCCTGCCAAAAGGAGCTGGCAAAGCCAAGGCAAACTAAATTCAGAACTGAAATACCAAGCATACCCCTAGGTGGGGGAAAGAAATACATCTGATGGTTGATGTTAAAGCAAAGACAAAGAAGGAGCATGGCAATCCTACTAATAGGCAAATTAAACGTCTTAACCCTGGGTTGGGCTTCTCTTAGAAATCTAAATTCAGTTTGATTTAGATTCCTTGCTGCTTTTCACATCTTACAGATGTGTTCAGGAGTCCTGGGGTTCACTTGTTCTTTCCTGTCTTTTTTAATGAGAACCTCAGCAATAGGTTTCACTGTGCAATAGAATCGGTTTTCTCTTTTTTTGTCAGTCTCGACCATGTTGGCAGTCACTGCTTGGTAGACCTGCTGAGCTGTCAGGGAAAGGGCTCATCTTTGCATTACTTTAACCAAGACAAATATGGTTTTAAAAACTATAAACTAGATTACCACATCAGTCCCAACTTACTTGGCTTCCACCAAACGAACAAGGCTAACATTTCTGAATTGCAAATAATCCTTTCCCGTGGATATATCTTTATCCAGGGCAATATCCCTCTAATTCAGGGCTTGAAAAATGAAGCCTATGTGATTTCAAGAAGATGAGCACTTTTAAGTTGCAAAGCACGTTGCAGCCTAAAAAAGAAATATATATCCTTCCAAGAGAATCATCTCTCTGGTAACCAAAGGGGGAAAAAAATTTTCTGACTGACAGCTCTTTTCAAGTGCAAATGAGAGTGACAGCAAGAAGAGGTTTAAAATTCTCATTAAGTGTGATGGTACTTTTACTCTTTCCACGTAAATATTGATATGTAATCTGGTCTCGCCCTTCCAAAAGTCACTCATGCATACAAAGACGCTCAGTTTTTAATACACGTGTTCTCAGTTCCTTTCCTAAGTCCTGTAGTCTTTTCTTTATAACACCCTTCTCAGAGCAGTGTGATCTATGACCAATTTCAAGATGGAAGCACAGAAGAACAACCAAAATATTTGCCCGTAAACGAGCAAAAGGACCAATGTGTTTCCATAAAAGAAAGTCTTATCCCGTTAAAATTTTTTTCAACAGGCGTCCTGAAAAGGGGTCCAAAAGACATACTTCCAAATAGAACTGGAATGTCGTATATCCACTGTGGAAGGGGATGGGACATAAGGGGAAAACTTCAGCCTGGGTTTCTCGAAATAGCAGCACCTGTAGGATGTTTAATGGCTTTTTGGTGTACAGACAGCTCTCCAAATTTATTTTAAAATTCAGCATATTTTAAATTTTATTATAGTTCTTTACATTGTAAACACAATAAAGCACACTAAAATTAAGAATAATACTTGTTTTTGTGCTTCTCTGGTGCCACAGTGGATAAGAATCTGCTTGCAGAGGATATGGGTTCGATCCCTGGTCCAGGAAGATTCAGCATGCCACAGAGCGACTAGGCCCATGCCCTGCAACTGCCAAGTTCTCATGCCCTAAAGCCTGTGCTCCACAACAAGGAAGCCACTGCAATGAGAAGCCTGTAGTAGTTCCCATCTCCAAAACTAGAGAAAGTCAGTGCGTAGCAACAAAGACCCAGCAAAATAAAAAAAAAAAAAAAGAAGAAGAAGAATTGTTTATATTGGTGAATAGAATAGTGCTGTCCCTTCTTTAAAGAAGGTATCCATAGTGTGTTAACGATGGGTAGGTTGAGCCAAAAGTCTGGCTCCAAATTCAGCTGGTTTCTGTTTTTCTATTTTTCAACAGTTGCTTTATTGGCCAGTGGCAAAACCAATACAATGAATATGAGTTCAAGCAAACTCCAGGAGATAGTGAAGGACAGGGAAGCCAGGCATGCTGCAGGTCATGGGGTTGCTAAGAGTCAGATATGACTGAGTGACTGAACAACAGCTTTCTCTTGCCAGTGATAAATCCCGAATCAGCTTAATCTAAAAACAGAATTTATCGGCTTGCATAATCAGAAAGTTCAAGGGTACTCCAATTTTAGGCATGACTGGATCTAGGTGCCCTAATGAAGTCATCAAGAACAAGTCCCTCTTCACCTCTTGACTCCATTTTTCTTTTTGGTTTTATTTTTCCTATGTTACCTTAATTCTAGGCCCTCTGTCCATGTGGCAAGAAAGATGAACCCAAGCTAGTCTAGACTGACATACCTTATTATGTAAGGTATCACATGATATATGCATAGTATATTAATACCCATATCTTATTGTCTGTTTCCAAAAGGACAGAAAATGTCTCCTTCAACAAAAATTTTGCCCCCAAAAAAGGAACTTCTCCAGTTGTCCGGTGGTTAAGATCCTGCACTTACATTGTAGGGACCACAGTTTTGCTCCCTGGTCAGGGAATTAAGATTACACATGCTGCATTGTAGGCCAAGAAAAAAAATGTTAAGAAATAAACCTTAGAAAAGTCTCCTGAAGGGCAGATCCATGACAGACTCATCCTCCTAGATTTAAAACAATGTCTGTCCCAGGAAATGCAGGAACCCACTAGGCAGGCCTGGATTTCTCCCCATTCTTCAGACTTAGTATGGCAGCCACATGAAGGACATGGTCTGGGAGCAAGGAAGGGCAGTTTCCCATAGAAAATTTAGGACATGAGTTTGAGCAAGCTCTGGGAGATGGTGAAGGACAGGGAGACCTAGTGTGCCGCAGTCCATGTGGTTGCAAAGAATTGGACACAACTGAGCGACTGAACAACAACAGCAAATTAATATAAAAGTGGGGCCTAATGTCTGGCAGGGAAAAATAACACTTGTCTGGTTCATACACTAAATGAGAATTTCCTCACTAATAGTTTCTGTTGTTGAGAATGGCAGTGGGTGGCTCACTCGGAGTGTAATGAACAAGCTAGAACAAGGACCAGAAATCATGGGCAGGTCTCCCAGGAAAGCTACTTTCCAGGGCTCTTTCCCAGGCTACCACAACCAGAATGTCACATTCATTCTGGAAGATTCCCATTTCTGCTTGGGAAGGAGCCGAGTGTGAATTCCTGTCCCCTTTTCAGTTGCTGTTTGCATAGCAACCATTTCTTCCTGTTGCCTGAAGCATTTGGATGTGATATTAAGATTATTTTCAACAACACATCAATGAGTTATTTCTTCAGTGAGTATAGAAAAGTATTGTTTTTTTCAGGGAAAAAAAGCAAATACTTAACTTTTGAACCATGTGCACCAGATTTTTGTTGTTGTTTTTCAATTGCTCAGTCATGTCTGATTCTTAGCAACCCCATGGACTATAGCACACTAGGCTTCTCTGTCCATGGAATTCCCCAGGTAAGAATACTGGAGAGGTAGCCATTCCCTTCTCCAGTGGATCTTCTAGATCCAGGGATCAAACCTGGGTCTCCTTCTTTACAGTCTGAACAATGAGGGAAGCCCAGCAAGTCAAGAGATACCTGGAATAATAGGCAAATTTGGCCATAGAGTACAAAATGAAACAGGGAAAAGGCTAACAGAGTTTTGTCAAAAGAACATGTTGATCATAGCAAACATGCTTTTCCAACAACTGAAGAGATGACTCTATAGTGGATATCACCAGATGGTCAATATCGAAATCAGATTGACTATGTTTTTTTGCAGTCAAAGATGGAGAAACTCTATACAGTCAGCAAAAACAAGAACTGGAGCTCGTTTTTACAAAATTCATGCTTAAATTGAAGAAAGTAGGGAAAATCACTAGGTCATTCAGGTATGGCCTAAATCAAATCCCATATGATTATATACTGGAGGTGATGAATAGATTCAAGGGATTAGATCTGGTAGACAGCCTGAAGAACTATAGACAGAGGTTTGTAATATTGTACAGGAAGTGGTGACCAAAGAAATAGAAATGCCCCACAGTTTGGTCTCCTTATAAATCCAAATCCCTTATGGACTTATGTTAAAGACCATGCCATTTCATCTTCAGGTAAGAGGTTCCAGCTTGTGGAATGTTCCACTTAAGCACAGCACCAATCACGATAGAAATGGTCTTTATTGGATTATCAAGTTTATGGAGAACTGTTTTTGTTATCATTCAGTTCTAAGAATTTCTTAATTTCCCTTTTTCATTTCCTCTGCATCCTATAGATTGTTTTAAGATATAGTTTTCCAGACATACGGCATTTTTGTAGTCATCCTGCATTCTGAAATTCTAATTGCATTATGGCTAAAGAACTTGGTCAATATGGTGTATGTGATCTTGGTTCCTTTGGAATTTACTGAGGGTTCTTTTATGGCCTAATTCATGGTCTACTTTTTTGGATATTTTTTCCACATGTACTGGAAAATATGCAAGAAAAAGATGGTGTGTTCTTTTTTTTTTCTTTTGTCCCTTCTCTTTCACTATATATCATGCTGAGCAAAGATCTGAAAACTCAAAAAGTGCAATTAATAAATTCAAGATGTATAAATATCTGTATGCATTACATATACATGCATACATATCATATACATCAATGCCTCAGCCCAGCAGGGACTTGTGGTACCCTCAAACACCAGTGACCCAGAATTTCCACAGGGAAAGGGAGACAATCATTGTTTAAGAGCATTTCAGGGAAGAATTGAGATCAGAACCTTGAAATTTTTCCTCCCACCTGACGCCTTAGTGACACTGCAGCTTCCACCACCCAGGCTAGAGTCACATATACCCACAGTCACATCAAGATAGGTTTTAGCCAGAGTTTCCAACCTTTTATTACTGTTTTCTGTTCTTACTTTATGGAAGCCACATCTTTGTGGCTTGTTCATTTTTTTAATAGTTTCTCCAAGGTTGGTTTTGGAGGAAAGAAAGAGCAGCCTGTATTATCTTGCTGTTTTGACACTGTGCAGATCAAAGAAATGTATTTACTTAGCATTCTTTTCAGAGTCGTCTGGGAAACGTTTGCTGTTGGTATATTCCAGCGTACTTCCTGTTCATTTTATTGCACACTAGTTTCTAAGTATGCAAGTCAACGACGCACATCTGACTGTCTTTACAACTGAAAAGCTGAGATATAATTCACATACTGTACTTCTTTAAAGTTCAAAATTCCGTGATTTTTAGCATATTTACAAAGTTGTACAACCATCATCATTATCAAATTCCAGAAATTTTTCATCACCCCCCAAAAGAAATCCCATGCTTATTTGCAATCACTCCCCATTTCTCTCTCCCCCTAACCCTGGCAAACATGAATCGGATTTCTGTGTTATAAATTTGATTTACCTATTCTGAATATATATTACAAATGAAAGTACATAAATATGGTCTTTGGTGTCTGACTTCTTTCACCTAATATTTTCAAGATTCATCAGTGCTTCATTCTGTTTTATGACTAAACAATATTCCATTGTATGAATTATAACACATTTTGTTTACTCGTTCATTATTTGATGGGTGGTTTGCACTTTTGGATATTACACACAATGCTGCATTGATTACTCATGTACAAATTGTTGTGTGGACATATGTTTTCAATTCTCTTGGATATATATCTAAGAGTGGAACTGATGGGTCCTATTGTAACTCTGTGTTTAACTTTTGAGGAATTGACAAACAGTTTTCCAAAGATGCAGCACCGTTTTCAAGTCCCACCATCAATGTGTGAAGGTTCCCATTGATCTAGTTGCTCCCTGCTAACACTTGTTATTGTCTGTTTTTTTTGATGATAGCCATTCTGGTGAGTATGAAGTGGTATCTCACTGGGGTTTCGATTTACATTTCCCTTTGACTAATTAGGTAGAACAGCTTTTCATGGCTTATTGGCCATTTATAAGTCTTGTTTGGAGAAAAGTCTCTTGAAGTCTTTTGCCTTTTTGAAAAGTTGGGTTATTTTTCTCTTTATTGTTGAGGACACATTTCTGGATTCTAGACCCTTACCAGATATATGATTTGCAGATATTTTCTCCCATTGTCTGAGTTGCCTTTGCACTTTCCTGACAAGTGTGCTTTTGATGGACACAAGTTTTAAATTTTGATGTAGTCCAAGTTATCTTTTTTTCCCCTTTAGTTTCTTTTGTTGTCATGTCTAAAAAAACCATCTACTTGAGTTTCATTTCATGAAGATTTACTCTTACATTTTCTTCTAAGACCTTTACAGTTTTAGCTCTTACATTTAGGTATTTGATCATTTGATCCATTTTGGGCTGATTTTTGTGTTTGGTGAGAGAGGTAGAGGTTAAACTTCTGTCTTTAGCCTGTGGCTTTTCAGTTGTACTGGGCTTCCCAAGTGGCCCTAGTGGTAAAGAACCCAAGAGATGCAAGATATGTGAGTTCGATTCCTGGGTCAGGAAGATACCCTGGAGTAGGAAATGGCACCCCAGTATTCTTGCCTGGAAAATTCCAGGGGCAGAGGAGCCTGGTGGGCTATAGTACATGGGGCCACCAAGAGTCAGACATGACTGAGTGACTGAGCACACATTCAGTTGTTCCAGCACTATGTGTTGAAAAGACTATTCTTACCCTATTGTATTGCCTGGCACCTGCATCAAAAATCAATTAACCATAAATATTTGGGCTTATTTCTGGACTCTCAATTTCATTCTATTGATCTATGTCTGGCCACAACAACTGAGCCCACACTCTAGAGCCCTAGAGCCGCAACTACTAAGCCCACGTGCCTAGAGCTCATGCTCTGCAACAAGAGAAACCACTGCAGCGGGAAGTTACTGACCACAACGAAGAATAGCCCCCACTCACCACAACTAGAAAAAGCCCTCATGCAGAAACAAAGACCCACTGCAGCCCAGGAAGTAAATCTTCTCTCTTTAAAAGAAGAAGAATAGGTCATGTTAGGGACATTAAATGACACATTAGGCTTCACTTGTGGCTCAGCTGGTAAAGAGGAGAAGGGAAAGGCTGCCCACTCCAGTATTCTGGCCTGGAGAAT
Source organism: Odocoileus virginianus (assembly GCF_023699985.2). NCBI lineage: Eukaryota > Metazoa > Chordata > Mammalia > Artiodactyla > Cervidae > Odocoileus > Odocoileus virginianus. The sequence continues at coordinate 25,623,963 of NC_069684.1, forward strand.
TCCATGGACTGTATAGTCCATGGGGTCACAGAGTCGGACATGACGACTGAGTGGTTTTCACTTTCACTTTCAACTTCAAATGAGCCATTTGAGTTTGATTAAGATTTTTTTTTAATGAATTTTACCTTCAAATACTTTCTGAAATTCTGAGAGAATAAGAATAAATTGTTTCCCTTATTTTTATTACCTTGGCAAGATGTAATGTCAACTTCAGCCTCATCTAGTTTCTTTCTCTGCATCAGAGTGAGGGATGCTCCTCAGGTTCATTTTCACACTACACTGAACTCATCATCTCATCTTTCATTTATTCATTCTACAAACATGCTTGAGTACCTGCTATAGGTAAGGCACAGTGACAGGTACACAGGGGATAGAAAGGGTATCTCTGTTGGGTGAGCATCTTGCTAGTATGTGACAGATGTGGTGACAAATGCTTCATATACATTATCTCTGTCTTCACTACCCGCTGCTGAGGCAAGTTTATCATTGTTATGATCATACCTTTGGTATTATTCACCAAGGCTGAGAAAGGTTGAGTGGTTTGTCCAAGATCATCCAGCTAATTAGTGGTGGAGATAGGATGCAAACCCAGGACTAGCTAACTGCAGAGTCCAAAACAGCCCTGAGAACTAGAGCCGACTATCCATATTACAGAGGTAAGTCACTCGCAGTCCTTACCCTCCTGCTTCTAATAGCTTCCTGGGGACAGACTGACATATATACCAAGTAACTGGAGGATGCATGCTAACACAGGGGTGGTTTAGAAGAGACATACATTCCAGGGGATCCAAAGAGGGCTTCCACCTGGGGGTCAAGAAAAGCAGTAAGTTGAAGGCAGGAAGAAGAAGGAGGAGGAGAAGGAGAATGAGGAAGAGAAGAGGAAAAAGAAGGAACAGAGGAAGGAAGAAGAAGAAAAGTAAGAGGAGGAAGAGAGGGAGAAGAAGGCAGTAAGTTGAATCTTGATGGCTAGGGACACTCCAAAGCAGTGAGCAAGGGAAGAAAATTCTGAAGAGCAGTAGTGTCGAAGTGATGCAGGTGCATGATGCATTTGAGGAAATGTGTAAACTGCCACTCACTATGTCTGCATGTGGGGGGAGCTAAGGTTGGATGGGGAGATGGGAGCAGATGCCCGGGAGAGCAGAGCAGAGGAGGGCACAGTTTGAGATGTGAAGGAGAGGGTTAGGAGGGGTGGATTTCTGCACATGAGGAAGATAACCATCATTATTGTCTCTGTGAAGGTTGGTTGGGTCTGGAGAAGGTAGGAACCTAAAAAGCTTGTTCCTCATCCTTTCAGCTCAAGGTTCTGGATCCAGACTTTCATATGTGATTGAGATATGGTTAATTAGATCCTTAAATATCTAAGATTTAAGACAGGATGAAAGTTGTCCTTGAAAACCTTTACAGAACTGGAAAGTTGGTGTTTACACCCAAATTCATTTTTCAGATCTGACTAAATGAGGGTAATTTACTAATCCCATCAGTAGCATCTACTGTATGCAGGGTATTGTGTGACAGGTGTTGTGGCAGGACTAAACCTAGCCCAGGACCCTGTCCTGAGATAATTAGTGGTCTAGAGAGAGAGAATGACATGTATCCTGATAATTAGGATTACAAGGTAGGAAGGTATAAACACGATAAAAGCAGACCATAAGCCCTAGGAAGTACAAGGAGTTTAGAGATGGGGGTGGGAGGGACGGGATTTCTCTCTACCATGGGATGAGGAAGGACCAGGGAATGGCTCACAAAGAGGCAGGTGAAGACCGAATAGGATGTGAACTCGTGGACCCACAGGAGACGGGTTTCTTGGGAGAAGAAGAGCTGGGAAGGAAAGCAGTAGGGGCGGGGGGTAGGGATGAGTCAGAGGGAATAAAGAAGACAAAGCTGCAAGGTTAGTTAGTGATCCTCACTTTCAGGGAGTACAGACTGTGCCTTAATCCACTGACTGTGAATTCCAATCCCATAGAGCCAGGACCAGGGTCTGCCTTGCTCTCATGAGATTGATGCTGAGTAAACTGGCACTAACTAAACCTCATTTCGACACCTGGTCAGTTTAGTGATATAGTTAGCAACTTTGTCATGATTCTGGCTTAGTTATTCTAAATGTGAACAGGGTGGTAAAATCAGACAAAGAAGGAAAAGTGAAAGGAAAAATAGGGTAAGGTACATTAGGTTCCGTTCTTATGGAGTTTCAAGAGAAAAAAGTTACTTAAGAGCAAATAATTTTACACTTGGTGCTCTATTTATTTGTATTCTTATTTTTGCTTTTAGATGCACTCTCATATAATATTTTTCCTAATAAATGCTGTATGTGTGCACATGCATGCTGGAAAAAAAAGAACTTTCCTCTAGGAATTTGTAAGTGCTTTAGTAGAAATACATTTCTTTCTACTTGTTGATAATAGTCTTTAAAGATGCTTATAATAAAAAAATAAATTAATGTGTGTTATAAAATATTGCAAAGCAATAACAAATTTTCCCAAACTTCACATTAAGACTTGTCTGAGTCGCACATGTTAATCTGTAGCTAAACACGTGAAAATGCTAAAAGAGGTATAAACATGATGAAGCTTGTCTTGTCTTTGATTTAATGCATTTTTTTCCTTTTCATAAAATAATCCTCACTTAGAAGTTCACATGCATGGATAAAGAACAAAGTGTAACCAAGTGCAGAAGATTCAACAGCAAGCATTTTGTGCTACACTTTAAGGAGAAATACTGTAGGTCTTTGAAAAATCAAGTTTATCTGCAAGCATGACCTCCAATACAAAAATCACAGACAGAAAAAAAGAAAAAAGAATTCTAGCTGTCAGTTCAGTTCAGTTCAGTCACTCAATCGTGTTCAACTCTTTGCAACCCCATGAACCGACCACACCAGGCCTCCCTATCCAACACCAACTCCCAGAGTCTACCCAAACCCATGTCCATTGAGTCAGTGATGCCATCCAACCATCTCATCCTCTGTCATCCCCTTCTCCTCCTGCCTTCAATCTTTCCCCGCATCAGGGTCTTTTTAAATAAGTCAGCTCTCCACATCAGGTGGCCAAAGTATTGACATTTCAGCCTCAGCAACAGTCCTTTACTGAATATCCAGACCTGATCTCCTTTAGGATGGACTGGTTGGATCTCCTTTCAGTCCAAGGGACCCTCAAGAGTCTTCTCCAACACCACAGTTCAAAAGCATCCATTCTTCGGCACTCAGCTTTCTTTATATTCCAGCTCTCATGTCCATCCATGACCACTGGAAAAACCATAGCCTTGACTAGACGGACCTTTGTTGACAAAGGAATGTCTCTACTTTTCAATATGCTGTCTAGGTTGGTCATAACTTTCCTTCCAAGGAGCAAGCGTCTTTTAATTTCATGGCTGCAGTCACCATCTGCAGTGATTTTGGAGCCCCCCCAAAAATAAAGTCAGCTACTGTTTCCGCTGTTTCCCCATCTATTTGCCATGAAGTGATGGGACTGGATGCCATGGTCTTAGTTTTCTGAATGTTGAGCTTTAAGCCAACTTTTTCACTCTCCTCTTTCACTTTCATCAAGAGGCTCTTTACATTCTAGCTGTACTGTTACCTAATATTATTATAATATACTTAGTACCAATGCTACATTTCCATTATATTAAGCATGATCAGATGCCATTTTACAGTATTACTATATCTTTGTGATGATTAGTTGTATGTATCAAGTTGGAGGGTGTTTTGGATGAGAATAGCATTAAGGGACTTCCCTGGTGGTCTGGGCTTCCCCGGTGGCACTAGTGGTAAAGAATCCGTCTGCCACTGCAGGAGATGTAAGAGATGTGGATTTGATCCCTATCCTTAGTTCGGGAAGATCCCCTGGAAGAGGACATGGCAACCCACTCCAGTATTTGTGCCTGAAGAATCCCATGGATAGAGAAGCCTGGCAGGCTACAGTCCATAGGGTCCCAAAGAGTCAACATGATGACTGAAGCAACTTAGCAGCAGTAGCAATAATGTTGTTCTCCATGGTGGCTGCACCAATTTATATTCCCACTAACAGCGTAGGAGGGCCCCCTTTTCTCCACACCCTCTCCAGTATTTATTATTGGTGGATTTTTTTATGGGGGCTTCCCAGGTGGTGCTAGCAACTGAATGACTTTCTTTGTTTTTCGTGTGTTTGTTCACCCTCCATGTTGTCACTTATAATAAAAAGTGAATTGCATATGATTTTTACTTAACTAGTTTTTTTTTTTTTTACTGTGTATTTTTGGAGTGTTTCTCACAAAGTAAGAGATATCCCAACTGTTCTATTTTTAACCCAAAATACCCCTCTTGTAAATTATGAAACTTTCAATTATGAAGATTTTCTGCAGTTATTTATATAAACAATCAGAATAATGGATCTTAGAACTAGAAGGACTCTTAGGGGTTTGGTCTAGCTCCTTAATTTCACAGGTATAAAAATCAGACCCAAAGATATTAGGCACCAAACTTTAAGGATGTGTATGACCTTTAAGATGGAGAAGGCGATGGCACTCCACTCCAGTACTCTTGCCTGGAAAATCCCATGGACAGAGGAGCCTGATGGGCTGCAGTCCATGGGGTCACTAGGAGTCGGACACGACTGGCCAACTTCATTTTCACTTTTCACTTTCATGCATTGGAGAAGGACATGGCAACCCATTCCAGAGTTCTTGCCTGGAGAATCCCAGAGACGGGGGAGCCTGGTGGGCTGCCGTCTCTGGGGTCACACAGAGTCAGACACGACTGAAGTGACTTTGCTGCAGTAGCAGCAGCATGACCTTTAAGAAGTCATACACACTCAAAAATTCTTAATCACAAATTTTTATAAGCAAAAACGGAACACTCGATAGTAGAACACCAGACCTGCCTCTTGAGATATCTGTATACAGGTCAGGAAGCAACAGTTAGAACTGGACATGGTACAACAGACTGGTTTCAAATAGGAAAAGGAGTACGTCAAGGCTGTATATTGTCACCCTGCTTATTTAACTTATATGCAGAGTACATCATGAGAAACGCTGGGCTGGAAGAAGCACAAGCTAGAATCAAGATTGCCAGGAGAAATATCAATAACCTCAGATATGCAGATGACACCACCCTTATGGCAGAAAGTGAAGAAGAACTAAAGAACCTCTTGATGAAAGTGAAAGAAGAGAGTGAAAAAGTTGGCTTAAAGCTCAACATTCAGAAAACTAAGATCATGGCATCCGTTCCCATCACTTCATGGCAAATAGATGGGAAAACAGCAGAAACAGTAGCTGACTTTATTTTTTTGGGGGGCTCCAAAATCCCTGCAGATGGTGACTGTAGCCATGAAATTTAAAGAAGCTTACTCCTTGCAAGAAAAGTTATGACCAACCTAGACAGCATATTGAAAAGCAGAGACATTCCTTTGTCAACAAAGTTCTGTCTAGTCAAGGTTATGGTTTTTCCAGTGGTCATGGATGGACGTGAGAGCTGGAATATAAAGAAAACTGAGTGCTGAAGAATGGATGCTTTTGAACTGTGGTGTTGGAGAAGACTCTTGAGGGTCCCTTGGACTGCAAGGAGATCCAACCAGTCCATCCTAAAGGAGAGCAGGCCTGGATATTCATTGGAAGGACTGATGCTGAGGCTGAAACTCCAATACTTTGGCCACCTGATGTGGAGAGCTGACTTATTTGAAAAGACCCTGATGCGGGGAAAGATTGAAGGCAGGAGGAGAAGGGGATGACAGAGGATGAGATGGTTGGATGGCATCACCAACTCAATGCACATGGGTTTGGGTAGACTCTGGGAGTTGGTGTTGGATAGGGAAGGCCTGGTGTGGTGCGGTTCATGGGGTTGCAAAGAGTTGGACACGACTGAGCGAATGAACTGAACTGAATACTGAATCAACTATTTTAAAAAGAAACATCAGAGCCAGCTTTACCTTGAAGAGCCTTTCATAATCCTCCATAAAAGATTAGCTTTGTTGTTGTTCAATCGCTCAGTCATGTCTGACTCTGCGACCCCATGGACTGTAGCATACCAGGCTTCCCTGTGCTTCACCATCTCCAGGAGCTTGCAAGAAGTAAAAGATTTTAGCAGGAAGTAAAAGATTAGTTTACTCCCTGCTAAAATATTTCTTTGCTTGGCTGTTACTATAATTGCCATATTTCACCACAATCAACTATAGAACATGGTTGGGGTATTGCAATTTGTGACATCACCTGAGTATATAAGAAACAGTTCATAGGAATGACTATTGTTACTTTTAATCCTATCAGGAGAAGAAAACATTCCAGAAACATTGCCCAGGGTGTGTGACTTTCTCAGGCATTGGGTGCTGTTTCTGAAAGTAGATATAACCCTGACTGGCATAAAAAGATATTAAGAGGTTTCAGTCTTACTAGTTAATTTTTTTTGACATTTGTTCTCACATACTGTTAATATTAAGCTTTCCATATTGCTATCTTTATATACTGCATCATGAAATACATATGGAAATAGGCAAGGTCCCTCTTTGGTCCAAGTGGAATCTGAGTTTGCTGATATCTTCAGTTCCAGTAACAACACTATGAGGTTCAGTTTTTTCTCATTGTTAGAGGGTTCCAGCTGGTTTTGGGCAAGATGCCTCTTTGGCTCTGCTAAGCATAGTCCTGATCTTATAATGGAAATACATTTGGCATGAACAGCATTCATTATTAAAAATAATAGGGGGAATGATATGTTATGGATACAACATCCCTATTTTGATCAATGTATTCAACCTTTGTGCCAATCAATTTTTTCTTGCTTATTCAGAATGAAACTGATTTGGGTTCATACATTCTCGGTAGGGGCAAAAATTGGTTTCTTGGGAGATACAAAAATCTAAGCCATAAAATCTTTAAAAATTCTTGGCTGTACATTCTAAAAACAAAACACCAAAAACTTTTCAAAGTCTGAAACAAATATATTTAAGAAGAAATATAGAAGCTAAATTTAAATTTAAAAGCCATTTATAAGTCCAGAAGTAAATGGTTGCATATAAAGTCAAATAATTTTCAACAAGGGTGCCAAGATCATTCAATGGCAAAAATATAGTCTTTTGAGGACATTATGCTAAGTGAAATAAGTGAGTTACAAAAAGACACCTTAACACTTCTGAACTGTACACTTAAAAATGGCTAAGATGGTAGATTTTATATAATGTGTATTTTACCACAATTTAAAAAAACTGTCTAAAACCTTCATAAAAAATTAATCTATTCTCTGTTACAATATTTTTTTGCTCGTAAGTAACTACAGCCATGGTGTTTCACCAGAGTGTAAAAATCTCAGTTGTATAGATCTTCCTGACTCAGGATCGAACTCAAGCCTCTTATGTCTCCTGCAATGGCAGGTGAGTTCTTTACCGAAAGCGCCACCTGGGAAGCCCCCAAACAGACATAAGGTATAGCTATGATATTAAAATTTCATGGCAGGGGAAGGACACTAGGGGGTAAAATGTCTAAAAAAGACTTCTGAGATGGAGAAGGTAAGGAAAAACAAGTTGAGAAATACTCCTTTTCCTTGATGAGTTACTGCTTTGTACTTTAAAGGGGCTTCCCTTGTGGCTCAGCTGGTAAAGAATCCGCCTGCAATGTGGGAGACCTGGGTTCGATCCCTGGGGTGGGGAGATCCCCTGGAGAAGGGAAAGGCTACCCACTCCAGTATTCTGGCCTGGAGAATCCCAGGGACTGTATAGTCCATGGGGTCGCAAAGAGTCGGACACGACTGAGCGACTTTCACTCACTCACTCACTCACTCACTTCAATTGGACAGACACATGTCTAATGGTGAGACTGGAAAAAAGCAAAATAATCTACAGTAGGGTTTCTCAGCATTTGGACATTTGGGGCCAAAACAGTTCTTTGTCATGGAGGGGGCTGTCCTGTATATGGTAGAATGTTGAGCAGCCTTCCTGGGTTGGGAAGGAAATCCCTGGAGAAGGAAATGACTACCCACTCCAATATTCTTGCCTGGGAAATCCCCTGGAAAAGGAGCCTGGAGGGCTACAGTCCAGAGGGTTGCAAACAGTCTGACATGACTGAGCCATGAACACACAGACACACACACACAGACACACACACACACACTGGCTTCTGCCACTAGAGTCCACTAGCACCTCCAGTCCAGATATAACAACCCCATTTATCTCCAGACATCCACTTGGAACAAAACCACTACTCCACAATTAATAAAAGTTAATCATAACTTGGACAAAGGGTAGGTTCTGAATAGAGGCTCAGGCTCAGGTGTCTCAGCCCTGGTAGGTATCAACAAGTGTTGTTTTCAGCTGTGACCTGTGTATGAATGCTTTATATTAAATGATGATCTCTGTGACAAAGGAATGTCATGCCTCCTGAACCTGTTTGGGAAGCTTTGGGAAGGTATCATTACTTCTATTGTTAGCCAAAGAATCTGGCGATGACAGCGAAGTTTAAATGTTTGGGAGGGGTGGAGGAGGCAAACAGTCAAATTAAATTGGAAGAAAAATGAATTCACAGCTCAGGCCTAGAGTTCTTGCTAACATGGTCTCGCTAACATGCTAGTGGAGGTGATGGAATTCCAGTTGAGCTATTTTAAATCCGAAAAGATTATGCTGTTAAAATGCTGCACTCAATATGCCAGCACATTTGGAAAACTCAGCAGTGGCCACAGGACTGGAAAAGGTCAGTTTTCATTCCAATCCCAAAGAAAGACAATGCCAAAGAATGTTCAAACTACTGCACAATTGCATTCATCTCACATGCTGGCAAAGTAATGCTCAAAATTCTCCAAGCCAGGCTTCAACAGTACATGAACCATGAACTTCCAGATGTTCAAGCTGGATTCAGAAAAGGCAGAGGAACCAGAGATCAAGTTGCCAACGTCCGCTGGATCATCGAAAAAACAAGGGAGTTCCAGTAAAACATCTACTTCTGCTTTATTGATTATGCCAAAACCTTTGACTGTGTGGATCACAACAAACTATGGAAAATTCTTAAAGAGACGGGAATATCAGGCCACCTTACCTGCCTCTTGAGAAATCTGTATGCAGTTCAGGAAGCAGCAGTTAGAACTGGACATGGAACAATAAACTGGTTCCAAATAGGAAAAGGAGCACGTCAAGGCTGTATATTGTCACCCTGCTTATTTAACTTGTATGCAGAATCCATCATGCAAAATGCCAGGATGGATGAAGCACAAACTGGAATCAAGATTGCCAGGAGAAATATCAATAAACTCAGATATGCAGATGACACCACCTATGGCAGAAAGTGAAGAAGAACTAAAGAGCCTCTTGATGAAAATGAAAGAGGAGAGTGAAAAAGTTGGCTTAAAGCTCAACATTCAGAAAACTAAGATCATGGCATCCAGTCCCATCACTTCATGGCAAATAGATGGGGAAACAGCGGAAACAGTGGCTGACTTTATTTTTCTGGGCTCCAAAATCACTGCAGATGGTGACTGCAGTCATGAAATTAAAAGATGCTTGCTCCTTTGAAGAAAAGTTATGACCAACCTAGACAGCATATTGAAAAGCAGAGACATTCCTTTGTCAACAAAGGTCCATCTAGTCAAGGCTGTGGTTTTTCCAGTAGTCATGTATGGATGTGAAAGTTGAACTATAAAGAAAGCTGAGCACTGAAGAACTGATGCTTTTGAACTGTGGTGTTGGAGAAGACTCTTGAGAGTCTATTGGACTGCAAGGAGATCCAACCAGTCCATCCTAAAGGAGATCAGGCCTGGATATTCATTGAAGGACTGATGCTGAAGCTGAATGCCAATACTTTTGCCACCTGATGTGGAGAGCTGACTTATTTGAAAAGACCCTGATGCGGGGAAAGATTGAAGGCAGGAGGAGAAGGGGATGACAGAGGATGAGATGGTTGGATGACATCACCAGCTCAATGGACATGAGTTTGAGTAAACTCCACGAGGTGGTGATGGACAAGGAGGCCTGGCATGCTGCAGTCCATGGGGTTGCAAAGAGTCATACACGACTGAGCGACTGAACTGAACATGGCTAATGTGCTTTTATTTTTCACAGTTCACATTTAAATTACAAGACAGTGCATAGGTTTTTATCAGTCTATATTATTTATTGAGGGAACAAGTGTCTACCACTGTGTTGCAGGCATGTGCAACCTTGCTTTCACTCTAAGGGGTGTAGAATATGTCTGGGACTTTAAATATACTTATACACTCCCACCACTAGCATTTGATTAATTGCTGACAGTGATTGTGTAGGGATTCATATAAAGATGAAACCATCAATACAGGCTCTACTCCTATACTGGGTTTAATAGTGTCCCCCCTCACCAAAATTCATTTATACCCAGATCCATGTGATCTTGTTTGGAAATACTAGGTTTACAGATATAATTTGTTAAGATGAAGTCATATTAGACTTCTCGTTGTTCAGTTACTAAGCTGGGTCTGACTCTCTGCAACCTCATGGCCACCAGGCTTCCCTGTCCTTCACCATCTCCCAGAGTTTGCTCGGACTCATGTCTATTGAGTCAGCGATGTTATTGGACTAGGGTGGGTCTAAACCCAATGACTAGAATTCTCACTAGAATGCCATATGAAGACACAGAAAGACAGAGGGAACACGACCAAGTGAAATGAGAGATTTGGAAAGATGTATCCTCCCAGCCAGGGAATGACAAGGAAACCACCAGAATCTAGGTGAGGCATGGATAGAGAAGGACAGGGAAGCCTGGCACACTGCAGTCCATGGGGTCTCAGAGTCGGACATGATTTAGCAACTGAACAACCGCAGTAGCCTCCAAAAATATGAGAGAATACGCTTCTATTGTCTTAAGCCATCCTGTTTTGTGATACTCTGTTAAGGCAGCCCTAGGAATCTAAAGTAACTCCTAAGTGGGGATTTCATCAAAATGCTGAGGAGAGAAGAGGTGATGAGTGAGTTCTAGATGAAAATCAAGGTGAAGGAAAACAGAGAGCAAAGAGTTTCCAGGATGTAGGTGTGGGTGGTGAGAAGTGGGAAATTAGTGTGACACATGGTTCAGGTTGATGATGAATGAGCTCTGTCTGGGTAGGTAGGACAGGCTGTCCTGTCTGTGGACACCCTGGGAAGGGACACACAAGAGTTTCCAATCTGCAGAAACAAATGCAAGTTGAGGCTTTACTTCCTCAGGGCTATCTGCATATTTCTCGATCTGATTTATTTTCTATTCCTTCTCATGCTGCTTGCTATTTCCTCCTGAAAAATATTTTCACTTTATGTCTTTGTTGCCAACCTATATGTTTTATTCATGCTCTCATGGTGGTGTATCAGTGAATTAATTCTGCCTTCAAGGAAGATGAAGTCTTTAATAAACTTCCCTTTGTATTCTCTAGAACAAAACTACACTGGCTTTGAGCTTGTTACACAAGTGGTTCTGAAAAAGGAGTGAATGCTGCTACTTAGGGACTTCTGTGTGTGAAATTCAGTATTTTTAAACAGATTTATTAACGTGTTTGGTTCTAAAAATGTGGTAAAAGAGATGTGATGAAAAATATAGACACAGCACTCTGAATCTTTTTAGAGGATGGATTACATTTATTTTAGGGGTCATGAATTTTTAGAAATGTTAGCATGTTGTAGTCGATTTTCTTTCTCTTCTTTCTATATAATTCTTTACCGCTGTTCCAATCCAGAAAAGGTTACTAGACAAACTACAACTGTACAAAATAATAATTCATTCACTTTTGTGCAGCCCCTCCCCAACATTCCTCCCTTTAAAAGAAAAGTGACTTGAGGAACTTCCCTAGGGGTTCAGTGATTAAGATTCCATGCTTCCAATTGCAGGGGTTGTAGGATCAATCCCTGGTTGGGGAACTAAGATCTTACAAGCTGCAGGGTGCAGCCAAAAAGTAAATATATAAAATAAAAAATAAAAAGCATTTAATATTAGTTATTAATTAGCTATTAATATTAGTTATATTACAAAATGACCACTATAATAAGTCTAGTTAACATCTATCATCACACATACAGATTTTTTTTTTCTTGTGATGAGAACTTACAAGATTTTTTCTTAGCGACTTTCAACTATGCAAGAGAGTATTATTAACTATAGTTGCCACGTTATACGTTTCATGCCCATGACTTATTTGATGACTGGGAGCTTGTACCTTTGAACTACCTTCATCCATTTTGCCCACCCCTCACTCCCACCTCTGTTCTCTGTATATATAATGTTTTAGTTCTGTTTTATTTGATGTTGTTGCTGTTTTATTTTTTAGATTCCACAAATAAATGAGATAGTATGATATTTATCTTTCTCTTATTTCACTTAATGCCCTTGAGGCCCATCCATGCTGTCATAAATGGTAAGATTTCATTTTTTATGGCCGAGTAGTATTCCATTTTGTTTGTCTCTGTGTGTGTATATTGCATTTCTTTATCCATTCATCTGTTTATGGGCACTTGGGTTGCTTTTGTATCTTGGTTATTATAAACAATGCTGCAATGAATATGGGGGTACATATATCTTCTTGAGTTATTGTTCTCATTTTCTTAGATAAAAATACAGAAGTGGAATTGCTGGATTATATGGTAGTTCTGTTTTTAATTTTTTGAGAAAACTTCATGTAGTTTTCCATAGCGGTTGTACCAGTTTACATTAACACCAATAGTGCACAAGTTTCCTTTTCTTTACATCCTTGCCAACATTTGTCGTTTCTTGTCTTTTTGATAGTAGCCACCACAGGTATGTGGTGATGTCTCACTGTGGTTTTGATTTTAATTTTCCATGTGATTAATGATGTTGAGCACCTTTTCATGTGCCTGTTGCCCATTGGTATGTCTTTGGAAAAGTGTCTATTCAGAACTTCTGCCCATTTTTTAAATCAGATGGTTTTTTTGGTTGTTGTTGTTGTTGTTATTGAGTTGTATGAGTTCTTTATATATTTTGGATATTAACCCTTTATCAGATATATTTTCTCCCATTCAGTAGGTTGCCTTAAAGTAATATTGAAAAATAAAAAAAGGAGTGGGGAGCAAACCCTCATGGAACACATAAGGAGCAACAGGATGCTATTCTTGTCTTGGTCTATGGCCATACCACCTTGAATGTGCCCAATCTGGTCTGTTCTAGACTTGCACTGTGCCCTGCTGCACTTTTGTGAGCAAGTCCAGTCTGTTCCACTAGACCCAAAGTTCTTGGTGTGCAGGTTGGTGTACCTCTGTGCTCTTCCTAGTGCCTAGAAAGTATATTGCTAAGAGCACCTTGAAGCCTGGGAAGCGGTCTGGCCAGTAGAGCAATTGTGGACTTTGACCCTGGACAAGTCCTTGAATTCTTCCTCTTCACCACTGTGCCCCCCACAGCCTGTGCTTTAGTGTCTTCACCTGAAAAACAGCAGCCACTGTTGCTGCTGTCGTGAGGATTACAAGAACATAGTATCAAGTTCACGCACAGACTAACCCTCAATAAACGTTCCTGCCTTTCCCCTTCTTAGCATCACACCTCACCACTGTTAGGATTCCTTTATACATTTGGAGGCTGCACAAGTCTTTTCACTGAAAGTATGCAGCCGAAAGTGTCCATCATGCAATAACTTGTCTCTCTAGTCCCTAGAGTTTCTATCTTTGAACTTCATTCGTTTATCTTTAATCTGAACCCAGAATCCAAGTTTCAAATCTTCTGGCTGATGGTGTGCTTGCTTAGATGTCATTCCTTGTTTGGGTAAGTGACTTGGCAGAGGGATGGTGAGCAGGGAGGGTGAGGTGGAGAAACTGGGAGAAGACACTCTGAATCTCATTCAACACAACTTGCAGTCAGGAGGAAAGGGGGCTCAGTATTTCTAAAGAAAAAAAAAAAAAAAAAAAGTAAGTGATGTGTTATTTGAACAAAATATGAGTTCATTTGCCCTTAGACCCTTCATCTTTTTTCGCCTCATGTTCTTCCGTGATAGTCCAGGGAGAGTATTCAGAATGGTCTCTTTATGCAGGTGGCTCAGCTGGTAAAGGATCTGCCTGTAAAGTGGGAGACCTGGGTTCGATCCCTGGGTGGGGAAGATCCCTTGGAGAAGGGAAAAGCTACCCACTCCAGTATTCTGGCCTGGAGAATTTCACGGACTACATATAGTCCATGGGGTTGCAAAGAGTTGGACACGATTGAGTGACTTTCACTTTTCACTTTATGCAGGTATTTAAAAAAAATACTTCCCAATTACTACCCCGACTATTTTGGTAATAAGCAGTTGAGAGCATGTAGTAACAGAGTTGCCTAGGGCAGTTCTCAAGGTTTTTTTAATTTGGGGGAGTAAGTTAATTTGTTAGACAGCTTAGTAGGGAGCTAAGTTGTCGAGGTTCAAAACCTGGTTCTGAGTACTTCCCCGGTGGCCCAATGGTTAAGATTCCACCTTCCAATGCTGGGGATGTGGGTTCTACCCCTAGTCAGGGAACTAAGGTCCCACATGCCTCGGGGCAACTAGGTCACGTGCCACAACTACACAGGCTGCAAGAAGATCCCACGTTTGCAATGAAGACCCGATGCAGCCAACAATAAATATTTAAAAACAAACACACCGATCATCCCTCGCCCCCCTCAAACCTAGTTGTTCCTAAGCTTTCCTGGCCTCCATTTCCTCACCTATAGAGTGAGGACAGTGCTTATCACATATGGTTGCCATGAGGATGAATGAGAGAGTCCATGTAAAATACCCAGAATGGAAGTCAGTGGAGAGTTACCATTGTTATCATCCAGGTAATTTGAAGTCCACTGACTCCCATTGGCAATGTGCTGCAAGTTCTTTAATCTTGGCGGTAAAGTCTTTCATCTTTTTAGGAGCACTGCTGTAGGTCTCTGGCTGGATGCTTAGCAGGAGCTCTGTGGTTCCTACTGTAACCATATGCTGTCTTTCCAAAGCACACTGTCTTTGGTCCACACATATTTGCTGAAATCCAGCCACATCAGAAGAAGCAGGGAGAAGACTTTTTTCTTTCCATTAAAAGGATCTGTCTAGCATTTGTTATGTGCGAGACACGGTTCTGGGTATTGGGATGACAAATGACGATTGTCCTCTGTAATGGTTCTGCATGCCAAGGTACAAAATCTGCCAGGAACTGTGCTAGATGTATCTCTATAGAATGGAGTTTCATTTCTGTTGTAGATCCAAAGACTGCATTTTACATTTCCATCCCTTGATACAGAAATGGCCCATGAGATGTTATGAAATGTCTCAAAATCCTTCCTTCTTCCTTTAGCAATATTTTTGCCTTTTAAAACCTTTGCAGAGGCAAAAGAGTGATATTTAGCATCTCAGACAGATAATGAACACTCATGAAATCACATTGTATTATCAATAGTTCATATATTTTTTGGATTGAGAAAATATTTATTATTTTTCCTGAGAAGTGGCACAAATTGAAAAATATAAAATGTTCAAGAAACATATGCAGATAGAAAATACTCAATGGCCGAAGAAGAGGTGGAATTTAGGAGTGCTAAAGATAGACTCAATGTAGCAGGCTAAATAATGTCCCCAGAATACAAGTTCGAGCTTCCCAGGTAACTCAGTGTTAAGAATCCACCTGCCTATGCAGGAGACTTGGGTTGGATCCCTGGGTGAAGAAGATCCCCTAGAGAAGGAAATGGGAACCCACTCCAGTATTCTTGGGGATACCTGGGAAATCCCATGGACAGAGGAGCCTGGTGGGCTTACTGACTCAACAACAACAACAACAAAGATATGTTCTTGTCCTAGTCCACTATGCAGAGGATTTTGCACATGTGATTATGTGAGAGATTTTGAGATGGGATTATATTGGGTTACTTGGGTGGGTCCCAAATGCAATTACATGTATCCTTAGAAGAGGAGGGCAGAGGGAAATTCAGCTACACACACAGGAGGTATAAGAGGATGGAGCACAGTGTTAAAGATGCTGTCTTCAAGACTGATATAGCCACAAGCCTAGGAATGCTGGCAGTTGCTAGAAGCTGCAAGAGGCAAGATTCTTCCCTAGTGCCTCTAGAGGAAGAGTGGTCTTGTTGATGTCTTGATTTTGGCTCAGTGATACTGATTTTAGACTTTTGGCCTCTAGAACTGTGAGAGAATGTATTTCTGGTGTTTTAAGTCACCCAGTTTGCAGTAATTTGCTGCAAGAGCAACAGGAAACTAAAACACCCATTTAAATGAATGACAAGGAGGACAACCACTCTTTTCCATGTTCCACCACCTCTTGGCATGTTGCTTTCTAGTACAGGTTCTGGCTCACTGTGTCACTTTTAACTTATATGTTCCTATATTTTCCTTTGCATTCTTTTGAAAGATGGCACATAGCTTTTATTTATTTACTTTTTTAATTTGGATACTGGTGTTTTGATTATGGGTGGAATATAGGTGGTGGAGTCTCTCTCATTTATTTATGTAATGAGGTTATCATCTTCATTTGTTCAC